>NC_048233.1:11168944-11468944 GCF_002007445.2 Ailuropoda melanoleuca
CCAAGAGTTTAAAAAGCATTCTAGGCAGAAATAACTGTGTAGAAAGATGACTTCTTTGAGTTTAGGGCCACTAGCTTCAAACAGAGCAGTTATATGACTCCTTCAAGAACCTTGTTAACCCTTCAGCCTCAATTCCTACGTCTGTCAACTAGGTTTTGTACTAGTTGCGGTGACATGACTCTTAGGGGTGTTAGGAGGATAGAACAGCCTGTAATTGAAGGGCTTTTGGTAACTGAAGGGTATCATGGTAAAGAGCATTTGCAGGCTCAAGATTTCTACTAGTTTAGGGTTCTAAGATTTTATCAAGAAGTCGGCTGCTCAAGCTATTTCTTCAAATTATAATGGGTCGATAGTTCGTGTGCAAAAATAAAGACCTAACCACTAGTAGCAAGGTTACTCTGGGGGCACGTGGAGCCCACGCACCCCTTTAGAATGGCACAGATGCAGCCGTGGCCGCCATCATGGGGACTATGCCCCTCACCTGGGGAAAAGAGGCTCCCTAGTCTCCAAGCTATTTGATGGGGATTCATTCTTGAGCATGAAGAGAGTCCGGGGTCTGGGCATGTGTAGACAGACAGACCCTTCTGGGTGTGAGAGGGGGAAGGGAGGGCAGGCCAGAAGTGGAACAGGTTTTCATTCCTTCTTGCTTTTCCTTCATTAACCTTGTCTTGCTCCTGCTACACACATCAAGTTCAGTCAGTGCTGAGAACACAGGCTCCGCGTGGAGCTCCAGAACGTGAAGCAGAACAGCCTTCCTGCTGGTGGGTTTGGGGGAAACTCCAGAGGCAGTTGGGAGGGAAGAGGAACCAATGCAGGCACACCTGTCTGGGGCACTTGTTCCTATGTAGGTCAGGTAGTCATCAGTCAGGAACTTCCTGAATTGTACTGATAATCTCCATTTTTATGGTAAAGGCAGAACAGGAGCAACTTAGGAGGGAAGTACAGTTAACAGATTGGTTACTAAGGCTTTTCTCTTTTTTTAAGATTTTATTTATTTATTTGTGTGAGAGAGAGAACAAGCAGGTGAGAGAGGCAGAAGGAGACTCCTCACTGAGCAGGGAGCCCAATGTGGGACTCGATCCCAGGACCCCGGGATCATGACCTGAGCTGAAGACAGACGCTTAACCAACTGAGACATCCAGGCACCTGGTTAATAACATTTCTTTTTTTCTTTTTTTTTTTTTTAAAGATTTTAATTTATTCATTCGACAGAGATAGAGACCCCCAGCGAGAGAGGGAACACAAGCAGGGGGAGTGGGAGAGGAAGAAGCAGGCTCCCAGCCAGAGGAGCCTGATATGGGGCTCGATCCCGTAACGCCGGGATCACGCCCTGAGCCGAAGGCAGATGCTTAACAGCTGTGCCACCCAGGCGCCCCGGTTAATAACATTTCTAAAACACTGTTGTGAAAGATAATCAGTTAATGTGTCTTGATTTACAGTATTTATTTGTGTCTTGATTCTGAGCCTTACCCCTCTGCCTATGGAATCGCATGGGGAGGTTTAAAGATACTGATACCTGGCTGATTTACTTGGATACTGGAATTTTTTTTTTGTTCTCATTTCTTTTTTTTTTAAGATTTTTATTTATTTTTTTATTTGCTTGAGAGACAGAGTGAGAGAGGGAGCACAGAGGGAGAGGGAGAGGCAGACTCCCTGCCGAGCAGAGAGCCTGACATGGGGCTTGATCCCAGGATCCTGGGTTCATGACCTGAGCTGAAGGTAGACACTTAGCTGACTGAGCCACCCAGGCGCCCCAGAACTTTTTTTCTTCTTAGAGTTTCTCCAGATGATTCTCTTGTGCAGCCAAGATTCGGAATGCATGATGTAGAATGTGTGTTTCCTTGATTGTTAACTGATCCTGAATCCCTGGAGTATATGGAAATTCAGGCATATTTTTCATGTACTGTGGAGCCATAATAGTTTTAATGAAGGCATGGATCTTATTAAAATAAATTGTTAGTCTTAACAACAGGGCTACAAGAGTGTAGCACAGGCATTTCCTTACTTCAAGCTGTTTAATATTCTGATANCCTTACTTCAAGCTGTTTAATATTCTGATAATCACTGCTGTCATCTCTGACACACAGAAATCCATTGTCAAAAACAAAACTCCTTGGTCTTTCTAACCATGACCACAGCGAAGGAGAAGATGCCTTTTCTGGGTTCTTTTCAGGAGTCTCGTGTCTAAGAATCAGGGAATTCCTGGGATTTTTGATAACTGTAGGTCGTAGAGGTAGAAGGTACCTGCCATGATGGTTATTACTTCCGGAAAAGTTTTTCTGAAAGAGGAAACGCGGGTGTGTGACACTGGTGATCAGTATTCCAGGTTGTTTTTATGTTACTTTTTAAAGGTGTTGTAGAGGCTGGAGTGGGAGGGGGGATGAGAGTTCAATTCGGCCCTAATTCCTGTCAGTTATAGAGTGAGGTCATGTCAGTCTTGTCTTGGTTTTAATTAAGTTCTCGTGTTACAACATAAAGACAGGTTGAATTCCTAGAGCCTACACAAAAAGTAGGGCTTTATTTGGGACTTCTACATTCCCTGTCATAATAAAGCCTTGCATTTATGGAGAGACTTTGTTTGAAGAAACTCATAATATTTTACAAGCTTCATCTCATTTATCTTTCAAATAATGTTCTGTGACAGTAAAAGCTGGGTACGAGTATGCCAGTCTCTCAAGACGGCAAGGCTGAAGAGAGGTTGACTTCTTTCTCTTATGCTGCTTTTTAAGTATGGTGCTCTTACGTCATTCTATTGAAAGTATTTTGGTGGTAAACATTTTCCAGAGATACAAATCTTTTCCAGATCTAATTTGCGCTTGTTACTCTAGGTATAGTTTGCAGGGCTTTTTCTATTTATATTTATTTCTCCACGCCCTGAGGCAGCCCAGGAGTGATCTGGTCTATGGAGAGCGAGGGAATTTGTTCAGTCTGACCATGGTAGGGGCCTTACCCCAGCCTTCTGCCTTACAGACTGGTGTACCCCATATGGTGGGGTGGGGGTGTTTCCTGGTTCACTAGAAAGGGACCGAATCCAGTGAGGAAGTTCTGGGACTTCATGCAAACAGCTTCCTTGGGGCTGCTGTTGTTAGACTTTATTCGGTTTTATTCAGTGTTTCTCTGGATTACTGTCATTTGAATGAGAATGTAAATCTTGCTCTGGTATCAAATCTTGAAAACCTGCTATTTCTTAGGATTAAAAAAGGCTTCTTCGTTTTAAGGGAGGTCTGATTTGCCTCCCCTGCAGCCACCACCCCAGCCACCACCCCAGCTGGGGTTGTGGGTTCAAGCCGTAGCTTCTCTTTCTCTCTCTCTTCCTTTTACGAGACTTCCAGGATACAGCCGTTCAAGAAAGAAGTGAAGATGAGCAAAGCCCAGAGTGGTGTAACACAGGAGAAAGCTGCGTGGGGGAGGGGTGAAGGGTTTAGGAGCCACGAGGCCCCAGGTGGAAGGGGAGGAGGGACAAATGGTTAATGCTCTGCGCAAGTCTGACCTGCGGTCTCTCGGCCCAGGTCGTAAGGTCCCACCACCCCAGGGGACTTGGCTCCCACCACAGGGGCACTGTGAGGGCTCTAGGAGAGCGGTCACATGGCAGGTGGAACATGCCTGGAAGGTGTCTCTCCTCTGGGGGGAGAAATTGAGAAGCGCTCTCTAATGGCGCCCTTGATACAACTAAATAGCAACTCTCTCAGTTCATTACTCGTTAGCCCCAGGCAGGGACACCGCATCCTGGCTAATTGTAATGGCCAAATCGTTAAGGGGAAAGGCATTAATGGAGGAGAAAGCAGCTAATCAAGAGCCGAACTTGGCCACTTTGTTGTGCCCAGGATATAAGCTGCTGTGAATTTAAGTACCTATTTCTTTTGCTATTAGAATTAGGAAGAAAGGATTTAGTGACCCTCTTTTCAAAAGGTTGATCCCAAGCTCTGGGGCATTTCTGGATAAATCCAACAATTTGGATTTGAGGCTTGATTTTTCCAGAGATAACACCTGCAGATTGCGTATAAATAAAGTCACACCACCTTTCTTACACTGGAGCGACCCACTATCAGTAGGACATGCCCTTTCGTGGGGTTTCCAGGAGCGATGATGTACGTTGGTGAGCTCACCTAATCTCCGCCCAGAGCGAAAGCAGTCATCTCCATCATGGCAGGGATTAGGGGGGTGGTTGGGGCCACGGAGCACGTGCATTTAATTTAATTTTCCCATCCAGGTCTAAAGCCTGCGACCTCACCTGTGTTAGCACTGGGCTCCAGCCAAGTGAGCTGAGCGTCCTTCAAGCATAGACCTCCCTGGAAACCACAACCTGGCATGCAGAGGAATCACAGCTTGAGATTCTGATTACGATTCATGTCAGAAATACTTAAGAAATTCAGGAAAAAAAAAANAGCTGAGCGTCCTTCAAGCATAGACCTCCCTGGAAACCACAACCTGGCATGCAGAGGAATCACAGCTTGAGATTCTGATTACGATTCATGTCAGAAATACTTAAGAAATTCAGGAAAAAAAAGAAAGNAAAAAAAAAAAAAAAAGAAATTCATACCATCTCAGGGTTGGAAAGGATTTTAATTAAAATCTTTCAAATTGGAACAATAAAGAAATCTATTTGAGGTGTTTTTGTTTTTGTTTTCTTGCTTTGGTGCTTGTCTTAAAGGGTTGGCTCCTAGTTCTAGACACTTGTGCTGTTTCTAATAATATTTGGTAGAACAACTGCATTCTGTGAGGGGACTTGGGGAGTCCTGATGGAGAGAGGAGGGGACGGTGGTGGCGAGGCTCTGTTCACGTCTGTTCTGCCCGCATTGTAATAAGCTCTGACTTGCCAGGGGATATAAGATCATATCTTATATCTTGGAGTCCTAAGGCACCTTCAGGTTCTACTTGAGTTCCTTCCCCATGTAGGAACCCCTCGTAGAGTCACCTTCGAGCGTCAGCTTCAACTGGCTTGAGGGGGAGCAATATGCCACATACATATTTCTAGCGCGTGGGTGTGTGCAGCTGGCCCTGTCCTCTGAGGTGCTCTGGGGAAGCCTTATCTCTGCCTTATGCTTGTCCTTCCCATATTTGAAGACCTCTAGAAGGATCCTTTAAATCTTTTCTTCCCCACGGGCCACCTGTATGCTTAGCGCCTTTATCGATTCCTCATCTGAGAGAATGGAGTCTGCCTCTAAAGACTGTTGGAGAAGCATCATGGGACAGTGGTCACTCGGTTTCTGGAGGCAGACTCAGCTCCTTCTTGGCAGACAGATGTTCTCACTCTAGGCATGAATGAATGTTGACAGGGCCTTTCCTCCTCACCGCTCCTGCGTGCCTCTCCTATACATTGAGATTTGCTGCTCACTAGATAAATGGAAAGTAGTTGAGTAAGGGAAATGTGTTTTGTTGTTGTTAAAGAAAATCTTAGAGATAAAAGTAACATATTTTTACTCAAAAATTACCTCAGGTGAGATTTCTGTACCAGGTGAAGTCATCATATGCACAAGTAATCTGCAGAGGCCCTGGTGGCTCTGCGTGTTGTGTCCCACAGGTAATACCTGGATGAATCCTAATGGCTACCTCTGCTCAGAGGTCATGGCAGGAGAGCTTCTCTCATGTGTCGTGTTTAGTCCCTTCCTCAGCTAAATGCATTTACTCTCTTCATCTCTACTCCCAGTAGGATAAGCAACAGGCTGCGGAAAGTCAGCACCCTGGCTTAGGCAGCTCTGTGGAGTGACTCTCAGGAACCCCACACAATTCTGTGAGGAGTGGGGGCACAAAGCAATGGAATATCCCAGAGCTGCAATGATTCTGACAGGCTTGGACTTCTCTCTGGGAATTCCCCAGAAGTTGTGAAGCCACTGCCGATGGGCTGGTGCTACTTACATGTAGTATCTTATTTCTCCTCTTTAGACCAGCCATACCATCTCATGAGCTGGAGACGTCAACAGGATTGCTTAACCCCTGCGATCTTTAGGTCAGGCTCCTCCTTTGGAATGGAGACAGTCGTGCCTTCCTTGCAGGGTTATTGTGAGTCTAAAATAAAGGCTTCATGGCAAGCACATTCCAAGTGCTCCCCGAATGCTGGCTCCCCTTCATGATGTTGCAGTGACTATATTATCCAACTAAGAGTAGCACATATGTTCCGAGGGGTGTAATTATTTATTATGAGGGCCCGTGTGTGTGTGTATGTAGAGTGATAGAGGATTTTAAATATTGGCACCATCTTTGAAATTCGAGGACTTGATGGTAGCAGAATTTATAATGCCTAGTCCAGGCGTTGGCTCCTAGTGGACGCTTGATGAAGGCTGAAGTATCTCATAACAATGATAGGGGAAAAAATACCCTCGTGACCTTTTACAGCAATGTTGGACTATGGGGCCCATTGCTCACACTTCTTTTTTATTCACTTTGCTGTGCACAGATAACATAGTTCTGGGCAAAAGGAAGGCTTAAGATGCTGTAACTAATTGTGACTGATTGATAGACAAGATACACTATCTTCTGATTTTGGAAGGTGAGGAAGGGGGTAATTTCAGTTGTAAATATACAGGAATCTGCATATTTCAGGTCCTGAACCCATCTGCTCAAGTGTCTAAAGCAAGAGAATCCTTCTTAGACGAGTTAGCCGGGCTGCTAGGAAGATCTCCCCATTGGTGTGTGTGTGGTTTCTCAGATGCACGCTCCCACACCCCCTTCCAAGGGCTGAATGGGCATCTGGGCGACAGGGACAGAAGCCACAGGGATCAGGAGTGTAGCTCCACCTCTCCTAATTTGCACAGGGTATCCCTATTTTTCCCCCTGAAATCACTGCAAGCATGTTAAAAGCCAAAGACCGATCGGGCTGTACAAATCCAGTGACTCAGCACTCAGAGGGATGTTTCTCTCAGGAGAGGAGCTGGACACTAAGAGAAGGGCCTGCTTGGGCCTCTGGGATAGGTGTCTCCCAAGCCCCTAGGGGATGGAAAGCTAGCATCACAACTTCACTGCTGGGATTTGATGGAGCTGGTTTTCTACTTCACAGTTCCTGTTGGAATACCGCAGACCCCCAGGTATGTCCCAGTTTCTAAGGCATACAGCTTCCTTCTGGGGAAATGCCAAAGCCACTGTGGCCTGTGGCCCTGGGTGCAGTGTGTATTTAGAAAAGCAGACTGGTGTTTGCATCTTTTCCCAAGTTCTCCAAGTTGCTCTTGCCACCTTTGGGGGTGAGCAAAATATTCAATGTAGTTTTTCAAGTGAAAGGATTTGGCATTCGAGAGTGTGTTAGTTCAGGTTCTCGTGCATGTCTGTTTGCATCCCTGCGCCAAAAACCTCGAAAACCGTGCCGCTCCAGTTTCTGTCTTGCTCAGTTTTTGGGTGACTTACGGATGTCGCTGCTAATGAAAGCGTATTTAATGAAAGCTCCAGCCACCACCTTGCATCATTTTGCAGCCAGAAGAGTGGACTTAAATTATTGTGCATTCTGGCTTCAGTTTAGTGACTCTCGGTAAATCACTGCCTACAGGCGACATGTCTTCTCTTCGGCCTGTAGAAGACAAACTGTAGTCACAAGCATCGGCTTTCCCCGGCAGCTTTCCTAAAATCCTGCAGGGTGAAAAAGAGCTCCTTCCCTCCAGAGCTTGAGTATTCCCAGCGTGCCCACTATACCTCGGGCCCGGAGGTGGGCCGTCTTGGCTGAGATGTCAGTTTCAGCGCAGGGCAGCACGATGAAAGGGCACCTGTACAATTTTTACTATAGTTCCCTGAGAAATGGTCACCCCTCTGTTTCATGGCATTCTTCCTCCTTAGGACTGTACATGGGCTTTAGAAACCATCCTTGGGGTCATCTGGCATTCACAATGGGGCTGGGGGCTGTTTTGGGAAAACAGTTCCTGAATCCGGGACGACTCCACTTCAGAGGAATCCTTAAAATGACCTGTAAACCATCTTTTTGCAAGTACAACCAAACTTTGCTTCTCTTTTTCTCAGTTCCAGAAATGCTTTGTATTTCCAGAAAGTTAATATTTAATTAGCAACAGGCTCTAAGTGTCTGAACCCTTCCGCCTCTTTAAAGAACTAATGGTGTAAAAACAAATGTGTAAATGCACCAGGGGGATCCCGATGATTTATAGAAGCTCTATATTGAATAATTTTGAAAAGGGAAGACATTTTTAGTAATAAGAATATTCATTTTTTGACTTCTGTGATATGCAGCCATGGGGAGGAGGGGAGAGGAAAATACCATTCTCCTACGGAGCATAAAATCTTTAAGCAGATTTTATGTGATAGTCACAGGTTCCTAAGCACTTGATTTAAAAACGAGCAGAGTCCAATGGGTACCCTTCATTGGCCCTTCATGGTTTCGGGGAGGAAGGAGGACAGGGAATAGACCTCATTTTGGTTCGGATAGTTAAATGCTTGCAGCAACCCTACTCCATATTCCATTTAAATTAAAAAAAAAAAAAGAAAAGCTTTCTATAATGGTTAGTGAAATTTACATTTCATCCCTTGCCTAAAACTATTTTTAGCCTTATTTTCTCTTTTCAGAGCTTTGTGCTGCTCCCCACCCCCCCCCTTAGGTATTACAATTGGTCTTAGAAATGGTGGTGCTTCCCTTTTGTTCTGCACATTGGTTTGATAGGTTGTGTCTGCAAATTTGAGAGCAGCGCGTTTTATTTTTTTTTAGCATCTAAACAATCATGTAACCACATCACGGCCTTTTCAGTCACATTGACCTCCATCGGCGGTTTATCCCCCTACAACACTTGGATGCATTAATATCACTGTCTGTAGCATTTTAATTTAATTAGAGCAGTGATTATAATCCTCTTGGGAAAATCGTTATCCCCTCTGTACTGTTAAAATAAAACACCTCTGGTTTTCATCCGACTGACAATTTGCTTTGGAGGTGAATGAGCTGTAAGGAGGCACTCCCCTTCCCTTTGTTGGGGTCGGACCACAGAAGCAGTTGTGAGGATAAAGAGGTTTCCTTGATTTGAGAAACTGGATGTTGGTCTCCTTAAGCCTCTCCGTCTAGATGTCTCCATCTGAGATAGTGTTTATTTCCTATTTCTAATTTCTGATAGTCTGCAGTTGTGCCTTGGAGATGTTAAGTGCCTGGTTGTAGGAACTGATGAAAAAACATGAACCATGTGAGTCACCCTAGAAATTAACAAAAAGGGAGACAAAGGGAGATAAGCCTGCGGTGTGGGATTCCCAGGTGTGTGTTTTGTTCCGTTTAGGAAAGGAGCCCACGTACTGGGTGGTGTCCTTTCTGGGGTCCCCCGAGTGCTCTCATGGCTGCAGAATCCAGGGTCAGGGTAGGTGTGTAATGGCTGCTAGCAAATTGCTCATGGTCCTAGAAGTGCATTTTGCTTTAACCCCTCTTGGTCAAGGTACCCTCTCTTCTGCTACTACTGACAAATCTCTTCATGGAACCTTTTAAAAAGAGCTTTTTCCCACCCCAAGCTTATGGTGTTGCATGGAATATTGCTGAGTTGAAACCGTCATCTGGAACGAGAATCTAGAATCTTTCTCCGTCTAGAATTGTTTGGACATGGGGGTAGTATAAAATGCCAGGGCAGACATTGAAGTGTGGCATTTCAGTAGAGCAGGAAGGACAGACAACCACGCAGAAGTGCGTGCATACCGGGGGTGGGGAGGTACCTCCTGAGAAAGGACAGTGAAATGAAGGGACAGCGTGATAATTTAGCAAGTCAGAATGTATACATTTTGAAGGTGATACCTAGCTTGACTCTGATCAGTAAGCTAGAGGTAGATTTCCCAGGAAACAAAAGCCGTTTGGGGGGCTGGGTTTCTTCCATTTTTGTCCTTGATGGACTTGGTGAGGGGCGAGGGAGCTGGAATGACGTGGCCTATCACAGGCACCAGTTGCAGGATCTGGTGAGTCTCTCCTTGCTTTAAGAGACAGTCATCATATTATGAAATGCCATCTTCTTTTTTTCTCGCACTCGTGCCATGCCATTTGAAAACTCTTTGGCTGCTCTGTGTTTTCTTCATCAACAGTTTCACTTCTGCAAAAACCCTAACAAAACAAAGCTATTTCTGGGAATAAAGTTAACGGCAGATAAGATATCTAGACATATATTGGGACTGGTTTTTTTTTTTTTTTTTTTTGAGGGTTGAAGTGTGTGGAGAATTTGTTAAACTAGAAAAACAGACTGTGTTTAAAATGCTTAAAAAGCCCATCTCATTTTGAAAAACCCCTAAACAGATTTTGTATGTTTCCCATAGGTGTGTTGATGTCTTTGCCTCTTTCACCCCAAAAACCCCGAACCAAACACCGAAAAGTATAACCCCTCCTTAAGCTAGAGTTACTCAAAATATGTGTGATGTTTGGTAAAGTTTAAGAAAAGTGAAATTGAAGCTTTTGCCCCTGGGTGACCTTTCGCTGGACATCTTGATTGATACAGAAATGAAATCTAGGATGTTTGTGCCTGCCTTTAATTAAGAAATTCGTGAGGAAAGTTTAGGATGTGTGTTTAAAAGGAAAAATTCCAAATGCCCTAGTTGCTGGTAAAGGATGCCTCAGGGAAGGCATAGCGATTCCATTTGGAAATTACAGAAATATGTATATATTCATTTAAAATCGAAACTTCCTACCACAACCACCAAACTTTCCAGGCTCTGAGCAAAAGAGAAGCTTTAATTTGGTTATAGAGCCAGGGGGACTCCCCTGCTTCCCTTTGCACATTTGATGAAATATAAAATGTTAGAGAACTGTCTTTCCAAAACATAAACACCCCTTTTGCTTTATTTTCATCTGTGATTTTTCTTTTGCTCCTGATTTTTGTTTTCATAATGGCATCTTACTGATCTTTTTCCCCCAACTAATTTTTGGACCTTGTATGCCCCACTTTACTTTGCCCAGTTGAACCACAGAAACGAATGGAAGTTATGTTTATTTATGTATGGACTTTAAGTCAAAGGAGTTGATCTAAGATGCAAATTGCACTGCTCTTCTAGCAGAACATAATAGTTGGTTCCTTGCCATTATTTGCTGTGTTTTAACTTAAAGCCTAGTAATAATCCTTCCCATCCCATCCAGTTGTTTTAATTGATCTAACAAACACTGTTTGAATTTAAACAGTGCATCTGCAGAAGTCCCCCTCCCCCCTTCCCTTGTCAGTTGAGTAAGTATCTTCAATTAAACAGTACTTGCCTTAAATGTAGACAGTTCTTGAATGAGCTCTGAAATACTTCAGAAGGACAGGAAGTATCGATTCTGAGTTGGAGAATGAAGGGAAAGGGAGATGTCATTAATGTCATAGATAATTCCCTGCTATGAAGGAAAAAAATTAAGCAGTAGATATTTTTGGCTTATAACGAGATAGGTGGACCATAGAATAATCTTGCTTGTAGATTTATTAACTAAATCTAGAACTTACAAGCCATCACTTTGAGCTCATCTCTCATTGGATCTGAGTACAGAATCATATTTGTGTTAGAAGCTGGGGATGTTGCCAGAGAAGAGGAAACATGGTTTTAATGTATGGGTGACATTCATTATGGGACTTTAAGAAGTAATTTTTGAGAGACTACTCTTTAAAGCCATTCTCTTGGACATGCTGCTTCATTTCCTCCACCTTGTCTCCCCTCTTCACTTGAACAAACCAATGGTGCAGAGAGGGGGAAATGGACACCTACTGACCCGGGTCTAAAGGAGAAGCCCTATGTCCAGCCTTTCCAGAGCCTTGTTCTAAATCCCAAATGCTGGAGATCTGAAAGACAAATTAAGTTTCTGGAGTGTCTGGAGAGGGGGCGAGGGGGATTGCTCTGAAGCCTGATCCACCAGCGCTCAAATGCTCCCCTCTCCCTTTTGCTCCGCACCCCTCTCCCTGCTTTCACACCCAAGTCAGTTCCAAGCCTTCATTGTCTTCTTCCCCCTCCCCTCTTCCTGCCCTTCTTTTTAACAGCAGGAACGAATTTCATATACACCTCCCGAGAGCCCGGTGCCAAGTTACGCTTCCTCGACTCCACTTCATGTTCCAGTGCCCCGAGCGCTCAGGATGGAGGACGACTCGATCCGCCTGCCCGCGCACCTGCGTGAGTGTTCTCGTGTGCGCGTGGGGGTGGGAGGGAGCACACACCCCACCACTGCCATAGGGACAGACGGACTGAGAGGGGAATGACTGACTGTTCAGGGGCAGGGGCGCGGGGGGGGGCGGCGCTTCGGGCTGGAGAGGGGCAAGCTCTGAAATTGTTACTTGGTGTCCACTTTGCAAAGCTCGTTTGCAGCACCCCCCCCCAAGAATGGCATTGAAAAGCTTGAGACTCCTGTCCCTTGTTGCCATGTTACCCCGACATCTGGAAATGTGCACTATATGGCAGAGTCCACTAAATGTCCTAAGAGGCAAAGTGAACTTTTTTGAAAAGTTTGCCTGTCTCCCTAAGTTCACACTTAACTGCTCTTTTTAGTATTTTCATAGGCCCTAAATTTTGGGCAGTTTCTGAGTCAGACTCCCTCCCTGCTTTGCTTTAAGGTATGTCTTCTTCCTTTCTTTACAGAGCCTCCTCTCCTTTTTTTAAATTTTTTTTAAAATGCATGCTGGCTGCTTTTCTTCCCTTCATTTTACTGCCTAGATATGGCCTCTCCATCCCGTCCTTTCTTCTCCTCCCCTCTCCTGTTCTCCGATGCCTGCGTTGCCTCTGCTGCTCTGGTCAGTTTGCGGTCTTTCCGCCTTTCTCTCTCAGATCATGTCTGTCCCTTGCCTCTCCCAGCTCCCTGTCTGAGTCCTCAACTTCAGCTTGGCAGAGCATCAGGGCTAACACACTTGTGCTCTTGGGGCCAGCCTCCAAAGCAGCCGACACCTGTCATTTCCTTTTTGTCTTTCTTTCCTGTGCTGCCGCCCAGCCTAGATGATACAGCGTGATGGGGCAGCTGGGGAGAATGAGTCACCTGGTTCCCACCCTGATCACTGTGGCCAAGAAAACGCCAGGCTTTCTGGCTTGAATATTGTCCCGAGGGTGCAGGTCCAGGTTATAGAAGACACGGGGGGTCACCTTGGCTCTTCCCTGGCTGATTCTGAATACTCCGGCGGTGGCACGGTTGTGCTTGCCGTGTCTTTCTGGCACAGTAACGCTCTCCAGGATGCTCGCCTCCCCTTATTCCATCCCTCCTCAGAAGCCAGAAGGTTCCTTGCTGAAAGTGGAGAACAAAAAGAGATTGAGGATGTAGGCTTCTCTTCGCTTGCCGTGTGAGAATTCAGGGAATCAGGTGACTGTTGCTGGGAGGTCCTAGGGGATATTGCTGGCTTATCCCTTCTCCTCCAGTGAGGAGGATTGTGGGGATTATGGGGAGGGGCTGAGGGCCAGGAGAGCCCTTCCTTCCCTCCTCCAGCTTGCTGCGGCCATCCCTCGGTATTTACAAAGTTGCTACAAGTGACAGTCAGCACATTCCAGCTTCACTTGGGCAAGGAGGTAAAGGGCAGGACTCCACTCTCCCATCTTCTCCACAGTGAACTTTTAAAGATGCGATTGGACCGGTAGCCGTGCCATGCCAGGATCATGACTGCGGGCACTGCTGTCCTTGGTAGACCGGAGTGTTGAGGCACCAGTGGAGTAGACAGGACTGGAAAAGAAATTGGAGTCAGCTAATAGCATCTTTTCCTCCAAAAGCTGTCCTGTGACCAGTATATTCACTTCAGGAATAGTCACTTCCAAATCGAACACGCTCATGCCATGCGGGCAACTATCCTACTGTCCTACTATCTAATCTCATTCATTCATTTATTCCGCAAATAGTTATTGATTATCTGTGCTGCACCAGCCGCTCTTCTGGATGCTGGGGATACCGAAACAAACAGAGCAGACCAAACTCCTTGTCCTTACAGAGTTTAAAGACGAGTACAGAGAAAAAAAATGTATGAACACTTGTCCCAAACAGAGATTTCTCTCATAGCTTTTTATCCCTTTGTTTTGAGACATTCCCCCCCCCCCCAAGGAGGCCCTAACTCTTGGTTCGCCTCTGGATGCCTTTATTTTTGGAAGCCCTTTTACCACAGGACTGCCTCCCCATAAGTAGTTACCATGGCAGAAGAAACAAAGAAACACACCAAACTAGCCAGTTAGAAGATCTTCATTCTTAATTAGTTCTGCTGTTAAACTAGCTGGTTGACTGTGAGTCAGTCATCATAATACCCCTTTTCCTACCATACAATATTGTGACGGGACAAGAGAACGTTTAACGGCCCTCTTCACTTTAAACTATCATGATCTTACTCAGGGAGTCCTTCTCCATACTTGGAACCGTCTCTTCTATACCAACAGTTTCTGGAGTAGACAGTTTCCTCATGGGCCTCAGCTGGGCTGCCTCCCACTGCTTTGCAGGCCCTACCAGGCACCTAGCACACAACCGTATTAGCCACTATTTGTTGTGAGATTGCCCTGGTCCAGGCCCTGTGTGGAGTGGTCTATGTAAATTATTTTATTTAATTCTCCCAGCAGTACCTGTAAGGTAGATGTTCTTTTAATATTCATGCCACACATAAGGAATTTAAGGCTTAGAGAATTTAAGGAACCTGCCAAGGTCACACAGTTAGTAAGGGGTAGAGTCAGGATTAAAACTAAGTTCTGTCTGACTCCACAGCCTAGGCTCTTGTCTATACACCACTGTGTAAGTGTGTTTAATAAATACTTTTTGGATAGGTGGATGAATTCAGGGTTGACACTCAGCCATATTCACCGATGTGGCTATAGTGGCTGAAATGGTTTATGGCTGGAATCTTCTAACTGTCAATGAGCTGTGGAATAATTTGCTTATGTCCCTCGGATGGTGAGATGCATGGATGAATGGATCCCCACTTATATAATGATCAGATATAAGATTGTAGCATCTTACTGCCGACCTTAGGATATAATCAGGTGTTAGAGTATAGATTCAGGTCAGGGCGATGCTTTTGCTGGCAGCCTGACTTTAGAGACCGGCCAGGTAATCTGCATGAGCCCTGTTATCCTGACGTGGACTGAATCCTCTGAAAATGGAGGCTTCCAGGTTCTTGCTCTTTGTCCTCAGCTGGGGCTTTCCACATGAGGCTGAGCTGCCCTCCTCCTTCTCCTGTTCTAGGATTCAGCTGCCCATCGAGCTGTTTGAGAAACATCTCATGTAGTCCCCAGGATGGTTGAGGCTGTGCCATATACTTGAAGATGCATCCCAGCTGGGTTTTCAAAACCTAAAAGAAAATAAATATTCTAACAAGGGAATTGGGTTATTGCTGTTTTAATCTGGGATTCCAGACAATTCCCAATGGAATGCTCATGGAAAGTACGGGGAAGAATCTGGAAGCCAAGACAGCAGCAGGACATTTATGGTATTGCTAGGTTGAAAGCTTTTTTAGCTGCTTGTTTTAAAGAGATACACACCAGACTGGTATGCCTCAAAGTCGTCTTCTTTTTAAAACCATTTGTCCGCATTGATCTCCAGATAAACCTTCTCACTTAACTCTTTTTCTCTTTTCATTCTTAAGTCAAAATACATCCTCTCCTGGTTGGAGGGAAGGCAGGGCTCATAATAGTGAAGATTCTCATACTGAGGGTTTCTCACCATTTTGTTCTGCAAATGCCAGCATTACCCAGTCTGAAGACACAGTGTGACAAATTAGCAAGCTATTGAGAAGTAGAAACTCATGCCTTTCCTTCTACTTGCCTGTGATTAAAACAAAGTGATAAATGGAGCAAAGCGTTAAGTGGTGATTATGAAGGACTTGCTAGGGCCACGAGGGGTAGCCTGGGCCTAGGAAAGGAGGAGAGCCAAGGGGAGAAGGGCCAGCCCCGCGCCATCCTGGCCTGGCCTCCTCGCTGCCCATAAGTGCAGGCCAGGCCCGTTAGCAGTCCTGCAGCAGGTTTCTGGAACCTGTCTGTTTTAGTAGGAGAGCAGACACAAGTATGTTTACTGAGAAGATAGGAAGGGCTTCTCCTTCTACAAAGGGTACTGACTTATTTTTAAGCTTGAGGGTAGAAGAGCTGAAGTACAACAATTGTAGCAGGTAGGTTAAGGACACAAAGTTCTAGTCCTTAATGGCAACTACGCCTCTCATTGTACCTTGAAAACACTTAAAGAGCCAAAGACCCCTCAGAGTGCCTAGAGGAGCTCACTCTTGATTCTCCAACCAGTGAAGGCCATTGCTTCATTCTCACTAGGGCCCTCATGGTGTGAGGGGGAGATTCCTTCTTCCTTCCTTTCTTCCTCCCTTTCTCCCTCCCTCTCTCCCTCTCTTTCCTTTCCTCCTTCCTTCCTACCTTCCTTCCTTCCAAGATTTTTCATTTATTTATTTGAGAGGGAGAGAGAAAGAGAAGAGTATGAGCACAAGCAGAGAGAGGGTCAGAGGGAGAAGCCAACCCCCAGCTGAGCAGGGAGCCTGATGTGGGACTCAGTCCCACAACCCTGGGATCATGACCTGAGCTGAAGGCGGATGCTTAACTGACTGAGCCACCCTTGCACCCCTGGGTGGGGGGAGACTTTTTCTAATTTTTCTGCCCAAAGACCACCTTCTTTTAAATTCCTGTGGGAGGTGTGTGTGGTGAGGGGGCAGTTATAGGTGCCTCATGAGGCAATGCCAACCGTCAGCCTCTAACAGTGCTGCTCAGGGCTGCCCATCTGACTGTAGTAAGTATACGTCACACTTATCAGGCAGAGTTTAATCACTAAATGCCTTTTCTTTATATTAAATTCCTTTTCACGTGATCATTTCGGATTGAGCTGATAGAATCACATCTAATCACAGGTTGACGTTATCTCTTTGCCCAGAGACTCTGCATTTTGCAGTGCCGGTTGGGCCTTCTAAAACCCCTGTGAATTGGTATTTAAAATTCAGAACCTAGGACTCATTCATCATTTTTAATAGGGTTACGGTTTATGATGTTGCAGATTAATAAATAGCCATAATAGCCACTCAGAGTTTTCTAGAATCGGAACACCAGAAATAGTCCCTTGGCTCTACTTCCTTTCCTTGTGAATCTTTCAAAATTCTTACATTACTACTCCTACTTGTGTGTGTTTAATAATTTAATTTAATGCCTTCCTTTGGAAACGTTACCTCGCGGCTCACCCACTTGGTGATTTTGCCTTCTCAGCAGAGTAACTGAGTTGAAGACAGTCATGTGGCAAGCAAGGCTATATTGGAACCAGGATAGTGAAAAGAGATGCAGTGCCTCGCTTTCCTAATTAGCTAGAGCAACCCACAATTTTATATACTTGCAAGTTAATTTTGTTCCCTAAGAAGAGGCAAAAATGGGAATTAAATATAATCATATTTCGTGTTTTATATTGTTACAAGCAACAGCATGTGCTCCTATATATTATCTCATTTAATTGGGCAACAGTCCTTGAAGTAGGTGTTACTAAGTCTGCTTAATTGATGAGGTGACTGTGGCACCAATAGGCCCACCAGATTGTCCAGATTCACCCAAGCCTGTGAAGAGCTGAATGCGGTGTCTACTTTGGAAGTCACCATTGAGGCTTCTTGGGAGAACACATAATGACAGAATCTTGTGGCATTGGAAGTAGCAACAGCACTGACTTTGGGGTCTGGGCGGCCATGGGTGCAGGGACTGGGAGCACCTTGGCTCTGGTCATGCACTTGGCCATTAATTTGAGCTGAACCTCAACAGGTCGGCTTCCACCAGGAACTAGAGGTGGTTACTGTGGATGATTCACTCTGCTCTTGCCCACCCGTCTCTGCTGTTCCTCTCTCTTTACTCTCTCATGAGCTCAGGTTGACGTTCAGTTTTCGTCTGCAACCAGAGGAACAGAGCTGGCCATGAAGGCCTCAGAGGGCCAGCTCCAGGAGTGGGGCTCAATCATGTCCCCACATTCCCTGGCATTTCACCAGGGATGACCTGGGAACAGGTCTCACTGCTTTTTTGGTGTTTCTACATGAAAAGGCTTGGTGGTAGAAAGGACTTGGATTTAGACAGACCTGAGTGGGCTTGCATTCCAGGGCTGCCTTTCTCTGTTGGAGAGATGATTTAACTTCTCTAAAACTCACGTGTCTAATACACTTACTCGCAAGGGTTCCCCATAAGCATCAGAGCTAACTTATGGGTAGCACCTCGCACAGTGTCCAGCAACTCACTAGAGCTCTTTCAGTTTCCAAAGCTGATGAATAGCCTGTGTAGGGGCTGGCTTCCTCGTTTTTAAGGGCCAAGAGAAGCATTTATGTCCCTGTTTGCTTTACTAAAGAAAGGGCATAGAGTTCTGTCCTCCTCATAGCATTGAGACTGATTTCCCTAAGTCACACTGGAAACGAGCTTTATTCTCTAACGATGCCGCCATCTCTGGGAGCTCAGTTCTCCTCTCAGGCCCTTTCCTACCCGCACACTCTCTGTACCTCTGTCTGGCACTGGCCTTGCCCAAATCTGTAAGTCTCCTTCCTCAGCCTTCCCCACTGTTCTTCTAAAACCTAGCAAGTCCTCCCCTGTCCTCTGCTGTTATCAGTGTTCCAAAAATGGCCTCTCCTCGCACAGCTGCCTGTGACGTGGCGTGACGTCACCAGCAGAGTTGAGGCGAGGACATGGGGAAGATTTAATTCTCAGTCAGCATCTGGCGAAGCAGTAAGGACTTCTAACAAAGATGGCCAGCCACCCGTGTTTTAGATCTGTTTCCCTTAAGCCTTCCTTTGGGTGCCTCCACTTTTCACATTCAGATGCTTGAAGGCTCTCTACTTTTCCAGCAGCACACGTGGCCATATCAGGGCCCGGCTTCGCTGCTTCAAACAGCTTGAAGAGAAAAAACAGCCCGCCACAGAACAGCCAGGATGCTTTGGAAGGGAAATTTCCTTTTTGGGCTTGCAGTCTGAAAGAATTTCCGATGCAGGCAGACGTTAATTCCTAGCTCCATGCTTCCTGATAAGGAAGCAGCTTCAATAAATGCAGCTATTTATAGATGTCTTTTTTTTTTTAAATATATAACCAGAGGTCTATTGACCTTTTCTTTCACTTTGCATTTCATGCCATGCGCTCCGTGTACATTTAAGGCAGTTCCTCCGGCAGAAGCTCTGACAAAGCGCCTGTGATCTGGGGGGATGGGGAAGGGAGGGCTCTCCGTGTCCTTGGAATTCTGAAGTCGACGTTTAGAAGCTTTTGGCAATTGGTGGTCCCTACCTGGTGCTGTGGGAGATTGAGGTGAGCCCAGAGACGCCCCGCGCTATTCTAGACCCAATATTGAGAGGTGATGACGGAGTAAGCCAGACAGCCATTTACAAGTAAGAGCCCATGAGAACCAGTCAGTCCTCTGAGTAGAGCCTTGCACTTCAGGAGATACAGGATATTCCCATTTCTTCTGTCTCCTCTCAACTGTCTCCCGTCGGACTTCCCAACCATCAGGACCTCTGTGGTCTTTCTCTTGGCATATTAGGGCCCCTGTCCATGAGTTCCATGGCCAACTTCATGTATAACTAACTACACAATCCTTGCGGACAGGCATGCTGAAGATCGAGTGTGATGTTGGCTTGAAATGGCTTTCCTAGGTTACTCTTCACGTCCTCTTCATTATGACAAAGCGTTGACTGGGCTGAGTCTATACAAATAGGATAAAGTTTCCGTTCTCAAATGACAGATATTTTTCTCCCATTTTGCTTCACGCCTAAGTTAAATCTTATCAGTAGCTCAGACTCTTGGAATTTCTGACAGGAATGACTTTGACCACCTCATCTTCATGTGTTTCTGGAGGTAAAAGTTGCCACGGACCTTTGGATGTTAACTGATTTCACCGTTGCCATAGGAGGATTCTGGGTCAGTTGCCTGAACCTTCCATGTGTGTTTTGGGGCTTCTCCCTTCTAGTGCCTTCTGAAGCAAGGTAGAGCAGGATTTGAGAAATAGAAACTGCCCCTGGCTGTGGCCACATGCTGCCTGTAAATTCCCAAGAATAATTAGTTACCCTGCCCTGATAGTTCCTGCTTCCATCTTGGGTAGGTGGATTAAACTCCATTCCTTTGAAATTAGACTCTATTTCTGTTTCCTCTAGATCATGGATAGAAATAGCCTCAAATGGAGCTCTAAGATTTCAGTAATGGAAATGCAGATTGCAGATCTAGGTACTGGATAAAGAGCTGCAGACGCCCGGTGGATGCAGATTAGGTGCCTGGAAGCGAGAGCCTAACCCAGGCGGGGCATGTCCGGAACCCTTTATTCAGCTGTTTGCTGGGGCTGGGTTCTCTACCCTGGGTTGGGAGCAGTAGCGTAAGTGGTTCATTGAGGAGGGTGAAGGTTTGTAACAATCATTTGGAAAAAAAAAAAAAAGGCACCTAGGTGAGTCTCGAAGGGCGTGGAATAGTAATATCTTAAGAAAAATGACAGGAGTAGCAGGCAATCTATCTAGCTCCACCTTAGAAGTCACAATACTAGGATTTAATTACCCATTTGTTTTCTAGGAGTGGCTTATCTTTGCCAGTGATTTTCTTTTTTCTGTTGTCCTGCTCCACTTGCCAGTTTGCCAGAACTCTGCTTCCCCTTATGAGCCAGTCTGAGGCCAATTATGTATAAGATACCACTGTCAAGAAATTTCTGTGGCAGTAATGTGTGGAATAAGGGATCATTGTCACTTCGGTTCATTGAGCACTTCCTATTTGCCAGGACCTTCATGTATATTATTCTGAATGATCCCCAACACTGCAAGGTAGATATTGTATCTGTATCTGTATCCGAGGCTCAGAGTGGTAAATCACTTGCCAGAGGTCACACAGAGAGAAGGTGAAGGAGCCATGATTTGAATCCAGATCGAACCTCAAAGCTTAGGTTTTTTGTCACTTCACTTTGTTGCTTCTTCATTAGGAGCTGATAGAAGTCGTGGTTAGAAGCTGTTGGTTAGGGGCGCCTGGGTGGCACAGCGGTTAAGCGTCTGCCTTCGGCTCAGGGCGTGATCCTGGCATTGTGGGATCGAGCCCCACATCAGGCTCTTTCGCTATGAGCCTGCTTCTTCCTCTCCCACTCCCCCTGCTTGTGTTCCCTCTCTCGCTGGCTGTCTCTATCTCTGTCGAATAAATAAATAAAATCTAAAAAAAAAAAAAAAGAAGAAGAAGCTGTTGGTTAGAAGGAGAAAATCCAAGCTACCAGCTTGATTTTTTTTTTTTAATTTAAGAGAAATTTTTATGAACTACCAACAAGGAGGGCCAAAGGGAGGAAATGAGTGACATAAACTAAATTATGTTGTGAAGTAATGGAAGAAAAGTTTTCAAATTCAGTTCTCTATGCAGACTGTTACTTGTAGTGTATTTTCAGGTACCTCTATAATTCTGGAATGTTAGAAACAAAATTAAATGGAAAAGAGATGCTCCACCTCCCAGATGATTATAAAACAGCAAGAACGATGATGTGCTCAAATGGAGATTATATTAATGAGTTCGCGAAATAAAGCTTTCCACTTCCTAATACTTTCTGTTAGTCTGACATGCTTCAGAAAAATTGTATGACGTCTCCGTGCCTCAGTTTACCAACATGGCATATGTTCTAGGAAATTCTACCACAGGGTAATAGAGCAGGGAGTGCACTCATCTGGGGTTGGTTCTCTGCACGTTGGCCTAGCATGCTCATTAGCAGGGGGTCATCCCAAACAATCTGTTCTTTCTCCCAGGGTTGCAGTTTCTTCATACGTAGTCTGATTCGCCTGGTCCTTCACAGCTCAAACATTTTATTTGTTCTCTAATTACAGAAGAGAAATGCGAGGGATATTAGCAGTGGAGCATTGTCTATAAATGCTGAGTATCATGATCATTCACTTGACTTCTGTCACTCAACATCAGATTTTAGTTCATATGGTGGTATTTTAGTGACACAGGAGATTGTCCTCTACTTTAGCTCTGATTGTCTTGTGAGGATGCCCTCTTGCAAGGAACTATGGAAAGTCTCAACACCTGATACCATTGGACACTTCCCTACACTGCCCGTGGTCGAGATCAGGTACGGAAGCAGTTCCTCAACCTTGCAAGTTTTCTGAAGGCCATTGTGGCCGCTAGCCCCTTACACGGGGTCCTGGGAACCTTCCCTCTGATCTCAGGCCTGTTCCCTATTTCTCATAGCCCTGACAACTGTCTGTGAGTTGGCTCTTTGCCCAGTGCATTATGCACAGGTGTGGCTTCTGGTAACTACCTACTTGACCCCAACTGCACCATTTGTGGGAATCCCCTCTGCAACTTGAGGCACGTTTGCCTTTCCTGTAACCTGTAAAAATGGCAATCTGCATTTTGCTCTCTCTGTAGATGCCCACTGGGTTTCCGGCTTGACAAAGCCAGCTGATCTGCATGGATAGGGCCACGCTATCCTCCTTCTTCAGCCAGCCTCATAGCACATGCACAATTAATACTGCATTAATTAATTATGGGGTGGGGAAGCACAGTTGGCAAGGGAATGAAGGCTTTCAGCTTCTAAAGTGAAGGCTTTGATGCTGAGCTTTAAAGTACATTTCCATCCGCCCCAGCCGGCAAAGAGAATCTGTGACACTTATACCATCCCATGGGCATGAAAACTCACACCCAAAAAACTATTTCTAAATAGGGGCCCTGAACTTGTTACTCAAATCATCTGCTTGTTGCCCCAGGCTATGAAAAAGGGGTGTAGGATCTCGGAGAAAAGAATTGTTCAAAGCAGTAGTGATTCGTGAGCAAAGCTGATGAATGGTTTTATTTTGCCTCCTGAAGGAGCTCTCGGGTCACCAACATCAGGAACTCATTGTCGAGAAATAAATATAAGCAGGTGACTTGGTGCCAGCCCTCTTGAGGAAATAAAATTACTCTTTCTTCTTCCTCCTTCTGTGCGTTACTTGAGGAAGTAGCCCAAAGGCAGTGCAAGTTCACAAACCTGTTATTCTGATGGGTCGGAAGGTTCCTTTGTCTTGGGCAGATTTTCCTACTACAAATGAACAAAGTGGGGGAGAAAACGCTTTCTTTTCTTTTTCATTCTGATTTCTTCCACACCAGCGTTCTCATAGTTCTGACTCCCACACTTACTCTTTTCACTTCTTGTGCGAGGTGGTGGTGAAGCCGCCTCACGAAATCCCCGCCCTAGACGGATAGTTCTCGTTCCCCTATTTACAGCTCTGTGTCAGGCATTTTGTGTGGTGCTCTGGCTGCCTCTAACATTTGGCCATGACTCAAATATTCACCCAGATATTTGGGATTTTATTTAAAGGTCTTTTAGAAACACAAAAGCAGAAATTCCCTGAGAGAGATATTCCTCACTTGAAAGCCATGGGTTATAAATGTCCTTTTATTTATTTATTTATTTATTTATTTATTAAAGATTTTATTTATTTATTTGACAGAGAGATAGCCAGTGAGAGAGAGAACACAAGCAGGGGGAGTGGGAGAGGGAGAAGCAGGCTCGCCGAGATCACGCCCTGAGTCGAAGGCAGACGCTTAACCGCTGTGCCACCCAGGCACCCCTATAAATGTCCTTTTAAAACTACACTTTAGTTCTCTGATCACACCGAGAGGAACTTCAGAGGCCCACAGAAATCTAAACAGATGTAAAATTTGTTTGGACCTTGTAAAAGGAAAAATTTTTTTCTTTCGATTTTTAGGCAAAGAAAAATTTTACTTCAGATGAATTCAAATGATTCTGTGTTATACAGTTTCATAGCTGTGACTCCAGATATCGGCTTCCCAGAACTTCTGTGGTGATTCCTGGTACTCAAATTGATCCTGGGAAAGAACTCGAAGAAATATGACTGAATTCTGTAGCACTGGCCTTGTATACCTAGCTGTGAGTCAGTCTCCTCCTGTCTTGTACTTTTTTGCTTGCTAAAGGAGTATTGAGATTCAGAGAGTGGCTGGCTTCTAAACTTTTACTGTCCCGATGACACTACTGTGGATCTGGGACAGAGAGTTTATAGTTGTGCACCAGGCCAGTGTTAATGCTTTGGCAGGGTATGTGGTCACCCAGTTGCAGTGATTTAAGAGGGCCCTGAACTTAAATATCTCCTACCATGATGTCTGAAGCCCACTGTTAAGATACATTCCTTTTGGATTGGGCATTATCTCTACCAAGCTCTATTTTTTAACAGTAAGTTGGTAGGATAACAGCTAGTACCTTGGAGAGTGATAATTATTTCCTTAAGTCCCTGATGTCTTAATGAAAATTAGTTTATCAAATCTCTTGAATCTTTTGAAATAGAAGAACCACGGCTAAGGGAGGGAGGAGAGTTGGGAAAAACTCTATAATTTTGCTTGGGGCTGGCCTTCTCCATGGAGAAGACTGATGTAAAATTGGTTGGAAAATCCAGGCCCCTTGATTTAGACAAAACATGTGAACCTGGACCTCTGAGACCAAGATGAGTAATCTGATATTTACCATGTCTGGCTGTTGCTCTCAAGACATTGCCAGCGTCAGTATTGACTGAACAAAGTTGGACCTCGTTCGGCACATGATCGGCTTGACAACATGGGAGTCGGCTTCATTGCCTTGAGAGGAGGAGAGAATTTCAAATCTGAATCCTTAAGCCTTTCAGCCATTCTTAACCAAAATGACTTTGCCTCTGAAGTGACGATGTGTTTGATTGTAATGCCAAGACCATGCTGCTATTATAAGGGACCTGTTAATCTAAGTCTCAAGTTGAAGTGGTCAGGAAAATCTTGACTTGTGGAGAATTTAAAGGAGCTAGCCAGAAGTGAGTGTGGCTTATTTGAGGAGTGGGTGTGTGGAATTTGTGAGGAAGATCCTTCGTAGCTGTCTGTATGGAGTAATAACCACCATTTATTGAGTGCTTATGGAAGGCACTTTTCACATGTAGTTTATCATTTAATCCTCATGACAGCCCTACAGGCGAGTTTTATTATCCCCACTTCACTGATGAAAAGTCAGGTTGAAAGAGGTCAAGGAACTTGGCCCGAGTCACAGAGCTGGTAGTTGGCAGAGCAGGTTTCCTCAGACTCCGCTCCACACTCTCCCTCCCAAATACAAGCCAAAGGCCTATTCTCTCGACCATTCTCTTTGAGAACATGAAAAATAACATTGGGTGCCCCTATGAGATTCAACTGTGGTTAAAACCTCATAAATTTTAGAAAAATAGAATAACTCACTAAAATAAAGTTATAAATCCACTCCACAGAAAATATCTACCACAACCCCACAAACTTAGGGTTAATATATTCAGATTTCAGTGAGCTGTATGATTCTCACCAGTCCCTTAAATATCTCTCTGTTTCCTGGTAAACAATATTCCTTGCAGAGTCCTGGCACAGGAATAGCGTAATAAGAGCAGATAATCTATCGCCCCACCATTCTAGTGCAATCGAATTGCAGGGTGAAAATCCAGGCTGCCTCATTCCCTCATCTGTCTGTGTCTCTCTTTGTCCCACTGCCGGCTCTACAGTTCGAAGTTCAATGCCACTCCCTTTTTTTGTGCTTTAGGTCTCTGTGTTGTTTCCTTTAGACACACACATTTTTTTTTTTTTTTTTTTTTTTGTTGAAGTGATTTGAAATGGAAAATTGAAAACTTAACTATGCGTCTGGCAGTTTCCTGCTAATATGCCTCTCTGCTAAGAAGCTACAGAAAATACTATATATTATTATTCACTTCACAGCTGCTCCGGGCGCTCACCCACTTAGTCATTCACAATATGTCTGAGAGATTAGTTTTACAAGGCTGTGGTTTGAGATATTTTTCCCGTCCATGTTTTCCTTAAAATCGTCACTGGGGGAAATTCGTGTAGAAAAAAAAATCCACCACCCTTGATAAAAGGGAATTTGGTAACATACGTGCTTTAGAAGCTCTAGCGGGCTCTTTTATTTTCTTGCACCCTCTTCATTTGAAATACTGCAGTCTTTCGGTGACAGGTCTCAAGTCAGTGTGTGGGACCGAGAGCGAACAAGAGTAAGTGTTTTGCTCCAGTGTGGTTATAAACCTCCTATTTTGGTGTCAGATGTGTGAGAGAAATCACTGCTGTGATTTCAGGCAAAGGTGGTAAATTATGCCATAATAATACTGCTTCGTCTCGATGGCCAGATCTGATTTGTTTTGTTTTGTTTTATTTTTTTACTATTTAAACTCCAGGAAGGCAGGGATTTTTACCTGTTTTATTTACTGTTTTCTCCCAGGTACCAAGAACAGTACCGGGCACATAGTAGGCCCACAAGGGAAAATCATTTGGTCCTTTGTTTAGTAAGAACAGCTGTGGAAATGCAGTTTGGGGCCCTCTTTGTGTAAGCATTCATGATAGCAAATGAGACTTAGGAAAAAAACTGGGAAGATGTGGGAAACATAAAAATAAAATGCTTAGAGTAAGACCAGAGTCCCTCGCTCCACGACCCCTCCCCACCCCTGCACACAAACGAAGTTGTCCTGATGTTCCGAGTCTGTTAAAACTAAGAAAGTTTTAACTGAAAAAAGAGAAGGGGCGCTTTTTTGTGGATGTGCCCCTGGGTGAATGTGGGGTGCCTGTTTATGGGCGTGTTTGTGTGTGCTAAGGAGGTCAGTCTACAGATGGGTCCACTTCTCGGTGAAAAGTGCAGGCACCAAATCCCTCTTGGAGTGCTAGAGCTGTCACTGGTACATGGGGGCGGGGGCAAGGGCACAGGAGAATAAGAAGAGAGAGGAAGGGGTGGGCCAGGGGCAGTTTCAGTGGGGTCCCCACCCCCGGGGTGAGAGCCGAACTGTTTATCCCGACATCCCAGCAGCAGCAGAAAGCCAGGGGTGTTTTCAGGACTCAGCTGCCAAAGTTTCTTGAAACAGCTCTGCTCAAAGGCATATGCTGGGCTCACTTCTGAGGGAAATTTCCTTTTTGGGGAAGTTGAAGCAAAGGAATTTCCTGTGTGGGCAGACAGAGCTTCCTGACTTGAAGGCTTCTTGGAAGGGAAACAGTTTCATAATGAAATGACAAATTAAAGACATACCAGCCGGGTTCACTTCAAAACAGCTATTGAGAGTACAGGCAAAGCCCTATTATACTCCCTCACAGAACAAAAATAAATCCCATCCTGACAGGTTTCTGTATGCTGGATTATATCCGTCCCCCCGCACCTTCCTTCACAGCCTTCTTCCTCTCCCTTCCTCCCACCCCCGCCATTAGCTGCCACCATCTCTATCTTTAACCGCTCCCGGGAGCAGCCGGCGAGGAGGTTTGGAGCATCTCTTGCCGCCTCGCTTTGTGGCTTCGCCCATCCCTGACCTACATGGAGGCCTTACAGGTTATGTCACAGCGCCATGCTGCTAAGACTCACAGAAATGACCTCTTTCCTTCCCCCTCTGACACAAACAATGATTGAAGATGTCTTTAGCAATGGGGTAAAAAAAAAAAAAATGCAGCCATTTCCTTGGGCTGGCCTTTAAAATCTTGTACACGGTACATGTCAGTGCTATTCTGCTCTGGGGAGCTGGGTCTGAGGTCTTTGCTTTGTGGAAGGAAATAAGGGGCTGTGTTGGCACCGAGGATGTCTTTATACATGTCGTTCTCTGCATTTCAGTCAGCCTGCGTTTTTTAAATTGACACGAAGATGCCTTATGAAGTAACTTTCTTTTTTCAGTGGAACAGACTAGGAGAAAGAATGATGGCCGTATGATTTGTGGGTCAGAATTCATTAGTCTGAGGCTAACAAAGGGAAACCACATAGTTTTAGAACCAGGTGTCTGAGTTCAAGAGCCAGCTCTAGCAGTATACGACTAGCAGTGTAACCTTGGACAAGTCACTTAACTTCTGGCCTCAGTTTCCTTATCTCTGAAATGGGTACAGCAAAACCCTTTTCACACTGTTGTGAGGAAATTAGATTATGATTTCAAAAACACTCTGTAAACTCCTCCAAAGCCTTTGCCAAAGGGCACTTGTTATTTAGCCATGATTGGGGTCTTTGGGGATTGAAATACAATATTAGGTTGAAAGAGCAAAACTGTGGAATTTGTTGATCGATTTGGCAAGTATTTCTTACAGATTTTTCTATGCGTACAGCATGCTTGGGCTCTGTGGGGAGAAATACACAAAGGATGAAATTTTGAGCGGCCACAGAAAGAATCTCGAACTTGGGGCCAGGAGGCCAGGGTTCAATCCTGGCTGTCATTCAATAGCTCTGTGGCTTGGGGTGGACTATTTAACCACGATGAGCCTCAGTTGCTTCTTTGTAAAACTGGGGGAAATCAGACTCTATGACTTTAGTCAGTTCTACCAAGTTCTGCCATTGGATAAGCGATTTTAAGAGGTTTCGGCCTTTGGCAGTTGTTTATAGGATTTATTCTAAAGAGCGAGGAAGAACAATTCACTGTATAACAGCCTGTCTGGTGAAGAAACTTGCATTAAAAAGCTAGATATTTTTTATTAGTAGACCTGATAAAAACAGGAAACAATGAGTGCATACTATGTCATTTGTAACAAGTCGGTTTTGGGTGTTTCTGAGTGAATGCCAATTTAAAAGTAACTAGGATCCTGGGTTGAACATGGCGGTTTCCTCAAGAGAACTTGTCTCAGGATTTTGATTTACCTTCTCTCAGCTGCTTCAGGGGATGCTCAGCATGTTTCCAAATGGTTGTTCATTGAAGCCATTTCCATCGTGGATATCCTTGTCCAAATAGGCTTCTAGGAGAGAGGCCACGATGTTGACTGGTCCTGCCGATCAGGTTTTAGTATGTGCTGATCTGTAATTTAAGGACTGACACATTATTCTTCCTCCAGTTTCAGTTGGTATGAGTAAAGGACTCTTAGTGACTTTGCCTTGAAGCATGTTTTCTCAGCATTTTGATTGGAGAAAACTGAGGTATTAGAAAAACTTGATACCGTGTATAAAATCACAGTTGCAAAAGGGTGACAAGCCAAGCATTGTGTAAACAGCTGTCACTTACTGGGTGTGTGCTCTGTGTTCCTAGTGCTCTAATAAATTGTCTCATTAATTTTATTCTCCCAACGAGTCTGAGAGGTGGGTGATATTATCTTCACTTCGCAGATACAGAAACTAGAGCTTTGAAATGTTAAGTAATTTGCTCAAGGCCACAGAACTGGTTGGTGTTTGAGCCACAATTTGAACCCAGGCCGATCTGCTCCAGAACCTGTGCTCTTTATCCCTTCTTGGCGGCCCATCTGTGTTGTCAGCCGTTTTAAGTTGACCTCAGTGCTTAGAAGCGAAGTCAAACCTGTCCCGGGCGCCTGAAAAGAAATGGCACTAACCCTGTAGTCTTGCAATGGCAGACTCTTGTAATGGTAGAAAAGCCTGTGGAAAATAATATACGTGGGCAATAAACTGAGCAAACATAACCGTGCCCTTCGCCTCTGGAAGAGCGCCCCATTCTGGTTAATCCTAGGGCCAAGTTGGCCTGGAGTCTCACTGGCCAGTTCTGGCCACACCTTTTCAATTAGGACAGAAATGGCCATGCTTGTCGTGTTTCAGATAGGTAAGGAAAGTGCCTGGTGCCAGGTTGCATCCTTTTCCTTGTGAAATTCTTTGGAAATACTGTGTGTAGCTGCCTGGCGTTGTTCTGAAGAAAATTCAAATCTTGTTCTACTCAACAAGCATCGATTGAAGACTGTGCTCAGTGCTAGGGATACAAGGATGAGTAAGGTAGGAACTCAGTCCTAGAAAGCAGAAACTTGGATAATCATTCAACAAAACCAGTGTTCATTGAGACTCTCCTGTGCCCAGTAGAGTAGTAATTACAAGAAATAAATATCTCAAAAATTTGTAAGAATATGTTTTAAATCTCCACAGAAAGTATGGGTTTTTTTTTCTTGATTTCTGTTTGATTTTATTAACTTGCCTCTGTACAGTAAGTTTATAGTGTGTGTCCTCTTGTTTAAGTCCAAAGTTTTATAATTTGTCACTTACTTGACTACACTATAAATAGCTCCATAATCTCTCCTCCTCGTTCTGTTGTTAATCTCATATTTCTTCCCCAGAGAATATAGATTTTCTTTAAAAGGTTTCTTTCTTTCTTTGAGAGAGAGGGCACGCCAGTGGGGAAAGGGGCAGAGGGAGAGAATATCCAAGCAGATTCCCGCCAAGCGTGGAGCCCGTCACAGGGCTCAATCCCACAAGCCATGAGATCAGGACCTGAGCCAAAACCAAGAGTTGAATGCTGAACCGACTGAGCCACCCAGGCACTGAGGAATATAGATTTTTAAAATTATTTTTCAATAAAAACCAAAATATTTTTAAGATTCACTTATATTTAAAACACAGATAACATTCAGGAGAAAATCTGGGGGGAAAAATGGGATTTTGATAGTACTTAATAATAAAAGATTCAAAGTACTAAGTTATTCTTTGGCATATAGAGCAAAAGCACTATGTTGGTGGTGTTTTGAGCTCAGAGTAAGGGGAGAAATAGGGTCACTCCTCCTGTAGAATAATGTAATCTCTGATATCAATTTTTCATTTGGCCTCTAACAGCCAGTGGGGTCTTTTGAAAAAATTCTTTTTCTTCATTACTCAATATATTCCCCATTTGGGCTTAAAGTGGAAAAAAAAAAAAAAGAAAGTACTATTGAAATGTTATGACCAAATCTATACTTTAACATGCTCCTTCACTCCTCTGGTGAGGAAGTGGGGGCAACTTGGAAGAGATTGACTTATTATTGATTTTGTTTGGAAGTGAGAAGAAGTGGGGGAGGGTTGGAAGAAGAGCGGGCGTACGCTCTCCTGGCATCCCAGCCCGTGATTCCCTGACATTTCTCTTACCTGGCTCTCTCAGGCAGCGTTGTAAGGGGGGAGGGAATACGTGAGGAGGAAGATCGTATTAGCAGAGGAGTTGCAGGAGCTGAAGAGGTGCCAAAGGGAGCAAGGTGACTGACAGGTAGATGAAATTCAATATCCTTTCCACTCACATTTTTCAAAAGAGAAATTGCTAATTAGTAAGTTTGAGCTATAGCTTCTTTTTTAATATTTCTTACTCCTTAGACAGAGGTGCTGGTGATACACTAAATGTAAGTGAGCAGATGTGGGGAAACAGAGCAAAGCCCACTGAGCCTTGAGATCGCTAAGACCCCCAGGTCTTGGATGTTGGGGCTTGACACTGTCTTCCCATGCACTGTACCATCGAGACCCCTGGTGACTGAGGCAGTGGCCCAGCTTCAACTCTGGCCATGAAGCTCCTCTTTCTTAGTCCACTTCATACTTGTTGGAAGCTGGGGTTGCCTCTCCCCATCTTACGGGAAGCGGGAGAACTCTATGGCTCTGTGTGATCCTGGCCCAGCCCAAAGCCTGAGGCTTCTGAACATAAGCACAGTAGTTCCAGCCTTCCTCCCATGACTCCTGGGAATTCCTAACAGGGAAAGCCTTACCTAGTCACCGTCAACCTAATGGTAGGCCAGGGTTCCTCCTCCTTCCACCTGCCCTGTAACAATCTTAAGATCTAGGGTAAATTAAAATAGACTTTCTTCTAGACAGATATGAAGGTTTCACTTACGAATGTAGCTTTGATGCTAGAGAAAGAAACCCTTTTTGACTTCTGTGAATAAGGAGTAAGTCATGGCTACGTTGCACCTCCTAGATGGTCTAGTGGATTTGCATGAGACCCAGAGTGACACTGACATGCTTTAACTGATGCCCAACATCAAGTCTGTTTGTCCCATTAGAGATTGATTGAACTCCAGTTTCTGAAAATGTAGCAGGGCTTTGTAGGGATTAACACCAAGTAATGCTTTAACATTTCACAGCTTACAGCAATGAGCTGGATACCTGTGTAAACAGTGCATTGCAGATGATCAATAAGTGTTAAGTAGTAGCTCCCATGGTGTCCCCCCTTTATACTTTACTTTCGGTTCTTTGTCAAATAATATAACAACTGAGTCCATAACTCAAACATAGGGAGCAATTGCTGCATGTGTTCTTGGTTGCTTTAAAATCTCGAGATACCTCTTCCCTTACCTCCTTCCTTGTCAATGAGCATTTATATTTTTAATGACATTTAAAAGTCAATCTCCAAACACTTTAGAGCTAAATCCTAGCAGAGACAAACTTTAAACTGGTGGGGTGTAGAGCAATCCTTCTGGGAGTCAGAATGAGATACTTGTGTATCTGCACTGGTGGCAGTTTGTATGTTACCAGAGTGATCTCCATGGTAACAGATCAACATGGTGCCAGTGACAGATCTATACTCCAAGCTTTAGGTTCCCATGAGAAAGTGGATTCTTACAGCAACTAGAGAGGAAGAAATCAAGGAATATGGATGTACACTCCCCTTCCTGGTGGAGTTCTGGTCATGAAGTTTCCATTCATATAACCAATGACATGCCCTATTTAACCACTTGAGTTCCTCTCTAAATCAAGACTTCAGAGAATGCACGATGTTCTCTTGAATTTCACCTGAACTCATACCAACTTTCAACAGGCTTTTACAGCAAAGAACTGTAACTGCAGTGGAACAAGAACGTGACTTGCAGTCAGGAGACTTGGCCTTCAGACCCAGCTCTTACACTGCCTTGAAAGTCCTTACTTTCCAGATTCTTTGATTCTCACCAGTTCTGACAGTCGATCATCTAATCATATTGAAAGCCCCTAATATGATACATTGGCAGTAAAAATGGTAGCCGATTGAATATAGTGTGCCATTGCCATCACCTTCCAAGCTGTGGTCATGTGCATGCAGACTTTCAGACACCTAAAAAGTAGAAGGTAGGAGTCATCTCTATTAAAGATTAATCTGTGAATGTAACAACCAAAATCTGGAGGCTGGGCAGCCAGCAGAAGAGTTCATTTTTCTGGAGTGTTGGTTACAAAAGGTTATTAATTTGGAGAATCAGCACTCGTTTATCTTAAACCACAAGAGAACATTTGTGAATTCAGAAGAACGATTATGTAATTTGGTAATTTCATGAGCCTCTTCCCTGGGGAATCTTATGACTCAACCATCAAGGGTGTCAGAGTAGAGAAGACGGCTTTCCGCAATCAGGTCTGTGCCCATGTCTGGGCTTAGGTACACTTGGGAGTGAGATTCTTTGTAACCAAGCCTTCAGGGTGATTGGTGCTGGGTGATTTGGGTAATGGTTTCTGTTGTATACGTTTAAAGGGGACCAATCTCTTCCCCAAAGGGAAGTTTCTTTTCTAAGGAATTTATTCCTAGGGTTGTGGGGGAGTTAAACCCACTGTGCGTCAAGGAAGTAACTGATTGCACATTTCCTATAAAAGGCAACTATGAACTTGATATTGACTAAAGCAAACCAGCAGCTTCTTTCTACCACCTCCTTAGAATATTTCTCTACCATACTTCGCAAGAACAAAAAGAACACCTAATAACAATAGTGCTCATTTGAAGCCTCAAGTCTTGCAATTCTTTGTGGTGTATCTTTAATCCACAAAAGTCTAAAAAGATTTTTATTTTAGAATCATAATGTTGGAAAATCTTTAGATTGCCCACATCATAACACTGCTTCTAAGATTGGTTTTAGGAAGGTCCCTGATCAAGATTTCAGTATGAAAAATCTTGGTCTGATTTCCTTTGTCATTTCTTTGCCTTAAGTTTACTTTGTTGACATAGAAAGAATTTTTGTTTAGCTCAGCAAGAGTCAGAAGGGCAACATATATATATATATTTGAATTTTTTAAGTAAAGATCTTTTTGCCTGAGAGTCAACAGTGTTGGGACTGTTTCAGTGGAAGATGGAAACATTCTTGAAGTGATAGCAAAACGAACAGGACAGAAAGTTCGAATTTTAAGAGCTTGGTTTCCTTACTGTGAAGTTCCAGTATAAAACATTAGCAGTGTCCGTGTTCAAATGTAAATATACATTGTCTTGTTGCTATCTGCTAGTTTAAGTTTTGATTTGACTTGTAACGAAGAGATAATTGATAGCTATGAACGCCTTTAAAGGAGACTAAATGTGGCCGAGTCCTGTTAAGCTGATATTCAAAGCACTTTTCTTATGCTTTGTCTTGTAGGGCTTTCAGAAGGAAGGTTTTAGTAGAAAAAGGAGGGCATTTGAGGAAAAAAGCTTATTTATAAAAAGAGCATGCTGCATTCCCTTCAAAACACAAATAAATAAACTGAAAAAACCCGCAAACCAACCAACCAACCAACCAACCAACCCGAATCCGGGGAGTGGGAAGGAAAGCCATCCATGGGAGGCTTCTCTGGGGAGCTGCCCCATAGCCCGCGTGGCAAACACCACCATTGCTGCGGAAGGTCGGGGAAAGGGAACGTGGCCCGCTGCTGTGATTGTGGGTGACCTGTTGCAGCTGCTGGTGCTGCCCGAGAGAAACGGGAGACAGCGTGAAGAGAACGGGGACCCACAGTTGTGTCACGGGGATGAGGGCAGAGCTGGAGCCCGGACAGCGGAGGGGAAGGGCTGATGGAGCGGGACCCAGCCCCAAGGCCGATGGAAGAAGAAGTTGGCTGATCTCCGAAAGGAGAGCTGTTTTGTGTGTTTTGGTTTTGCTTTTAATGAAATGGGGAGGGTTGAATGAGGAAGGAGGGTGGGAAGTATCAGGGCAGTTCCATGTCCAGGGTTGAGAGAAGTTCTTCCTAGCAGCAAAATGCCTGGGTTTCATTTTGGCCAGAAGTGTGTGGCCCACTGCCTGGGGAACTCCGTAAGATCCTGCGTTTTAGCCTCCCCCACCCTCCCCAAGAGAGGTTTACAAGTGGGACATGGGGGTTCGTGCAGGCAGACCTCCAAGAGTCAAGGGCAGGGTTTGGGGCCAGCTTACAGACTCCGCTCCTTCATATCACTGCAGTGTCCTGCTCACCTGCTCGCTGTAGGCCCTACGGGGATGTGAAATTGTAGGGTCAGTCTGCATCTTAAAATGTGTGTCCCCAAATGGTGTTAGTACTCGGAATATGTTTTTCCCTTCACGATAAGTAAATAAATGTAAACAAATGGTGTTCACATGTCTACTTAGCTCACAAAAGCCCCTCTGTTACTCCTAATCTGTCTGACACATAGGACTTGCTGATGGACCTGTTTCAACTAACCACCTTTTCCAGCCTAATAATTTATCCAGCAAGATACACGGAGATTCCAACTGTAGTTCACCAAGGAGGAGCACATCATAACCACTGCCGTGCCCCTCGAAGGAACTTGGGGGAAAATGAACAACTAGTAGCTTGTTAGCTAGCCTCTGAGTGAGGGAGGGTGCTGGTTTGGACAGCCCCTAGGAATTCTGAACGATACAGGAGAGGACTGTGGCCCCGTAGGGATAGGCTGGGAATCATCAATCTGTCTTCCCTAGAGTGGGTCACTGCGGAGTCTAATCAAGAACTTTGGTTATAAAAACGTGATCTCTGCAGACATGGGCATGGCTAGATGCCTTCATTATCTGCTGTATCTTTAATTCCTATCCACGTGCTATCTCGACCTTGCATGACACCTTGTACCCGAGGGCAATTTGTTTTCTCTCATCAATGCTATGGTTTGAGAATTTGGCTGTTAATGATTGAGAATACAGGAAAACGTGGGGGTCCAGAAGGGTAAGGCTCATGTTCTCAGGACCATGAACTTGGGACTGTAAGCTGTGGATGGTGGAGGCAGGGAGGCTGATAGTGGGTGGCAGTCTCCTTCACTCGGCTTCTAATCCTGGAAAGTTAACTGTGGGAGAAAACTTAGCTATTCACAACAAACATTTACCAGACTTATTTTGTGGCAGGCCCCATGATGAGTGCTGGGGTTATATGCTGAATAAAATGCAGACACTCTTCTTTATTGCTTATTAAAATGTCTTTATGTAAGTTTGCGTTCACTTCTTTAGCAAATATTAACTGAGCGCTCATCCTGTGCCAGGCGGAGGCTAGGCGCTGTGGAAACCGTGCTGAACAGGGGCAGACGTTGGCCCTGTTGGTTTGTAGAATTTACAACCCAGAGGGGGACTCGACCACCGCCCCCTGGCCCATCAGCTCTGTACAGAAGGCGCCATCACTGCCCTAGTTCGGAGTTTTTGCTCAGGTCACTCCCTGAGTTGAGTCTTTCCATATTTATAAAGACCGCTGTTGTGGGAGCCACTAGGACAGAAGAACCCTATAAAGCAGGCAGGCCTAGCACCCAAGGCACAGTTTGTGAGCAGTTAGTGGGGCACTGGGAGCGTCTCTGCGCTGAGCGGGTTGCTCTTCTGTGTGTGCGTCAGTGTGCTACAGACGCTTCATCGTGCCGGTCTGGTTGTCTGGCCTGTAGTCCTCCAGATCCGTCTAAGCTAGGATGATCTATCTACCGCTGATGTTTCTGGAGTTCTAGGGAACTTTTGAATCTGCTTTCTGCCATAGCACCGGGTGCCACCCCTACTAACTAACCATGCTTGATGGTGATGCCCAAAGATGATGGTGATTACCGGCTCTGGGTTTGTAAACCAGTCAGCCCGTGATGCAGGCAACTGTCTGGGCTCAGCCAGGGAGCTCATTGTCGTCGTCGTGCGGAAGGAGGAGCTCAGGACCATGTCCGGGAAGTCATGGGCTGATGGAAATTGATTTCATATATTAAAGTGATTCCGCAGTGAGGCGAAGACAAGCCTGTCGGGACAAAACCTTACGGCATAGCAGCACTGAGAAGTCCCAGTGTGGGGACCTGACTTCTACTTTAGACTGAGCATTAAAATGAACTCGCCAAAGAATAAATAACAGTATACCCTCGAAGTTAGAACGTACCAGGTTTTTTCTTAACTGGCAGGTTTTTTTTAATGTTAAGTCTCAATGCAGATTGAGTTTGTGTGTGGGGGGGACAGGCACATGTGTGTAAGTGTGCCCCAGCTTGCACAAGAGGGACATCTGTGTAAGTGAGATAAAGAAAGGCCAGCAGCAACCCGAGAACAAAAAGATAGTTCACAGAGCATCCCCTTTGTAGAAACACTAAGGCATGTGTGGGGAAAGACCCTTGAAACAGTTGAACACATTGGCTCAGTAATCTCTTCTCTAACAATCCTTCGCTAGGAAACATCGCAGTTGCTGACGAAGGATTCATACACACGCCTGTGCAGATCAGGGGAGCCAGCCACAAGGAATCGGTTAAATGAATGAGGGCAGGCGGGTCATAATGCTGGAATATTATGCAGCCTTTAAAAATCATGTTTTTGAAGTGTTCATTGAATAGAATTGAAGAGAAAGGATACCAGTCTCTCCTCTCAAAATAATCCCATTTAAAAAAATCCATTAGGGGCGCCTGGGTGGCACAGCGGTTAAGCATCTGCCTTCAGCTCAGGGCGTGATCCCGGCGTTATGGGCTCGAGCCCCACATCAGGCTCCTCTGCTATGAGCCTGCTTCTTCCTCTCCCACTCCCCCTGCTTGTGTTCCCTCTCTCGCTGGCTGTCTCTATCTCTGTCAAATAAATAAATAAAATCTTTTTTAAAAAAATAAATAAATAAAAAATTAAAAAATCCATTAAAAAAGACCAGAAGGAAGTGCAGGAAACTAGTTCTGGTGGTTATCTCCAGGTGAAAGGATTAGGGGTAGAGTTTTTTCCTCTTTCTCTACTGTAATTTTTTCTAGCATTGTGTAGGATTATTTTTGTTTTAGGAAATCGTGATCACATCTGTCCCCAGCTGGCCAATTGGCACCTGGATTTATTGTGTTGAAATGTAAATGGGGCCTGTGTTTTCCATTGTCCCCTTCCCCCTACCCTTCAAACCCCTCAGGACCTTCCCACTGGACAGAGGACAAGTGCAGTAGCCCGCAAGGTCCTGCTGGCTCCGGGTCCACTCGCTTCTGCCGCTTTTTTGTACACTTAGCTCTTTGCTCTCTGTTTTCCAGGCGTCCTGGGCCTTTTTCAGTTTCCTGTAGAGATCGCATTCTCTCCTCTTCCTTCTGGCTGCAACACTCTTCTCTATGCTGAGCCCTTCCCCCTGTTCTACCACCTACCCCCTGATGTAGCCCAATACATTCAGTACAATTCCAGTGCATCTGTTAGACCTCAGACCTCAGCCGAAGTCACTTATGCCTGAGGACTCACCAGCGCCCCCAATGTGCTTCCAACCCGCTCTCAACTTCGCTTCTTACAACCTGCGTTCCCAGTCCGTAAGACTGAACTGCAGTTTCCAGAAGGGCTGGGACTGTGCCGTGTTGATCACCGCTGTGTTCGCCCGGAGTGTACCACAGGGTTGAGCTCACCATAGATGGCTCCTAAGTACTGATGAATGAGTGAATCTCATTTAATTGGACTGAAACGTCTGTTCTCAGGGCAGGCTGTGTCCAGTAGTAGAAAATGCGTAGGCTCAGTGATTCATCAGTCTTATATAATCCCCAGTGTTCTACCTCTGAAACTAATAATACGCTATATGTCAAATAGTTGAATTTAAATTTAAAATGTTTAAATAAATAAATAATAATTAAAAAAATAAATAAAAATCTAGCTGTTGGGTTTAAAAAATGAAAAAGAAAATGCATAGGCTTTGGAGCCCTGCATACCTGAATGTCTCGGTATCTCCTCATTTTCGTGAATGTCTCCAAATTTCCTAAAGGAGGCTCACCATACCTATCATATACACTTCTTGTGAGGTTACATGAGTTGTTGCTTACAAAGTGCCTAGTGGCGAGTCTGACACAAGGCAAGTACTCAGTAAAGGATGCTTTCTTCCTGGGTAGCCCTCAGTGCCTGCCTATGCAGCCAGGCCTGGCATACACCTGTTTTTTAATATGACCTTGCTGCTGTAAGTCACTTGAGATGTTTGCGCAGAAGAAACTTTTTTTTTTCCTGGAAAATGAGGTCTGGTTCGTACTCATCATAAACTCCAAAGCAGTGTTAGATTTCTGGGGCCCAGCACAGTGCCAAACACTCGATGTGTTGAGTATATGTGCTGAACTGAATGGACCAGAATGAGGCTGAGGCACTGAGTGACCGCTTATATGCTGCCTTCTCCTTGTGGATCTAAATCGTTCTGAACTGTGCCTGACATTGTTTGACACCTGGTTGGAAAAAGAGGAAGAGAACTTCCCTGACGGGTCAAAGGGTTCTTATTTTTCCTTTCTAAAACCCACTGTTCTTTCAGACACTGTTGAACTAGCCCAGTTATGTACTCTGGGCTTGAATTGTGTGGTTGTTAAAGCCAAGTGCTTTCTTTGAGGTTGGAGCCCTATATGTGGGTGATCTCAGGTAAAAGGTCTCAGAGATTCAGACACGTCATTCTTTTATATAACATTATTCAAGCACTCCCGCCCTGGGACTATCCCCTTATTGTAGCTTTTCGAACATTGTCACATTTGTCAGACTTGGGCGGGTGGTTATTTATCTCCCAAACAACCAAAACCAGATTTATTTTGGAAGCAGACATAGTGTGGCTGTTGTTCTTCCTATATCTGGGCCCTGAATAGTTCAAAACTAGATTCAGTACTTTGCTGGGTATTTTCATAGGTTTGGGCTTCAAGCAAACACGAAAATTGGGCCCACTGACTTCCGTCTGCATGTCTGCACACACCCATCTCTGTGTTTATGTGTGTGTGCTTTCCGGAATAAGACCTCCTTTAAAACGGAACCTTTCATCATTTGAGAACTGATTTGCAGTTTTATAGCTTGTACTTTTTATGGTTCTTGGAGAATCACTGCAGCAAATATATTTGGCAGGAAGTTAGCACACAAGCCCTTCCCCAGAACTTGGTATCAAATTTGCTGAGTTCCCATCTTAAAAATCTGAAATTCCTCTAACTTTTTCCTGTGATGTGCTCATTTTTTATCTAAAACTGTAGTTGAAAGCTAGTTTTGGTAATCATTCACATCATGAAAGGAATGAATTTCTGAAAAAAGAAGGCAGGTGCTAAAAATAACCTCCCCACTAAGACCCACTTACATTTTCTACCTGGGGAATATCAAGATAGAAACATTTCTAGGAGAGAAATGGTGATAGTTCAAGTGATGCAACCATTTAGCTGCCTGCTATTTTTTCTTTTCTGCCAGAAGGAAAATATACAATATAATGTAGAAAAATTTCCCCAGAGTTGTTAAAATAATCACTGCGATCACCTTTGGTGCTTAGTATGATGCCCCGAAAACTTGGATCTTTAGAACACTTCATTTCTAAGGTTTTCCAGGTAGCCAGGTTTGTACTCAAAAATTGGTTGGTACAGCAATTCCTGCTGTTACAATGGAGTACATTATGAGAACCCTTTGTGGAGGTAAAAAGTGTAAAGAGAATTGCTGAGAAGTGACCAGCGACTCCCCTCTGTGCTTGCATAGTGTGCCGTGTAATTAAACAAGTGGCTAAAGTCTGTATGGAGTAAAGTATTATGCAATAGCAAATGAACGACATGACTTTTAAAAAGGTTTTGCACGTATTTATTTTTTCTGTGCCTCTAACATTACAGATGTCCTACCCTTAGCCTTCCCTGCTTTTAGTTACATAGCTGCCAAAAGAACCCAAAAGGGTTAATTAGGAGTCATTCCTTTTTTTCTCTTCCTGGCACAGAGGAGGCTTTCAATAATATGTGCTGAATGAATGAACCAGTCGGTGAGTCATCATTTATCACACAGTTGATTAATAGAAGTATAATTGTTATCTCCTCTCTAGTTTAATAGATGTAGCAGATTTTTTTTAAGTTGGATTATCTCTATTGCTGGGATGCCAGCTTTTTTTTTTTTTTAAAGATTTTATTTATTTATATACTTTAGAGAGAGAGAGAACCTGAGAGTGGCGGGGGGAGCTGAGGGGAGGGACAAGCAGACTCCCCACTTAGCATGGAGCCTGACGCAAGGCTCGATCCCACAACCCTGAGATCATGACCTGAGGTGAAATCAAGAGCCGGACGCCCAGCCAACTGAGCCACCCAGGCGTCCCTGGGATGCCAGCTTTTTAGAAGAAAAAACGCCTTGGGTTTATATTAGGAACAGGTTTTAGGTACAGTAGCCTGTATCCTTTTTTCTATGTTGGGACAAGAGCAGATATTCACCCCGACTCATTCTGTGATGTAATGCTGTCAGAAGTGCGCGAGTTCTTGCTTGCAAAACACAACAACAACAAAAGTTATGTATAACTTAGGAAAAGGTCTCAATGGAAAGATATTAGGTAATTGATTGCCTCAATTAAAAAAAAAAAGCAGGCGCCAAAGCATGCTCAGCAGCCAGAGCTCAGCCAAGATCATGCCACAGGGACAGTGCTCTTAGAATGCCACCATAGTGTGGCTGCCAGTGGACACACAACTTAAGGGGGTGGCACCACTGCTGTGAATAATAACCCACCATCCCTGGGGAAGCGTCACTCCCTTCAGATTCAGAAACCAGGGGAGGTGCATCTGATGGGTCCTGGTTCCGATCTGGGGAACAGGTGAGAAAGCCCTGGCAATCTTGGGATTCCCCTGCAGAAGGGCTGTGTGGATGCTGAGCAGACAAAAATCTGGAAGTCCAGCACAAGACCGTAAATTATTGCACAGCACTGTGTTTCATTTTGTTTTCAATGTCCTGGGGAATCTTTCTTCACGGCAAAGCGAAGTGGTTCCACGCTGGCGTTCCGCAGGTCAGCACACAGAAGGTCCGTGGACTGTCTCCCTTTGCTCCACTTTCACGGATGAGGCTATAACAGCTTGTGCCAGTGAGCTTTGTTTCCAGATTCTGTCAGCATGCTAAGAAGCCTGCCTCTGCCATGAAACAGTGGCCATGCCCTACTCCAAGAAAAGGGTGGGCTGGCTTTTTAACATGGGCAGCATCCAACCCTTTGGAAGTACGTACTTTTCTAAAAATTGCTCTTAATAATATCTGATACATATCAGGGAGTCTAAGAGCTGTGAAGGACCTCAGAGGTGATATTTTTCGACTTGTCACCCAAGTCACGAATGTCTCAACAGCATCCCAGATGCAGCAGGACATTGAACTTGATTATGGTCAGTGAGGAGCACGTCACTGACCCCTTTCCGTCCCATTCTTGGATGTCTCCAGATGTGATAAGACTTCTCTGAAATTCATTCATTGTCACGTTTCTCTTTGGTTCTGGTTTTGTCATGTGGGACCAAATGGGACATGTTCCTTCTGCATTCATTCTAGAGACAGACAAAACTTTGGAATCAGGTATGGATTAGACTCCCACCATTGCCGTTTACCAGCTGGTTGAATTTTCGAGTCATTGTATCATCTTTTTTGAACTGCTCTTCCTTGTTGGTAAAATGAGAAATAATAGCAACTTGGTAGGATTAAGATATAATGGAGAGTACCTTATACTGTGCCTGGCCAATAGTGTAGATCCGTAATAAATGCTAACCGTCCTCCTCGTTATTAGTCAGTACATTCAAAGATGACGATCTTGTCCCTTCAGTCTTCTGTTTTCCATGTTAAGCCTCTGCTCACCTGAGACAAACCCTTCTGGGCAATTTGCCATTCTGGTCTTCCTCCTGAGCCCCTCCTGTCCCTGTTCTTCCAGTTTTATTAATGTTGGTGTGAAAATGTGGTCTGCACACTGATGGGGCTGAGGGGAATGGGACTATGACTTCCAGTAGATGCAAAACTAATTGCTGAATGAATAAATAGGCAATTATTTCATCAATGTGACGTATGGATTATGTTAGCATTTCAGTATCGATGTTATACTCATGTTGACCATTTCTCCTTGGACTATTGCCAAAGTCAGAATTCTCCTCCCTTATACTTTTGTGGGTTTTTTTTTTTTTAAGTCAAATAGATGCCTTTACATTGAATCCTATTAAATTTCATTTAAATTGGCTGAGGCAATTTGATCTTATGTTCATCCCTCTTGAGAATCTCTTCTACTTTATGTCACTTTAGATGAGTATTCCCTAGAGGCTTTTACATTAATTATTTGGAAGAAAAAGATTGAATGGGATAGAACCAGTGAAAGAGCCCTGTTGTGGCATACTACTAGGAACTGTGTTCCAGGTAGGTATAGACCGATATTTATAATTTATAAGTATGTTGTGTTTATATAGTGTTTTATGACATATGCATCTCTTTTTATATGTCATATATTATGTATGCCGTAAATGACACATCACCATTTTTGCAAATGTGCACAGTGGTACTACATTTCAATTTAACCCATAAGAAAATGTCAAGATAAACTGTCACATTATTTGCTGAAATCCAGATGTGTTCCTTGGCTCTCCTGAAAAAATCTTTACCAACTACCCTCTTTCACTTTGCTTATCTGCTCACGGTGAACCTGAAACCTTATAGTTATTAGGCTTTTTGGAAAAAGTCATCTTGGATCAGTGGTGGTAAGCAGATGGTTAATCAATTTATATACTCTCAGTGCTTTCAAAAGAGAGAAAGGAGAATGGTAGTTTTGCCTGAAAGGAGTTTTTAACCTGGAAAAACAGAGAAAATATATCTGAAAGCTACTGAGTGAGAGAGTGTATCCTTTATTGTTTGACCATAACAGTATGTATATGTGTATATTTGTGTGTTTTCTCCCAGTGAACACTTATGATAATGGCTTTTTATATTTTGTTTTCATTTTAAAACAGACTCTGTACAATGTTCACTAATGTAATAGAAAGACAGAGGGATTTGGGGATCGCTGGGAAATGCTTGGACTCAATCCATTATAGGATGTTCACGGTAACAAGTTCAGAAGCTTTTCTTGCTTATGTGCTCTGCCTCTCGAAATACCTTTTCAGAAAATTCTCAAAAAATAACTTACAACTATAACATCAAAAGAATATTCCACCTTGGTTTGTACGTGTATGAAATTGTATATAAGTTAGCCTCAAGTGTGTTGACCCAAGAAAGGCAATTAAATTATTTGTGTGTAAGAAAAATAAGACAGGTCTACATCAATGTCGAACAATAACTACAAATCTGTGACTGGCCAAAGAAGGAAGTTGGAGCTAGTTTTTGAGGGGCTTAGGGCATGTCGTATTAAGGATTTTAGATTTTACCCTGAAATTGTAGGGTGACTTAAGGGGATTTCAGTAGGAGAGCGAAGCGATCAGATTTATGTTTAAAAGCTTTCCTGGATAGCCACACGGAGGATGAGATGAGGTAAAAAGCTGTTGCATTGATCCAGGGGAGAAAAAATACTGCCAGTCCCAAACCAGGGCAGCGGCAGTGAGGCTGGAGTGAATGGGAAATACCCAGGTGATAGTAAGTGGATTCAGTGGGCAAGGCCGAGTCACAGATCAGAAGAAGAGGGTAAGGAAAAGCAGCAGAGAAGAGTGCCCGTTATCTAGGGTGGCAAGATGAGAGGAAGAGCTTCCAATGAAGCACCCTGGGAAGAGGGAGGTAAATCCTGGAGAGACCGGAGAAAGCGAATTTCAGGAAGGAGAGAATGATCCTGGACAGCCTGGTGCTGCAAGAAGTCAGGTGAGATGAGGACTGCGGATGTCCTTGGCTTTTACAAGGAAGGAAGTCATCAGTGAATTAGAACAATTTCTGAGGTGGGCAGAGGCTGGTGAAAACCTGATTGCCGTGAGCTGGCAGGTGGAGAAAAGTGATGGCAGGTGTCTCTTTGATTGGCTGTGGATTGGGATAGATAAGAGAGCAGCTGGGGGCAACCGTGGTAAAGGGAGGGTTTTGTGTGTTCACTGGCAGGTATTTGGCCATGAAGAATTGCCCGTTAGAGTTGAGAGCTGAACGTAGAGAAGTAAGGGGTGACCGATAGAGCTGCGTCTTGCAGAAGTAGGAGAAAATGAGATACAAAATAAAAATGAGGGTGTTCTTTTGTGATCAGTAGGAGGATGGGTTCATTACATTGAAACTAGACGAAAGGCGTGTATAAATATGGCTGGAGGAGGGCAGGCTGAATGTGATGGGCATTCTTCATGGAATTCCATCTTTCCCCTCAGAGAGGCCACATGTAGAAGGGGTGGCAGGAAAGAAAACAGGAGTGTGGCTGATGAAGCCAGAGACGGGTTGCTTGGCAAGTTGGGGCCTGGCATTGCCTCCCAGCAGGAGACAGGGCATCTGTGTCTGTCTGTCTGTCTGTCTGTGCGCTTTTCCCCGGTGCTGGCCAACACCATGGCGTAGTCGGGGAGAAAGGAGATGGCCAGTCTCATTCTTTCAGTAAATATTGAGTACCTGCTGTGTGCTAGGTTCGTTCTGTATCATTGAGAGGCAGCGGCTAACAACATAGAGAAGTGGATTAGCAAGCTGTGTGGCTGTCTGTGTTAAATGTATTCCAAGCGCAGAGAGCAGCGAAGGCCTTGAAGAAGGATTGTATGCCATGTATTACAAAGGTACAGCGAGGAAGCAAGTGTGTTGAAGTGATGTCTGGCAGGTGAGGGACACTTGGGTTTGGAAGGAGGGGTGGGAGCAGGAGGATTTGGGAGGACCCTGTAGGCCGTTTAAAGAGTTTGGTTTTTAATTTGCCAATGAGAATTTTAAGCAGAGGATCGACACAGTCCGTCTTTGATTTTTAAAGGATCATCTGGCTGCTGGAGGGAAAAGAGGAGGGAGAGTGTGGAGAGGGAGGGAGGAACCTGAAGGCAGAGAGGCCTGCTAGGAGCCTGTAAACAGTCAGTCTGGCAAGACATGATGTGAGTTTAGACCACACACGTTTCTACCTCAGGGCCTTTGCACTTCCTGTTCTCTAGGTCTGGGATGCTCTTCCAGATATTCCCATGGCCCACACCCTCACCTCAAGTAGAAGCCTGCTTAAATGTGAGGCCTTCGTAGCAGCCCTTACCCCCTCACCAGCATACCCTTTCCATGACATTTTTTTCTCTCCTTAAAACTTGCCACCATTTGATATAGTATACGTTCTACTTGTTTATTTTTTTATTGTTTATCTTTCCTGACTAGAATGCGAGCTTTTTAAGGACGGAGTTTTCATGCTGTTTTGTTCACAGCTGTGTGCCTGCTAGCTAAAGCAATGCCTTCCCTGACGAGGTGCTCAATAAACATTTGTTGACTCGATTAAGGAACGAAGTTCTTCTATCTCCATTATCACCAATGCCACCTCCGCCATTACAATTAGTTGAGAATAATGGCAGTGCTAATATTATATTTCCTTCCTGTATCTCCCTTTTTGTAAAGATGCAATACATCAGGCTTCATCTGTCTTCCTCTGCAGAGTAGAAGTATGTCACTAAGCCATGGAGTCAATTTCTTGGCTCCCAGTGCAGCAAGCAGCCTTGCATTTGGTTTGTGTCAGTCTTTGCATCTGTGTTTAGTCACGTCGCTCACGCGCTTCAGAATCCTCTAGCTTAAACTCTTGAGTAATTCTGGACAGTGGAGTTAGCTGGGAACTTGAGAACCAGATAAAGGATTCTGCCAATAGCATGCCTTATGTGCTTGGCATCTAATTTTGGCACTTGTTTTAGCAGGTTTGATTGCATAATTCAGCCATTGGCTACAAAAAGTGACCATATATCCAGTGAGGGGAGGAGGATTTGGAGGCAGAAGATGGAAGTTGTTCTAAGGATTCAAAGGATGGGCTAGGGTTCTTGTTTTTAAAAATATACTGCATTTCCAATGCTCTTGGGATTATTCCAGGCCTTATGCACCCACCATCATGGTGTATTACTTCCTTGGGGGAGTACAGGGTGATGCTCTCGATTGTGGTCCTTTCATAGCAGGTCTGCGTGTTATTATATTTTTTATGCCTGAATCCCATGTTTTGCAATATTTTCTCTCCTACAAAATCTGTATCAATTAAGTACAACTTAATTTTCCCACTTTTCCCTAATTAAAGACATGTATCTATAGACTACTATCAGAACTTCCAAGTATGAAATAACCACAAATAGCATATGTAATTGACATGATTCCGGAGTAAAAGCAAAGAATGTGTAGATTTCGTCTCCGCACCCTCATTGTGGATCAGTAGGGTTCCTGATATTTTTGAATGGACAAATATGATCTTTTCAGGACCCTTGGTTTGTCTCTAGAGGAGAGACTTTATAGGGCTTTGTTTTGTTTTCGGTGTGTGGGATTTTCAGTTGTAAGTGAAAGAGCTCTCTGCGTCAAGAGTCAGGTCAGTCAATCTGTCCCTCCAGAGGCAGGTGACCATGGCAAGTCACTTAGAGGAGAGAGAGACGCATGAGAGTTTTGAACCAGGTGACTTCTAAAGGCTCTTCCACTAGGAGAGTACAGTAATTTTTCACACACGTCCATGCCTGTTGTCTCTTTTTGCAGCCTTCAGGGTTAATCAGAGCTCTCGGGAACACTGTGACCTTAGAGGGAACTGGCTGACGTCAGCAGAGCAGATGCTGGCCCCCTCTAGTACTCTCCTGGGCACATGACCCACTCTCTATTTGAAACCCTGAATCTTTCTGTCACTGGTCCATGCCTGTATAATTGATGCTGTTGCCAGTGATCAAACACTGAAATTACCGACTGATAGAGCTGGAAGAGACCCTAAGGTATTATCTAGCCCAACTATGGCCCCAGACCTGTGTCTGAAAAGAGAAATGGGGGGGGGTGTCCATGAGCCAGCTTTGGTATTCCAAATCCCCCATGGCAATTCTATATTTGAGGATAATATTGTAAGTTTAATCGATCTAAGGAAGCATGAGTTTCCTCTGCTTTTGGCAGGAGTTATCAATATGTGAATAAATCAGTTATTCCTAGAAACTGCTCTTGGAGAAGCAAAAGCTTTCAAAAACCAAATGCCTGTAGCCGTGATGTCCAGCACAATTAGCCACTGGCCACGTGCTGAGCGCTTGAAACAGCTAATCCCTGCTGAGCTATGCTGTCAGTGTAAAATGCACACCAGACTTCAACAACTTCGTAGGAAAATGTGAGGTGTCTAATTTTTATATCAGTTACATGTTTGAATGATAATATTTTAGATACATCAGGTTAAATAAAATATTTAATTAAAAGTAATATAAACCCTTTCCTTTTACTTCTTTTTGCTGTGGGGACTAAAACATTTTAAATCCCTCACATGGCTCACATTATACTTCTATTAGAAGTGCTGGATCTCGTGAGAGATTTCTGGGTGGTGAAAGGGCTGGGACTCGTTCTTTATTTTGTAGACCTGCGAAGTGAGATCAGAGGGGTTAGGCCACTCGTTCAAGATCACACAGCGAGTTGGTAGCGGAACCAGGATTAGGCCAGTGTGCTCTCCATAACCGAAAACAGCCTGAGGATCACAGTGATTTGTCTTACTAAGGTTCTGTAAAATTGCTTCTTTGCGTAAATGCCAAGATTCTTGTGTAGATTATCAGCAGTTTTATCCCTCCAGCATCAAATCCAACCAAAAACAAAGAGAAAAGAAGAAGGAAGCAAAGGAGAGAGAAAGGCCTTCTCTTAAAGGACCCAGTGAGAAATCCCAGTTTTCATTCTTGAGCACATTTCCTTTACCCCCGCACCCTGGAACATTAATTGCTGAAGAAAACCACAATAAGAAAACATTGACAAGGAGTCCAGCCCTCATTCATCATGCTTTCCCCTTCAGCACAGCAAGAATCCCTCATTAAGAGATTAAGGCTGACCAAAAATAAATTGTTTCTTGGTCCCCAGGCAGTTCATTTGACATCACTTCCACGGGATTAGGGACCCCAGTGGTATGTGTTTAGCATGGGGCTGTGTTAATACTGCATAGTATTATTCTTGAGGACTTTAAAATAGATTTTTTTTTTGAGTATTGAACTAATAAGACTTTAATGTGACTAATAACCATAATGTTTTGCCTGCCAATGGGGACTTCTCTCCCCCTCTGCAGCGTGTGACCAAAGCCAACAATTCTACCTTAGAAAAATTATAAAAAGCGGACTATGAAGTGTGGCAACCTCATGATCACTTGCGGAATTGTATAATCAAACGGAATGGAAATTTAGCCTCTAGTGCACGTGGTCCTTGGCCCCTTCTCCTCTGAGCCATCGTTTCTCCTCTGATAAACTTTATGTGATTTTTATGGTTATGCATATTGTTACTTATGGAGTTTAAAGGAGCTAAAATTCCCCCCTCCCATGTCCCCACTCTTGATTTCCTGCTCGCTGGAGGCAACCACTTTCATATCTTTTAGCTGATTCTTTTGTCATTTACCTCCAATTCTTAAATCACACACTCATGTTGCTGTTTCTTTCTTTTCGACTTCTAGACATTATCTCTTCTTATCCCACTGTGGCACTCGACAGTCTGTCCCTTTTGCCCCCTGCCCCGGCCCTGCCACAGAAGCATCCCAGTCGCCATAATTTTGGACAGGTCAATATTTAGTGTTTACGTACTATGATTACATAAATGCTATTACATCTGACTCATGTGCTCTGTTAAGATTGCTTTTCCTTTCCTGTAACTTCTAGCTTTCCCTGGAGTTAATAAGGGTGGTGTTTTTCCCATGTACTTACAGTTTTAATGTACTTTCTATGTAGTTTTTTACATACTCATTGCTAATTCACCTTTCTCAGATGCAGTAGGTGTTACAAATCCTGGAGCAAGGTCTCAGAGCCTTCCACCTGCTCCGGTCTTGGCTTTAGCTTGGTGCTCAACTGCCATCTGGACTTTTCTTCACTTTACCTCGTCTTTGAGTTTGATTCCATTTCCTGAGTTCCAGGCTTTTTCTTGTTTTAGTTTATTTTCTGGCTTTAATGGAGGACAACTTCCAGTTGCTTCCTAGGAATGGGGGTGGGGCGGCGTTAGAGGGGAAGTAAAATTTGTGAGAACTTGCATGTCTGAAAATATCTTTATTCTCTCCCCACACTTGATAATTTGACTTAATAAGTTGCCTAAGTACATAATTCTAGGCAGGAAATAATTTTTCCCCAGAATTTTGAAGGCAGTGCTCCATTGTCTTTCAGGGCTGCTGTGAGAAGACCATGCCTTTCTGATTCTTTATCCTTTGTGTGTGTAACTTTTTTTATTTGCTTGTTTGTCCTCTGGGAATATTTTTATCCTCCGGGTTCTAAATTCACTGTCACGTGCCTTGGCATGGGTCTGTGTTCATCCATTCAGGCCACTCCAGTCTGGACATTCATTTTCTTTAGTTCTGGGGAATTTTCTCCCGTTTTCTCGGTTCTTTCCCTGAAACTCCCATTATTAGGATGTTGGTCCTGCGATTTTCTTATCTTTTCTAGTTATTTTCTACCTGCTTATACTTTGAGCTCCTCTTTGGGAGAGTCCTTAACTTTATTTTCTACTCCTTCTATTGAGTTTTTATTCCTGAGATCATACTTTCTTTTCTTTTTTTTTTTTTTAAGAGAGGGAATGTAGGAGGGGCAGAGGGAGAGACTCTTAAGCAGGCTCCAAGCCCAGCAGGAAGCCAGATGCCTGGGCTCGATCTCAGGACCCTGAGATCATGACTTCAACCAGAATCAAGAAGCGGGCACTTAACCGACTAAGCCACCAGGTGCCCCGAGATCATACCTTTAATATGCAAGTGGGGTTTTTTTGTTTTTGTTCTGGACACGCTCCTCATTATACCATCTTGTTCTCATTTCACAGTTGCAACATCTTCTCTTATGTCTGGAAGGATAATAATAATTATTATTACTTATTTTCCCTACATGGTCTGTTTTCTCCACAGTGCCTTTTTCTGGTTGTGGTTTGGTTTGGTTTTGTATGCTTGTTTGTGGCTGGGTGGTGTTTTTGTTTTGCTCTCTGCCTTTTCTCTTTTATATTCGAGTATCTAGTGATCTCTGCTTGTCTGCTCATAGGAGAGGGGATGGAATGCGGATTAGAAGTTCCATGTGCATGGGTGGGCTTGTCCACGAGGGTGACAGGTCTGGGTATTTCCTTTGGATACCTTTGTCGTGACTATCCCTGAGTCTTTTGTCCTTGGCTACTCCCCTTCCCCCAGAGATGGATGTTCTTCAGGTAGCTACCAGTCTTCTAGAAGAGCAGGAGGGGGAGATGGGGGGGGAGGGGGCGGGGGAGGAGTCTCAGCAGTTGTCATGTACACATCCTTTTACTCCTCCATATATAAATTTTCAGTTAATTCCACCTTGCCATTTTGGTTTCAGTTCTTTCTCAAGCCACTAACTTTTATTGTCTCCAGCACATAATCTTCTGCCATGGGAGGGGACTCAACGGTCCAGATTTTCAGATGTAACGAGAGCTCCCAGTTTCCAAGCCTTTCAGGGTTCCTGACCTGTGACTCTGTATGTTTCACAGCTTTCCTTACTATGAGCCTAGCATTCCACTTTCTTGGGTCTGCTAAGTAAATTATCGTCGGTTCATCTGCTTTCAAGTTTCTGGTTTGTTTTTCTTTTCTTCTTCCCCTTGTGTTCCTCTCTCTCCCCCTTCTCCTTCTTGCTTTTATCTCCTCTCCTGGTGTTTTAGTCTTTGTGCTTTCTTAAAAATCTTTTTTGCTGTTATTTTAGAGGAGTTTAGGGAAAGAGAGCAGAGCTAAAATTAACTTTCTCAAAGACTGATGAATTTTGACAGTCTCTCTGCCATAGGGAGATTGTCCAAAGTATATGTGGTTTGTGTATATCAAACTAGAGCTTCTCAGGAAGATGTTTTTGATAATTCAAATTATTATTACTAGTGATCATTGTTTTACCCTTAGCCAGGTACAGCTTGGGTCACAATTGTTGCCTGCGTGGAAGCCTTGTAAGGCACTACTTAAAGGACAGGTAGTATTATTTTTGTATTCCTGTGCCCTCTTGAGGGAAACAAATTTTTATGTCTCCTTGTTATAAGAAATAAGTGGACAGATCTCGATAAAACCCAGTTAGGTTTTTATTTTGTTTTTACACCAACACCCTTTAACTTAGTAAAGAAATCTAGACATAATAAACTAAATAATAAACTAGTTAATATACATAAAGCTCTTAGAATCATGGCTGGCACACAGCACTATGTATATGTTAATTGTTACTGTTATTATTATATGCTGTTGTCTTGATAGAGCTTCCAAACCTTCCAAGAGTTATAGCCAATGGTTCTCAAACCCAGCTGCACAATAGAGTCACCTGATGATCTTTTAAAAAAGATTACGTTTCCCACCCAATATCGACTGAATCAGAATCTTCAGGGGTAGGTTCCAAGCACACAACAAAATACAGCTCCAATTTTCTGGGGAACAGGTAAGTGAGATGTTTCGAGAACCACTGTGGGGGGCGGATGTTGTCACATCACTGATGGAAATTATGTGGATGATAGTTTAAGAAGACTGCAAAGGAGCCAGCCCTGGGAGCTGAGACGAAAAGCGAAGTATATATACACAGCAAATAAATAAGTGTGCATGTGTATATATGTGTGTGTATATATATATATACACACACACACACATATTTGATACATATACACACAATATGTATACACACAATAAATAAAGTATGTATACACATCAAATAAGTAAGTATACATACACACACACACATAGAGCCAGAAGCCAAGGCATTGTGGGGCACCTGGGGGGCTCAGTTGGTTAAGTGTCTGCCTTCGGCTCAGGTCATGATCCCAGGGTTCTGGGATCGAGCCCCACATCAGACTCCTCGCTCAGTGGGGAAACTGCTCCGCCCTCTCCCTCTCTCTGCTGCTCCCCTGCTTGTGTTCTCTTTCTCTGTCAAATAAATAAAATCTTAAAAAAAAAAAAAAAACGTAGAAACCAAGGCATTGTACCTGGCCCTCCTCTGTACTGAACATTTAGGCAGTGTGTTACCCTGTTTCTTTATGCTGTTTTGCTCTTTTCTTTAGATCAGATTTTACCTGGGTAGAAGAATTATTAAAAGAGGTTCATGCGGATGGATGTGCGTTTATTCCTGCTCTCCCAATGGCAGACATTTATGAGGTGTTGGCCAGTGTCAGCTAAGCATTTACTTTAGACAAGATCCACACTCCTAAGTGGGACTCATACAGTCCTGAGATGGATTACATTTACATGAATCCTTGTTCGGACTCAGATCTCATCTGCTAATAGGGTTCGGTATTCATTCATCTGCTGTAAAACCAAACAACCCTTATTTGCGGCTGAGGGAGAGGAAAGAGAGGAAATTAAAAAAAGCATTACATTTTATTTCCATGTAAGTGACTTGAAAGGTTCTAAATGGTTATTTTGAGAATTAATAACAACCCTTTGTTTAACTAAAACAGTGGTATTAGAAGAATAATTTATAGAAAAATAGAATTCTAGAATTCTATTTTATGTAATTATATAAAACTAATAGAAATCACAGGGGGCTGGGGGTGGGAGATGAAAAATGCAAAATTGCAGAGTGACCAGATTCATACCCACTAATATTTTACCTTATCCAAATTTTAATGCTTGATTTTTCAGGACTATTCCTTTATAATTTATAAAACATTTATTTTCAGATTCTCTCTATACTCAGTGTTGGAACAATGGAGAATAATGAGAGCTTTCCGTTGGGAAGGTAACAATAGTAGCCCTTACTCCATGCAGACTGGGTGCCAAGCACTGTCCTAAGCACTTTCACATCTGCTAGCTCATTTAATCCTCATTAAGGCCATGGAGAAGGTTCTGTTAAGACGAAGAAAGTGAAAGCAGAGGAGGCTAGCTTGCTGGGAAGTGGTGAAGCTCCCCTGTTCGCTTAACCACTTGGCTCTCCTGCTTTGGGTTGCTCACCACAGGTACTTGGCCCAGAGGACGTTATGCTCCGGACTGGAGCAGCCATAGCTGCAGAAGGTGTTTTAAACATAAGCCAAAGGAAGCTAGTACATGCCTCCTCTTCCTTCCACATGCCACCTCAATTCAAAACCAACAGTAACTCTCTTAAGGGACTAATAGGTGAGGTGAGACTCTGAGAACTCAAATAAATTACTCAAGATCACACACATGGACAGTGACAGCCAGAATCCAGTCCAAGGTAGATTCCAAAGCCAGTGGAATACCTCTCTTCTTCTCTTAATATTACCTTTTGCTCTGCTTTGCCTCGGGGGTCGGTGGGGGGGAGGGTGTGGGCGGGAAAGAAAACCGGGGATGAATAGGTGCCTCACTCACAATTACCTTGAGTAGCGCTGTGTGACTCCTAAGTCTGTTTCCCAGGCATAAACCTGGCCGAATGGCAAATAAAGCCCAGGGAGGGAGGAAGGCAGCCTGTCCCCTTTTATGCCTGGAAGAAATAAAACTCTTCTGCATTGGCACCAGAGAACTGTGCCAACCAACTCTGGGGTTTTTTCTTCTCCTTCCCCCCACCCCCTTTCATCAAAAAGATATGAATGCTGAGATCATCCCAGAGAAATCTAGAATAAATACCATGAGAAAATGGTCCCTCTGGAAGGCATCTTGTTCTCCTGCTGTTTGTAATTGTGAAAAGCTCAGCAACTGGGCAGCTGGATGGGTATAAATATAGCCCAGAGCACTGACGCCCGCTGAATCCTGCTTTCTTAGAAGCACAATGGGAACCCACGGAAATCAGGGAAGGAGCAGTAAAGCCCAGTCAATCAATCAGCCTCCCTGCCTCCCTCCCTCTCCATCCGAGACCTCGGTGTGGGTGTGAGCATAGAAGCAGCTTTAAGAGTGCACTTAAAATAGCTCTGGGAACTGGACACTGGCTAAGCTCAAAGTCAGAGAAGATGCTACCCATAGATCCGGCCCCTGTCTGACCTGTAAGCCCAGGACTATTTTGACTCTTCTGGGGCGGGGGGGAAATCTCAGGAGCACATTCATTCTCAGCCCAGCTGCTTGGGCACAAGCAACTTTTCTAGTGTGAGCTCCAGGCGTTTGGTGCCTCACTGCTGCCTCCATATTCAGAGATCTTATTCTAACCAGACTCAGCTGCCTAAAGCCTGGGGATTAAAAATAGCCTCCCAGTGCTAGCTGTGGAATTGAAGGAGAGATACTCAGTGAGCAGAGAGGTCAGCCTTACTCCAGGCACCTGATTCTCATACCTGTGGGTTTCATTGCCTCTAAGTCTTTAATCCCTTTAGGTTATTCTAGTTTTATGCTATACCATCGCCCATTTTGCATGGCTGTATAAGATAAAACAGTCCCCCTAGATTTGTGGGCATTGGTATCATTAGGAGTCTGGATTTTGGCAGGAGAAAGCCATTATTTTGCTTGGTGGTTCCCAGAAACAAATTGTGTCTAGTTATCTTTCCATGCAGACATCAGTGGTATTTGCTATTGATGCATACATTTATTGGTTTTTTTCTTTCCCATTAAATGCTTCAAAGAAAAGGACCATGTCCTCTACACTTATTGTAACTGTCCACAAAGCTTAATAAATGGTCTTACAGAACTTACCGTGTTTTGTGACTATTGAACTGACCCAAACAACTTTTCTTTAATGTCCAGAGCGCTCTTCTAGAAGATGGCAGAAATACCGTGTCATCTGCATAACATTCCAGTGCTTAAGGCTCCTTGTTCGCCGGTGGTCTAAGGGTAATCATTGTGTATATGTGTTTTTAATTGTTTCGTTGGATATGAGCTACATCTATGCTTTTTTTTTTTTTTCCATTTCTAAGCTTGCTTCCTCCAAATTGAACCTCAGAGTGTAATATTTGTAAAAATAAGGCAGGAGCAGTTAAAGCAGTATATATTTAAAATGTAAATTTAAACATGGATAAATTGGAGAAGGCCCAACGATGAAGAGTAGGAGCTCTGTCCGCTCACTGGTGGCCAGAGCGCCCCAGCACAGGACCTTCCTCCCAAAACATCCTGCTTCCAATTGTCTGTCCTTGGAACCGGGGCCATATTAGCAAAGGAACCCCAGCTGTTCTGGCCTTGGTAGTGACTCCAAGGAAGTCAGGCCACCACATGGAGACTTCATAGAGCCAAAGTGAACATCTCGAGTTACAGTCGGGAGCCTTTGCACGTTATACAGAGCTTTAATGATGGGTCGCCTAAAAACCATTCCCTTAGCATAGTAAGGACCCACCAAGTGTGAGCTAACAGGCAAAGAAGCTTCCACCCTTATCTGTTAGCTCAACTTCAAAAAGCCTAGAAAAATAACACGCTGAATTTGATTGGCATGGCCACAGCAAGTGCACTCCCTCAACTGAGGACGATCAAATGGCCTCAGCCACATTCTTTAGATTTTTCCCTTTGCCTCCAAGTAAAGACTCCACTTCACACAGATAAAATGCAAACACCTGAGCCTCCAGTCCAGGTACTATCCTGTAAAGAAGGAAAGTCCATTGTGTATGAAACTCCTATGAAAAAGACTAGTTAGGACACATTCGAGACAAGAGGACAGATTGAGTTGTAGGTTTTTATGCACATACCAGAAAGGAAAAGGGAAAAATACATTGCACTCGATCATCTTCTGGTCCTTGGCCAAGATTCACATTCACCTGTTAGGTGCCATATTCATCTTCGCCCCATTGTGCACCGGCTCGGTGACATTTATCATTGCCTTTAGCCCTCCCAACACCCACAGGCTGGGTGGTGTTATCCACAGTCCACAGGTGAGGAAACTGAGACTCTGGAGTGAGGGAACTTGTCCAGGGGCATCAGGCAAGTAAGTAACAGAGGAAGGATTCGAGCCAGACCTTCTGGTTCCCAGCTAAGTGACGTAGGAATAAACTGGAAACAGCTGTCCAACCCTCCCAGAGTGTTCTCGGGCATTAAAAGTGCTGACCATCCCAGAGGTGGTGCTAATTCTTCTCTATCACTACCACTGAAACCAGAGCTGTCCTGTATTTTGTCCATGCCGTAACCCTCAAGGCACTGAGGCTGTGCCCTGATGGGTCTCCTCTCTACAAACTTTCTTGTTCTTTCTTTGGTTTTAAGAAATCGAATAGCGCTGAGGGTTAATTTCTTGAAATAGGGCTTGATCTCTCGAGAAGACTTGAGAGGAATTTAGGTCTCCTTTCTTCGATGAAAGATGCTTTCTCTCCTGTAAGAACCTAGAAATAGTTTGTTGGTCTTCTGCCATGATGTTCCTAACAAATCCAAGTCATGCCATAAAGCTCCATTTTTGAGAGGCCATTCATTCTTCAAGCACAGGTATTTTTCTTCATATGGTGTGTTTAGCACTAGCCCAGGCACTGGGAACAGAGAAATGAAAGGATCTTCTCTTTGAGGAATGCATAGTTCTCAAACCTCAGCTGTGCCCATAGAGTGGGGGCAGTTAGGGAATTTTCAGTAGCAGATAATGGGAGGAAGACCAAGACCAGTTTTTGGTGAGTGTGGTAGGGAGGCAAGCTGCTGGTAGTCGGGGGTGGGAGGTGTCTCACATTAATTCTGGAAATGGGAGCTTAAGGAGCAGAGAGCAGAAACCCAGCCACAGAAGCTGGGATTCAGTCATAGGACTTGTGTTATGGAGAAAGACTGGAAGATAGAGCTGGGTGGGAAACCCCGATAAGGGACCCCATTACACCAAAGACTTTCTTCTGGGTGACCGAGCAAGGCCCAGAAAAGCCAGCAGTCGTGGTGACTCATTACTGATTCCCTGAACTACCGGTCCCTAGCTTTGTCTTGATAAAGGAGAGGATTGCCTGGAGTCTGGGTGGAGCTGGACTTACAGAAAGGAGCTTAAGCAAATCCAGCTGGGAAGGTTATACGGCCATAGGGGCATCCGGCCAAGTATCTCACTGCTGCTAACACCCATGTAAAATCAGTAGGACTAATGTTATGCACAGATCACTCATACAGCAGAGAGTGGACATTCCAAGTTGGCATAATTTGCAGGAAGGATTTCAGCTCTGTGGGTCTTGCTAGAATGTTTATGATACAAGACAGTTTTGTGTGACCTATTTATTTAGACTGGAAACAAAAGAACATTCCCATCATTTTTACCATACAAAGGTTTCAGAGGATTCGCTTTTTAACAAATACCTATCAACTATCTACTGTGATTCCAAAGACAAATAAGATAGTAAAATAGTTCTTGCCCTCAAGGAACTTGTCCTCTCTTGGAGAAGACAGATAACTAACCAGCAAATTAGAACGTAAGATGATTGTGGTTACACTTCATGTCATTGGCCCACAGAGGAGAAGCAGTTGACTTAGGAAAGGAGAAAGTGTTCAAGCTGGGTTGTGAGGGACACCCTCAAATAAATAAAATCTTTAAAAGGGGGGGTACCTGGTTGACTCAGTCGGTTAGACGTCTGCCTTCAGTTCAGGTCATGATCTCAGGGTCCTAGGACTGAGCCCTGCATCGGGCTCCCTGCTCAATGGGGAGTCTGCTTCTCCCTCTCCCTCTGCCCCTAACCCCACTCATGCTCTCTCTCTTTCTCAAATAAATAAATAAAATCTTAAAAAAAAAAAAAAAAAAGCTGGGTACGAAGGGAAGTAAAAGTAAAGAAGAGTCTGAGGAAGGCAAAGCGATATGAAGGTGCATGGTTGGTTCTAGAAACAACCAGCAGCTGGTAGCTGGAGTGAAGGGGAGTTGATAGGAAATAAAACTGGAAAGATAGGCCTCCTGTGCTAAGCTGAAGAATTCAATTTCACCTCCAAATCTGTGGGCAGCCATTGAAGGGTTTTAGGCAGGGAAAGGATGTATTCCTCTTTGTGGTTAGGAAGAATACTTTGGGCACTGTGTGAAGGGTGGATTATAAGATAGGCGTCAGAAAGGCCAGTTAGGAAGGAAAATGCTTAAGTGCTCACATTTTTTTCCTATCACCTATTGTAGCTTCCAAAAGTACAGACTCCGGTGCAGAGAAGCCACACAAATGTGGAATATCAGCCCGCGAGCCCCTCAGGAAAGGGTATGCTGGTATCAGACGTTGAAAGGATTCTGCAGTGAGGAAATAAGTACAGTAGGGCACATGTCTAAGGAAAGTGCAGGAAAGTTTAAAGTCTAAATCACATTGTGGCCATGATGCCGATAAGAACCAAAATTTCACTGAGTAGAATTGACAGAATGCTTTGAAGTTGCCCCCCCATCACCGCCAAAAAAAAAGCCTACATAGCTTCACTCTTGAGTTGCAATTAAAATCCAAATGTTGCATAGCTGTATGTGTGAGTGGTATTTACGTTCTCACACATTTCGGATCTCTCGAGTCCTTTCTGGTAGTATTTGTTTTCCTTTGAGATGGGAGTTAATTCAGTCACACTTTCTTCTCCTGACAATAACTTCATTTTTTTTTTCCTGAGGTAGCTTTCCCTCCAACCGTTTCTTGTTGTTCTTACCCAAGACCCAGTATCTGCCAAAACAAATGTATGTGAGTGATAAACGCTGCGAGGAATGTCTGTTGGACCACAGGAAATTTCCTGTTCAGGAAGAGATCTTGGGAACTTCCTGTGGAGCAGTGCATTGTGGGACTTTTGGCTGCAGGCCCTTGACCACAGCTGCAATTAACTAAGGGCATGGGGGGAGGGGAGAGGAAGAAGAGGAGACAGCTACCCACAGACATTTTTATCCATGTAGCCTGAGCAGAAAATGGGCTAATACAGGTTAAAATTTTCCAAGTGAACTAAATGTCTGATGCACAACAAGGTCACTGGTGCCCAGTCTCCTTTATGGCCACCAATCATCCTTCACGGCAGCCCAGATGCTTCCTTAGGGTTCCTAAAAACAAGCACTGTCGCCTTATCTCTGTGTGCCCTCCCATGCTTCCATCCCTGATAAGCCTTCGGGAAGTGTCCACCTCGTCTTGAGCTGTACCGGCTGGTTACAGTGCCCTGAGTAGCCTCAGGACCACTCATGGTTACTGGTGTCCAGGTCTTGGAGTTGGTGTTTTTTTTCCATCCTGACTGAGGTGTGGAAGAGAGAAGAGAAATCTTGGCTCTTTGGCTTACCTCTATTTGACTCAGAAAACATTAAAGAAATGTTACTGAATTATCACGAAGGATTGGGTTAATAAATCCAGTTCATAAGCACAATCAAAACCAGCCGGAGAACCTTGCATTCTTGTTCTTCAGTGCCATTCGGGAATAAAGTCCTGATTAATGCCCCATAGCCAGACTTCTCTGTGGCTGCATGGCAGACCCGGATCCTAGTCCGCAGGGAGGTTTCTGGGGCACTGTGGTAGGCAGGTAAGACCTCAAGATTCAGAGCTTCAAGGCTGTGTCTAGCTGTGTAATCCCTAGCTGCATAGAGGGCAAATTATTTTATCTCTCTGCATTTCCGCTTCTCTATCTAACCTGGGGAATAAAAAAAAATTTCCCTCTCTCATGATTGGTGTGAAGATTAAATCAAATAGCGTGTAGAAAAGTGCCTAACCCAAAGCAGACGCTGAGAGTTTTACATACATTTTCCTTTGAGTCTATCATCATTACAGACTGGAAATTACTTAGGTGTGGTTCTGGCTAGAGTCAGAGGAAAGGCTTCGAGGGGCCTTTCACCCCCCACTTCTGCGATTTGTACTTAAGGAAGTTTTTTCTAGAGCTTTTACTTTGCATCCAAGTGCACGTTACTTCCTTACAGCCTCCGCTCACCACTTTATGGAGTCCTCTCTGAAGAGCAGGGCCTAGGTTTGAGTTCCAGGATCAGTCACAGCTTGGTGGCAGCTTGTGCCTGACTATGGATTAGTCCTTGGGGATCTCCATCAGGGGTGACCCACGCCATTCTCTGGGTCATGAGGAGGTCGCCTGCCCTCTCTGCACTGCCTGTGTCGCCGTCCATCCTTCTCGCTCTGCCCTAACACACACAGCCCCCATCATACGCAGGGCTGATTGCTAAATGTGAATTTATTGCTGTATCATACTTATTTGTGTGTCCGCATCACCTGCTACAGGATGACTTCTTGAGGACAGTGGCCTTGTCTTCCACATGGTATGTGCTTAACAGAGGCTCGGGAAATTGAATCCACTTGATTTTAGGGGAAGGGTCCCAGGGAGGCCTTTAATGTGGGACTTAAAAGGCGTTCATGATATTGTGTTGTAAAATACCATACCAATCAGTTTGAATGTTCTGTTATTAAAAATATGTATCTGTGTGCGCTGCCAACTGTATGTATGTGATGTGGTCCCCTGTCACTTGGCCTCCATGCTCCATAGTCACAGGCTTTAGTTTCCATCTTCAGGACTCCCATTTCTTCAGAAATTGTGGGGGGGGTTCTTTTGTTTATTTTTTGGTTTGCCTCTTTTCTATTCTGGAAGCTTGAAGCATAGGCCTGTTTTCACAACAGGCCTGGAATCAAAAGGCAATGGTATTGACCTTTGATAATGTGAGCCCCCAGAATCATCTTGAAAATGGGGTTCCAATTTTAAAATGTTCTTCAAGAGTAGTGATCAGGAGCTCATCAGAAAGAATTAAAAACCAAAAGTGTTTTGTGGCAGACATTGTCCGAGCGTATAGTCTGCCCTCTGAAGCAGCACAATTATGTCATGGTTTTAAAGATAAAAGCAAAAATACGGGTGAAGTAAAAGTGAGCTGTATTCATAGAAAAGTTGTCCTCACTCATCCCATTCGATTTTCTTTTACGTTTTTCTGAGGAGACTCCCCACAATAGAATGGCAAATATGCGATCAGAGAAACATAAATTAACTAGAAAAGAACAAAATAGACCTCTTAACTGACCTTTCTTTTTAAAACTCTGACCTTGGTCTTTAGAAGAAAAAGGCAAAAAAAAAATTTATTTATTTATTTATTTTTTAGTTATCTGGTTTAGTTCAGGACAACTCTATGGTTAAGGCTTAATTAAGCCAGTTTCCTACATTTTGAAAATGTTTCTAGGGTTGGAAAAATAAAAGCTTGTTTAATGAATCTTGATATAGCCAAAAAAATTCAGGTAATCAGAATGCTCCATTTCCACAGCTGGTGCTCTCTTCAATTCAGATTGCGTTGACAAAGACTGGGAAATTGAATGGTCCTCTCAGGGAGAGACCTCACTGTTCTGTAGATAACCTACTACCCACCAGGCATTTGCTAGACTGAAAATATTGCTATGGTTAAACTAGTTAGTACTACCGTCTATTTGTATGAAATCTCACAGTTTACTAATGTTCGTGTCTATGTTGATCTGTCTTGTTTAATCATCGCAATGCCCCATGTGGTACAGAGGGGAAGTAGATTCAGAGAGGCTAGCTAGGGGCTGAGGTCGACCAGCAGAACCTGCACTCACATTCGGTCTTCTCTCTCCAAGTTCAGGGTGGCTGGGGTGAAGCTCCTGGCCAAGAGGTGAACGCCAACATGTGCCAGTTAGTCAGCAGTTTTCTGACAAATCCAAGGCCAAAGGAAGTGAAATAACTTCTTTGTTCCCCTCCATCTCTTCACATGCTGTCCAGCCCTCAACCCCTGCTGCCTTCCACCCCTATTCATACCCACCCTTTCTGCCCACACTGCCTCAGCCGCCTCTGCAGTTTCTGTGGGGGAGCTAAGGAACTCTTTGTTTGTGCAGTCAGGGCTTCCTCACAGGAAATTTCCTGTGATGGAAACTCTGGGGAAACTTCCTGTTGGTTAGGACACTGCAGGGGGCTGATAACATGAACCACTTAAACCTCCAAACCTCAGCTGCCGAGAAGAATGGGATGGTCCTTCCCTACTTTCTGAGAGTCTAGGAGGGTAAGAAACTGCAAGTGTGTATACAGAAGCCCAAAAGCCTCACTTGGGCAGCATTTTCCAGAAGGTAAAAGCTACATCTGTGATCAGCAAGTTCTAGAAGATCAGCCCTCAAGATTCAGTGGACTGCTTAGGTTTCTAATGAGACTGGTACCTTCAGGGACATTCTGCCTAGAAGCATTAAGAGGACTCTGGAAGGTGTCTCAAGGTTCTGGATTTGATTCTTTCTATACCACTTTAAAACATGCTTGTGTCACTCTTCAGTGTTACATGTTTATGAGTACTACAAACATCTATTTTCAGCTATCACTTAGGGACTGAGAATTTTAATTAATCCTTGTCGTTGGCAGACACAGTTGACTGCGTTACATGATGTGGTTTGCTTAACACCGAGGATAAGTCATCTGGAGTGTATACCGCAGTATAACCAATCTTGAGCCATAGCACAAAATTATCCAGTGAGCTTTATGTTCATTTGACTTACTCTGGACCTCTAGTGGATAGTTTTGTTGTTTGCTAACATTGGAGCAAAGGTAATCATTCCTCAATCATCTCTTGGAGTTGAACTTAGCTTTCAATATCTCCAGTGTTGGGAATTCTGTAGGTTCTCTTCACAGCTCTTATAGCCCAAACTCAAGTTTGTTCTTCTCATTAGCCTGAAGTTTCCCTGGTGACCTGTAGACCCATTATTACTTGTCCTGGCCTTGTTGTACAATGAAAATAACTGACCCCTGTCTTCTTTTTGTTTTCATATTGGCAGACAGTTACTTGAAAGATGTCTCTTAATCATTGGATTTGCCCCAACTCAAGTCTGTGTCTCTACAAGTTTCCTAATAGGTGTTGTTTTCCTGGTTTAGGTGCTAATGTGGCCTTCATTTCTAAAGTATACTAGATTCAGTGGAAGTTTCTACCAGTCTCACCTTCCCAAACTTCTGCCACAAGCTGGTGTTCTTTCTTGCTTTCTTTGTAGGAAATGATCATTCCAACATCAGAGTAAACCAGTAAACTGAGTGTACTTTCAGGGGGTATTATGGTTACATTCTTGGTCCATATTGCAAATTAGGGAAGCATGAAAGAAATTACAGTTAACCAGGAAGAAGTTTGTTGGCTGATAAGAAGCCTGCCTCCTAGACTCCTAGAAGACACAGACCATTGCTCATCTTTGTATACACAATATTTTATAATTTTTTGCATATAGTCTCAATACGTGTTTGTTGAATGAATGACACCTACAAGTCAAAAGGGAGCAGGTTTTTAGATTTATTTTGTTTCTAGAATGTGTAAAACTTGCAGATTTTTGCAGTTTATTTGTAAAGATAAGCTGTCCTCATGAATTGGGTATTGATCTTCAAAATGATGAATTACCATTAATGAATGATGCTGCCTGTAATATACTCAGAAAAGCTGGGGAAGATATCTTTGTAACAATGCCTCGGAAGAAGCTTTAAATGTGGAAATGCAACACTCAGAAGAAGAATAGGGGCTGTTTAAGTGTTTTGCAATGTGACTTACTTTTGATTTTATATTTGATTTTATGTTATAGAATGGGATTAACTGGACTATGTTATAAATAGAGAGAGAATGTCATTATAAACACTAATTAGCACTATTTTCAATCTGTTCTTTAAAAATAGATCACAGTGATGTTGTAATACCTGTAGACTGAACCAAGATGATATTATCAGTAGAACAACATCACAGTCTTCATCAGAATTGTATTAAACTACTGTAAGACTCTCTGCTAGGTATCCTTCTCTTTTTTGGAAGTCTGGTTGGTGTACCAGAAGGACCAGGGGCTTTGGAATCTTATAACTAGTATCTGGTTCTACTTTTGCTCTTCTCTTCATTCTTTCAACAGATAATTTATTGCATGACTGTGATATACTGAGAGGTGCTAAGTATCTGTCAGTGACCAAGGTGGATATGCCCCTGCCTTCATGTTGCTTACAACGTACTAGGGGAGACTGAAGCTTAGCAGGATTGAACACCAGCCGTCCAGTCCATTTCCTACACAGCAAGGAGAGGAGTCTGCTGTGAAACAGAAATCACTGTGTCATTTCACTGCTGTAAAACCTTCAGTGGCTCCCAGTCGCATTTAGAAATATTCTGAGTTCTCAGTATGAACCACCCTGCCCTGTGATCCAGGCTCTGGAAACTTCTCTAACCTCATTCTGTATTACCTTTTGTTCTGTTCATTCCTCTTTAGCCACACTGGTCTTCTTGCTATTCTTAGAATTCCCTGAGCGATGCTTCTGCCTCGGTCCTCCGCACTGTAAGACTGTTCCCCACAGATATTCCCACGGCACAGTTTCTCACCTTATCCTGGTCTCTGCTCAAATATCACCTCCTCAGAGAAGCTTTCCCGATAGCTCTTTCCAAAATGGCACCTGCCTTCATTCCCCTTCACCTTGCACTATTTTCCCTCAGAGCACTTTTCACCACTCAACTTGTGATTTTTTAAAAAATTGGACAGCGGCTCTTAGGTGTTTATTCAAAAAGGCAGTTGGCAGTCCTGTGTGCAAAAGTGGGGCTTGCTGCCTGGTGACTCCAACTATGGTGGTTATTTGGCTATCTCATGGGAGACTCCAGAAGTCTTTTGAGCAAGTGAGTTTGCCCCCAAAAGAAATCCTGTGGTCTCCTGCTTTTAAGGAGCGGAGCTGGGAAGGGGCTTGAGCTTTTATCATCCATTATGCAGATTTCCACCAAATTCCCTTGTGTTCTCCTAATCCTTGATCTTGCTGGGCCTGGTGCTCTCTGACTCAACCTGATTCAAGCAAGCAGATGTTCTGTCATCTACCAGGAGTCGCAGCCGCTGAGCAGGGGGAGAGTGAAACACGGTCATGCCTTTTATCAGTAGCCTCTCCTGCTCTCCTCCTGCCATCCCGAGGAACTTGGAGCGTCTGTTTCCGAGGTTTTTTGAGATTCTGTCAGGAAAACCAGCTTGTTTCTTATTGGAGGCCCCCCCTGCGGGCAGGTTGGGTTCAGCTGTTCCACTCTGCCAAGTCAGATACCAACTGCCCGTCTGCTTTCCATCCTCGAACGTTTCGTGTACCTCTCTCAGCTGCCCTTGTTTCTTCTCGCATTCTACCTCCTTATGGGTTTGTACCTTTTTCATTGCTCTGCTATGGTTTGGTGGCACCTGGGACGGGAGCTGGGTTAGACACAGACATGACTCATTTATATAGTTACCCTCGAGGGTAAGTGCATTGATGCGGCACTGCAGGCTGTTTTGAAAGCATAAAGCACAGGAACTTGGTCTAGTCTATGGTATACATTTACGAGGAGACTTAAAAGCTGAGTAGGAGTTAATTGGGGAAAGAAGAGGTAGGGTTATCTCTGGAAAGGGGAAAACAGGGTGCGTGAAAGCCCTGAGACTCGAGGATTGGGTCCTCAAAGAATGAAAAGGCCAGCCAACTGACATTTGGTGAATTTGCTGTGGAAAACCAGAGCGGCACATTGCAGAACTGCAAGGGGTAAAGATGGTGTGGTAGAGGGAGGCACCATCATGTTGGGGATTTGGGCCTTTATCCTAAGAGCAATGAGCAGCCGTGACTGTTCCCTGTGCCACCTTGGACCTCCCAGCATCCTGGTCCTTCTTTTGTAAACCAGGCACATCATCTCGATGTCGTTGAGCAGTAAGTATTAAATGACACCACAAATTAAAATTGTCATCCTTGTTTGCTGAATTTGATCTTTCGGGACATGACAAATCGCGGTAGCCCCTCAGTAGACCAGTGTAATCAAAATGTCAAGTTGAGGAATAATCTTTGACATCAAGGAAGTGAAAGAAAGTAAGAACCAATCGAGTGGTATTCTGGGTCCCAAAAGTCCAGTGACAGAGGAGTTTCAATTATCTATGCTTCAGACTAAGGTAGACTTGCAAGACGGTCAAAGGGTAAAAGGGAGGAACTTGAGAGAGTATTCCAGCTGTGCTGCAGGAAGGTTGGTAAAGAAGCTCATCCATTGGTAGCTAGAGACTGTAGATGAAGCTGGCCGCAGAGAAAGGTGGTGCATAGCACGACACACCTTGTCCCATGCCCTGTGAGTTGATAATGAAGCCGTTATCTTAGGGTTTCATGTAAAAAGGGTTCTCGTGCTTGCCAATGTGCTAGACGCTATAGATAACAGGCAATAAAACATGTCCTCAAGGAACTTTTAAGCTTTAGTACATTTTTACATGAGTTGTAATACATTTGTGATTTTGAAGAATTGGCCAGAGAGTTACACCTTCAGTGCAGGGATGAGTGAACCAGTTTCAGGGCTCTAACTTAACACACGTACCTGGTGTTCCTTCTGCCTGTGGCCAGCCAGCACCACAGAAGCTGAGGAGCTCAACCCTGTGAGCTCACCCTTTGAGCCGGAGAATCAGCCTTATCTTGTGACCTGATGTTGCTGAACACACTGAACATTTCTTAAAGGATTAAAGCACTGATGTATAATAGTCACTTGATGGTATCCCACCCATCAAATCAATAAGGAGAATTGTCCCCTTGGCAAATGGTCTTAAGTTTCTAGAAGTCATTCTGGGTCTTAATGAGGCAGGCAGATTCCGAAGCCCAGCAATTTGGGATTGCCAGGTAAGTTTAGGCTCTAACGTTATCTACAAATAGGCCCTGTGGTTCACATGCGACTGATGTAGTTGATGTCATTGTGTTGCCTTTTACAGCTCAGTAGAAATGACTTGCAGTTAGAAATCGTAGTAGTAGCAGGCATCTACTTAGCTTAGATCTGAGAGGATTTCAAAGGAAATAAATACACACTAGAGAGTAGGTGGATTTTGATAGCTTATTTCAAACATTGCTTTTTAGTAAGCACATGCAGAAATGTGTAGTAGTAGAGAAAATGGGTAGAGTGAAGGAAAGTACAGACAGATTCGCATGGGCTTTCAATGAACATGTGCGTGGTTGGGCTTCCGGTTAGGAAACAGTGGCTCAGGGTGGGGCCTCTACATTTGCAGGGCTCATTAGGCAGGAGCAGGAGAAGCTCCGGGCTAGGAGGTTGACAGTGATACCTTGAAACCTCGGAAATGAAAGGTTTTTCATTTCCGAGCCTGTTGGAAGGTGGATGAGAAGGAAAAGGATAGTCACATAATGAAATAATATGTAAAGACTAACCAAATAACCCACAGTAGTTTTCACTCACTGTCAGGCAGGAACATATCATATTTAAAAAAGAGGGTATCTTTACCTAAGTGTGCGTATGTAAACTAACTACCTTCCCAGTGAGGCAGGGTGCACCTGTCTAGAGGGATCTTTGTTACTAGAGCAATGGACGTTTTATTGGGCTGACAGATTTTATTTCCTTTTTAGAAAAAATAATGGAAGGTGGTATCAAATCACCTTTTCTCTTCCACCGAGAAGTTTTGCAAAAATAGGAATTACTCCTTAAGCTTGAGAAACCAGTTATTTGACCTACATATTTTTGGTACCTCAGCACATTCTTCTGAAGTAATAAGAGCGTCTATTTTTCCCTTTCGTACCCTGCAGCCCCATTCCCCAATTATCATCAGTGATATACCCGCCCATAAATCAATGAGAGGTTCAGGAAAGAGAAACATAAAATTCGCTTGAAAAAGAATACCTATAAGGCACTTCTAGAATTTTCAGTATAAATCACTTTTTGGCAGCAATGTTAATTGTTCTCAAACATTTGATAACAAGGATGGTGTACATAGTGCGGTCCAAAATCTCATCTATGTGACAGGGGCAGGGGGAGCAGAATTGGGCCCCACAGACCGCTGTTGCCATACGAGTAGCTACAGCTTTAACATGAAGTTTATATTTTTCTCCACAGTTGCCATCATACCCCCTCCACCCTCCACCACCCATTTCCCCCAAAGGATACCATTAGAAGAGAAAAGGACCTGACAAAGTACTAGAAAGCTCCACTGAAGAGGATAATAGCAGGCAGTAAAGTACTAAGAGGAAATCATAGAAGAGAGGAGGTGTGATGTTGTGATTTATAATAAGAAATATATATTTGGTCTTTGTCCCCATTTCTGGCATAGAACTGAAACCCTTGGAATTTCGTAAATGATGAGAGCAATGGTTTCTTTTGTTAGGTGAATGAGGTGACTTTTGGAAACACAGAAGGATGGGAGCTGGTTGCCAGTGGAGCCAACCATGTGATTAGAGGGTTGGAACTTTTACTTCTTCCCCTGACCCTGGTGAGATCAGTCACCAGTGGCCAGGGATTTAATCAACCATGCCTGTGTAATAAAGCCTCTATAGAAACCTGGAAGAGGGGCGCCTGGGTGGCACAGCGGTTGGGCGTCTGCCTTCAGCTCAGGGCGTGATCCCGGCGTTATGGGATCGAGCCCCACATCAGGCTCTTCTGCTATGAGCCTGCTTCTTCCTCTCCCACTCCCCCTGCTTGTGTTCCCTCTCTCGCTGGCTGTCTCTATCTCTGTCTAATAAATAAATAAAATCTTTAAAAAAAAAAAAAAAAAAAAAAAAAAAAAAAGAAACCTGGAAGAAGAGGGTTCAGAGAGCTTCTGGGTTGGTGAACACAGGAGGTGCTGAGAGAGTGGTACTTCTGGAGAGGCCGTGGGAGCTCCACATCCCTTCCCTGTACTGTGTCCTGTGCATCTCCTCCAACTGGCTGTTCCCGAGTTATGTCCTTTTATAATAAACCAGTGATCTAGTAAGTAAAATGTTTTCCTGAGTTCTGTGACCCGCTCTAGCAAATTAATCGAACCAAGGAAGGAGGGGGTTGTGGGAACCTGTGATTTGTAGCCAGTTGGTCAGAAGCACAGGTAATAATGTAAACTGGTGACTCGCATCGGGAAGTGAGGTTAGGGGGCAGTCTTGTAGGAATGAGCCCTCAACCTGTGGAGTCTGATGCTGTCTTTGGATAAACAGTGCCAGGATTGAGTTGAATTCTCGAACACCCTGCTGGAGAATTGCTTGGTGTTGGGTAAGAAGTGCTTCCCCCACCCCACCCCACCAACAAATGGCTTGGAGTTGGGTCAAGGAACCCAAAAGAGCAGGTACCCACAAAAAATTAAGGAGTGCTTAGAAGAGGAAGGATGAGTAGAGAAATGTGACTTCTAGGAATCAGTGATAGCTAGATGATCTATTTAAAAATGACGGGAAGTGGGTGAAAGAGAGGCTGTAGGTAAAGGGATTATAGAATGTGTAATGGTCAGCAAGGAGGGAAGAGAAGACACGAAGGAAGAAAACAGTACAGTAGAATGAGAACGGAAGACACCGAATGAACGTAGGGAAGATACTGAAGAGGTGTGAAGGAAAAAGGAGAAAAGAAGATGGAGGAGGGGAGGAGGGGAGGAATGAAAATAAGATGGAGGAGGGGAGGAATGAAAATAAACAAGTAAAATAGGAATTAATTTGTCTCAAGTGGAAAACCTTTACCCCAAAGTCCATGAAGAAGACCCAGCTCCACTTCAGAAGGCACACAGCAGACCTGGAATACAATGCGGTTTTGAAGGCCTAGAAAGAGCTGGGGTACTTAGGGATGAAGGCTACATGTATGAGGAGCCACATCTTTATCAGGACTGTACAGCTCAGAACCAAGCCTCTGTGTGCACAACCCATAGTTTATGAATGTCACAGAGGGAGAGTGTAAGTATGAATTAGATGAGACAAGCCACACTAAAACAGAAATACCTGTTGTGTCTTGAGATTCTAATTGGCAGGATCCAACCTAAAACATATACAACTATCACCATTAGAAAGATCCACACATCGGATGTTCCTTTCTCTTTCTGATTAGGATTCACCTGGAAAGCTGGAAATCCATCTTTAATAATAACCTATACCTTCTAGAAGATTAAAAGTTAGTATTTTGTCTTTCCTTTGATGCTGCTTTCATAGACATGTAAGTGGTACTCCTGCAGTTAGATGGACATTCCAGGCCATCCAGTCTACCCCCACCGGGTGTGGACATTCTACCTGGGGCCTCGCTGAGTGACAGCCGTACCCCTCTGCCCCAGATACTTCTGCGGATGTGACCTCACTCTTTCTCAGACCATCTTGCCACCTTTCAACAATACCAATTGTCAGAAAGTTCTTTAAACTATCAGATGCATGACATTTATTAAAACATCCATTGCTATGAGACCCCAAATAATTGGTACCCTATATTTTTTCTTCTCCAGCTCTGATCATTGCCCAGGCATTGTTTATAAGAGGAGCGCAACCTCAGCCAATCTTTCTGCTTTTCCCTCATGCTCTGGCTGTATCTAGATTACGGGACTCATTTAGAATCTAACTGAAAATGAGAAATCCTCTGTTTTGACAAATATGAAGTGTGCAATCAGTAGGAAAAGGAAAGGTGGTTTAGCAGAGACTGATGATTATTCCAAGAAGCAGTGTCTTTTGGAACATTCCATGGTGACCTCACCACTGGAGTTATCTGCTTATCAGTCTGGCTTCAGAGTTTTCAGAAAAGACTTGCTGCCTTCAGAGTACTTCCAGGCCCTTCCTTTGGTGCTTGGATTTCTACCCTTAGCAGTTTATTCCTTCAACATGGATTTTTGTTAAAAAAAAAAAAAAAAAGCCCAAGGTCCATGGAGATGGCTCATTAAGCCCTGAGTGGTCCTTGCACTTATGCATTAGTCATTTTCATATCTCTTCCTAGAAGTGTGATTTAACGGCTCCGCAGTGGTGGTGGGGGTACCAAGAGGAAACGGGGATGTGTAGATCACTAGGCACAGGTTTCTGGGTGGAAAAAAGAAAAGAAGGGTAACATTTCGGAGTGCTTGCTGAAGACCCAGCACTTTTACGTGTATAATTTTCACATTCCCTGTGAGTTGAGATCTGCCTTTTATTGATGAGGAAGTGAAGACAGGAGACCAAGTGGCCCACCCCGGTCCTATGCTAGTCAGGGATAGGACTGGGATTTACACCCAAGCTGCCTAATCCAAAACCTCTGCTTTCTTATTATTCTGTGACACCTGTGCCATCATCAAAGGGAAACATACAGAGAGCTGGGATGCTGAGATGAAATTTGCCTACTTGAGAATTTTGCACAAGGCTAACCCTGTCTAAAAGCATTGCTTTGAAATCATACACGTGTGGCAGTAAAATGTCCTGCTGCCAATGAATTTTAAGCCTTGGACTTACTTGACCTAAAATTTATAAAAAAAACCTGTAAAGTAAAATATTTTGTAATGAGGTATTTGTTTATAAGGAAGTTTTCTCTCCTTGTTCAGAATACTTTTTGTTATTTCCTTATTCACTAATCATACATTTACTGCTTTTTGGAGAAGTGGGCTGTGTGAATCTGGCCCCAGTCTCGTGTTATCACCAGAAAGCTAGTGAAGATCAGCTCTGAGCTCCCTTCCACCTCTAATTCCTTGCAGCATTTTGGCCTCATGCTGTTATGCTAGATCACAAGTCCCCTTAGGGAATGACACGGGTATAATTTTCAGCTATCCCTGCACTCTGGTCACAACAGCCAATGCAGCAAAGCCCCTTGAACCCCCTTCTCTCATTGCTCCTCACTCACTCAAACACATGTAATGATTGTCCAGGATTATTTCCTGCCTCTCATTCTGGTACTTTCGGGAGAGCTTTGGGGGTACACAGTCTTCGGGTGAATTTTGCCATCATCAGGAGAGAATCTTCTGGGAGGCAGGTCTGTTCTCCCCCACTCAGTATTCTCTCGCAGCAACCGCAAAACCACACTTTCTCTATTAAGTACACATTCCTGGGACTATAACAAAAGGCTTCTGTGAGCTTGAAAGCAGCAGGGGAGGGTACAACGTGAAGGACTGAAGATTTAAAGGGTTTCATTTCTTCCTTGCTGGAGACTGTATTGTGTTTGAATGCGGTTTGGAATCTGCTTTTCTCCCACAAGGGGAAAGAGAAATCTGCCCTAAAGCTGCACAGGGACCCCGACTGGTCTTTATCCTCACAGCTTAGTGAATTCCTGCCACCCGAGTGAGCAGGCGAGTGAGCAAGCAAGCACTGGGGCTCCCTGACATTCAGGGGGCCCCAGGAAGCCCTGCTGGGAGCACATGGGGACTGGGCTCTGAGCCCACGCCCTCAGTTCACCGCTGTGAACGTCTTCCCTTTGCCGAGCGACTCCTCAGCCAGGCAGTTCTCTCCAGCCGGAGCCTACAGCCACAGCCAACCTGCCCTCCCAGGATGGTGGGATTCATTGTTTTAGGAGTGGTGCAAGGAATCAGAATTTTCCATCCTTCCCAATTGAGGAGAATTGAGTTCTACAAAGAAAACAACAAGCATTGAAAAGAAAGTCCCCTTCCCTCCCTTCCTCTTTGAGCCCACCCCCGAGGACACCCGGTCCTGCTCTCCTGCATTGGAGGGAAACCTGCTTCCCTGCTGGATAGTGCCAGGCACTGTGAACAGTGGGCTTGCCTGCACTGCCAGAGCTCTTGCTTTCTCCGTAGCAGAGTTAATGTGGCCATGACTCAGAATTATAGGACCCCAGATGCTAAGGAAGTGAACTAACTTCTTTTCAGCTCACAGTGGACTCATAGTCAACAGAATAGGTTTCATGTTCTAATGAAACAGCACAGAAACTCTGTCCTTGGTGGCTAAGTGGTGTGTGGTGTGACTCTGACTCCCTCCCTCTCCCTTCCTCTCTCCTTCATTGCCCCTTCTTTTTTTCTTTCTTCAAGTCAGAGCTGAGAACTATAATTCCAGCCCAAATTCCTTTAAGCAAAGGTCCTCCTGAACGTGACCTTGAAAAGATTTCATCTTGTAATATGCCCATCCAGAGTTGCATGTTGTTCCTTGGATTTAGGAAAGGCTGGAGAAATCTTCCACTCCATTTAAGGAGAAGCCTGTATGGTTAGTGGATAGGCCCTCAGACACAGGATTGCAACAACAACAATCACGCAAAGAAATACACCTGTGAAATAAAAACCTTAATAATGAAGAACAACTAACGAGCCTATGGCACCTGTTAAAAAAAATTCATCTGAGTAAATTTAAAGATTAAATTGGCTTTATTCAGTGATTCTTGAGTTGGACAGCATCCCATCTAATGCACAGAAAGGAGCTCCAAGGAGCTGTACCAAATGGAAGGCTTTTATAGCCAGAAGGGGGCAGAAAAGGAAGTTTCTAACAGATTGGGGTGTTTCAGCAAGATTACCTTCCTTTGGGGCAAGGCTGGGGGTCTGTCAAGTAGATTACTTCACTGGTGCCAACCAAGTCGTTCCAGATGGGCTGGTTAAAAGTAACAGTCCAACGAGAGACTGAAACTGCATTTAAGTCCTGGTTTGCTGTCAAGGGGGCAGATGATTCCACTGGGACCCTGTTGTTCCTTTTTTTTTTTAAACTGTTTCCCCCCTTTTGATCAGACTCTCAGCCTGAGAGATGTGATCAAAATTTAGGGCATTAGCACCCCTCTAGCTACCTCTCTGTAGTTCTTGCAGCTTTTACTGATCCCCTGTGTGACCTTCACAGTCAGGATGTTTTTTGTTAAATCTCTGTGATATTCACAGGTCACAGGTTCAGGTTTAGATTCTTTTAGTCAGTCATTCTCTTCGTTGCTTTGACTTTCCAGTCAGATGGAGATCATTTGCTTGGTGGGTTAGCGGCTGCAAACATGCATTTAAAGCTTTTGGGAGAATACAGACCACAGTGATTATTATAAGCTGGATACTTCACAGTGTTTGGAGCACAGCTCCGAGCCGTGGTCACTGAGACCCAAACCAATCTAAATCAAGTAAGTCAAAGAAAGACCCCATTGAAGGAGTTACCCCTTAGAGCCACGTGGCTTGCTCAGTGATCTTATGTAATTGAGTTTAAACTTCCCCAGAAGTATTAATTTAGGTATAGCAGGTGGCGTTGGCCACAGCAGACACCTCCTTGCTCTGCTAAAAAATAATCAAGGTCTATCTTATTATCGAGAACAGCTTTGGCCAGAGAGTCTAAGGATTTGGGAGGGCAGGGCCAGCTGCTGTCTTAGCAGTGGACTCTGAAATATTTTCAAGAGTTAGGGAAAGGTTCCTGATCATCTTCTCATTGACGTGTACTCCTAACCAGGGAAGTAGGGACCTGCCAAAGGAAGCAAACTCTGAATCTTGAAAGCCTCCTAAAGGTCCTTTCTAACTCAACGATGTAAATTCAGGGGAGTTGACCAGTGAGATATCCTAGTTCATTTGTGAACAGTTAGATAACCCCAAGAGGCATTGCCCACTAATGCACCATCTAGGTATTCATAGGCCCAAGGGGAATGATAAACACCTCAGACGGGGTTAAACCCTATTGGGGCCAAAACTATTCCCGTTAAGGTGGTATCGTTTATGGATTCACTCATAAAGATTGTTGCATTTGCCCATTCAAGCCAGGGGTCAGTTAGGTTTTCCGTACATTCGGGTAATAAATCTCCTAGCCTGAAATAAAGAGTTCTTCTCAGTGTGTTACAAAGATGGATGCTGTTGATGAGATCTTTCCATGATCAGGGGAAGTTCTGATTTAGATAATCATGAGAAAGCGGGGGTATAAATATAAGATTTGTGTAAATATGTGTGTCTAATTGGATAAATACAGTTTAATTGGAGAAAGGTAAAAAAAAAAAAAAGGCACTGGATTTCTGGCCTTAAAAGTTGAATTCCATAAGAGACTCTTAAGGCAGGGGGTCAATTATAGCTGGTGGTGACAAATGGAATAGAAATTCACAGGGAGGACTAGGGGGTCTCTAGCATTCTAGATAGTTTGGAATCTTGGATGACAAATCCAGAAGTCTGAAAAGTTACTGCCTTATCTATGTCCTGGGAAGTACAGATGGTGGCCTTATCTTTCCAAGCCAGTGCCAGAATAAAGGAAAGAAAGAGAAGAAGGAGGAGTTTGATGCTTAGTTAAGGTGTATGAAGTCTTGATTGGTACTGCGTGGAAGCAGTCTCCCTTGATGTGAGCTACTTCGGGGGCTCCAGTGTCTATGCAGGACCAGATATTAGGTGGAACCTTCATTAGCTGTGAGATGTAGACCCTAGATTCAGTGCCTTCCCGTGTCATGGCAGTGTCATTGGTCAGGAGTACTTGGTAAGGTTCCTTCCAACTGGGTTCAAGAACTCTCTTCTGCCGATGATGTTTCCAGAATATCCAGCCTCCAGGCTCCATCCAGACTGTGACCATCAGCATCCTTTGAATTAGATCCAGGAAAGCTTCTTTAACCTGTTGATGATAAGCTTTAGCATGACACATTCAAGACGCAGTAACTAGTTACACTAGCATGAGACAAAAAGGGACAACAAGCAGAAGGTTGTATACCAATAAACATTGGGATACCCATGACTGTTTCATATGGGGTGAGTTCATGTTTCCCAAAGTGGATATGCAGTCAGCAAGGCCAGAGGCAATTCCTGTGGCCAGGGGAGTCCAATGGTTTTAGCAAATTTAGAGATTTTAAGAGATTTTAAGTTTGAGGACCCATTAGTTCTCTTGACCTTGTCTGATAATTGAGGGTGATAGGGACAGTGATAATTCCAAGAAATTTGTAAGGTTTTCATGATTGATTTCACCCAGTGAAGTGAGGCCTGGATCACTGGAGATTGTGGAAGGTATATCCCAAGTGGGAAACACATTTTCTAACAATTTCTTTGCCACTCTGAGGGCATCACCCTTGCAGCAGGGGAAGGCTCAGCCCACCTGGAAAACACACATACAATAACAAGGACACGTTGATAACCTATAGTAAGTGGTAGTTGAGTTCAGTCCCCTGCAGATAGATACTCAATGGGTCCAGGGGGAGGAAGTTTGGAACCTGGGAACGAAAACAGTTGTCCCAGGATTATGGGCCTGACAGGTCGGGCACTGGTGGTAAGCTGTTTTCACATTTTTAGAAGCCTCCCCACGAATATTTATTTGTAATTGGGAGCCATCTTGTTCTCTCCATGGTGGGTGAGAGAATGCAAAAAAGAGAAAAATGGGGTTTACCAGGGAGCTGGGAAGAACCAGGTGGCCATCTCGTGTTTCCCATAGCCCCAACTATTCATTCGGTCTACAACCACTGTTCATCCATCGTGATTTCTCTGATTCAGTAGCAGACTTGCCATGTTGCAAGGACGTAAGGACGGCAAGAGTCTGGCAACAAAGAGTCATTCTTTGTGGCAACAGAATAGACTTCACCTGCATGTGCCACAGTCTTTCCAGATTCTGTTGCTGCTGCCTTTGCATACAAGTGAGCGACACCATTTTCTCATACTCCGGTCCAGTCTTTTTAGTATGAGCCTTAATTTTGATGACAGCAGTTTCAGACTTTAAGAGAATAGCAGTAAGAAGGTCGTTTACTTACTGTCCATTTTTTATTGGAGTCCCTCTAGATACAAGGACAAGCCGTTTGTTTCCATAACATCCCCAAGTCATGGACAACCCCGAAGGCATATAGCCATCAGTGTGAATGTTGACAATCAGTCCTTCTGGTAACTGACATGCTCTGGTAAGGGCACGGAGCCCTGCTTTTGGACTGACGAAGCTTATGGGAGCACACCCCTCTCTAGTAGTTCATGCTGGGTAGTAATAGCATAACCAGTCTGGAAAATCCCTTTCTCATTTTTACAGTACAAACCATCAAGAAGCAAAATTAGATCAGGATTAGTCAAAGGGATATCTCGTAAATCAGGACATGGTGTCCCCAAATGGGACATTATTACCTCAGAATCATCGGGTTCACCTTTGTCAAGTAAAAGTAGTGACATAGGAGGGTGAGGAATGTTGTATCATTTAAGATGGAGATTAAGTGGTGAAAGCAGAAGGATCTCCTAGGAGGTTAGTCTGCTTGCAGAGAAATGTTGCGTCGATTCAGAGGTCAGAAGACTTTGGGGCGCCTGGGTGGCACAGCGGTTGAGCGTCTGCCTTCGGCTCAGGGCGTGATCCCAGCGTTATGGGATCGAGCCCCACATCAGGCTCTTCTGCTGTGAGCCTGCTTCTTCCTCTCCCACTCCCCCTGCTTGTGTTCCCTCTCTCGCTGGCTNCTTTCTCTGTAAAAAAAAAAAAAAAAAACTTTAAAAAAAAAAAAAAAAAAAAGAAGACTTTGGACAGCGAGTAGGGTTTGCAAATAAATGTCATTTCCTAGAGTTCAAGGTGCTGGGGCTTCTAAATTTGCAGCAGCAGCCGTAGCCTAAGGCAGCTGGGTTAGGGATGAGCAACGGAGTCCAGTCGAATGCTATAATAGGCAGTTGGCGTGTGCTCACTGCCCTGTTTCTTGCATGAGCGTTCCCAGGGCTCCGTTATCTCTGAGGTGCACAAATAAGGCGAAAGGCTTTGAATAGGTAGGTAGCCCTAGGACAGATGGTTCTTGTAGCACTTGTTTTTGTCTTAGAAAGGCCTGCTCCAGTTTATCCTCCCAAGGAAAAGGCTCAAGGACCGAACTTTTAGTAAGCTCTTGAGTGGGGAAGCTAATAGAGAAAAGTGAGGAACCCATAGTCTAATAACCAGCGAGGCCTAGAAATCCACGAAGCTGTTGCTGGTTGTGGCCCTACAGAATTCTTGAATTAGCTTAATTCTTTTTGGAAATAGCTAGATTTCTTCAGCCCTTAGATCATGACCTAGGTAATGAACAGAGATCATTGTAATTTTTCCTTAGAGACTTCATGTCCCCTTTCTCCTTACTGCTGTAGCAAATATATGGAACTCTCTATGGATGTTTCTTTGGTAACAACATAGCAAGAGATTGTCTACATATTGTAAAAGGGTCAATTTCCCGGGGAACTGGACGGTCCTTGAGTCTTGGTGACGTCCTGGGGAGAAGTAAGAAAGGGCCTCAGTGAACCCTTGAGACAAAATGGTCCAGGCATATTGTTGATTGTTCCAAGGAAAGGCAAATATTGACTATTGGGATCTGTAGGGATGCTGAAAAAGGCTGAACCAAGGTCTGCTGGCACTTGTGACAAAAGGGCGTTGGGGTTTGGAGCAGCTGGGAAACCAGGAACGACTATCTTGTTAATAGCTCTCAAGCCCTGGACAAATCACCGTCCCCGTCCATTAGGTTTCTGGGCTGGCGGGAGCCGAACGTTCCGGAGGCTGGTACAAGGAATGATTAGCCCCTGGCTGATTAGGTCTTTTGCTGTTGCTGTGAGGCCTCGGATGCCCTCAAGCTTTAATGGTTATTGAGGCAATTTGGGAAGAGGTTTAGTTATACGCTCTGCACTTTTTATTCTCCCGATGTCAGTATTAGAAGTAGCCCACAGATTACTGGGCACCTTGATTAAATTGGAGACTTCTGTTGAAATTCTTCCTCTTCTATGTCAAGGACAGACTGTAAGGAACATGAAAGATCGGTTCAGGTTGGCCAGGGAACTCTAAGATGAACTCTCCATAGGAAGCAAAACATACCAGCCCTTTTAACTCAGAAAGGAGATCTGCCTAATAGATGAACTGGAGCCGGATCACATAGCAAAAAAGGGATGTTTCTCACTGAAGGTCCCAGAGTCATTTGTACCGGTTGAGATAGAGATTCTCTCTGAATTTGGTTAGGTACCGCCGCTATGGAAACTTCTTTTTCACTTTGAGGGATTTGTTGTCCTATGACAGTGGGGTTTAAAGTAGAAAGCCTATCATAGGTGTCTGCCAGAATTGGCGAAGGTTTCCCATTATTTTTTTTCTTTTTATTTGAATATAGTTGACACACAATGTTACATTAGTTTCAAGTGTACAAGTTAGTGATTTGACAGGTTTATACATTATGCTGTTTACCGCAAATATAGCTACCATCTGTCCCCTTACGTCACTATTACAATATCATTGATTATATTCTTTATGCCCTGCTTTTTATTCCTGTGACTTACTCAGCCCATAACTGGAGGCCTGTGTCTCCCACTCCCCTTCACCCATTTTGCCCAACCTTCCCACCCCCTCTGGCAACCATCAGTTTGTTCTCTGTATTTATAGGGTTTGCGTGTGTGTGTGTGTGTGTGTGTGTGTGTGTGTGTGTGTTTTAAGATCTTACTTATTTTTGAGAGAGAGAGAGTGCACAAGATGGGGGGGAGGGGAAAAGGGAGAACCGGACTTTCTACTGAGCAGGGAGCCCAATGCGGGACTCGATCCCAGGACCCTGGGATCATGACCTGAGCTGAAGGCAGACGCTTAACCGACTAAGCCACCCAGGCGCCCTGTATTTATAGTTCTTATTCTGCTTTTTGCTTATTCATTTTTTTAGATTCCATTTAGGAGAGGAATCATATAGTATTTTGTCTTTCTCAGTCTGATTTATTTCACTCAGCGTAATACTCTCCAGGTCCAGCCATGATTTCATTCTTTTTTATGGCTGTGTAATATTCCAGTGTGTATATACACCGCATTTTCCTTTATCTGTTCGTCTCTTCATGGATACTTCAGTTGTTTCCATGTCTTGGCTCTTGTAAATAATGCTGAAGTAAATCTAGGGGTGCATATATTTTTTCATAGTAGTGTTTTCATTTTCCCTGGATAAATACCCAGTAGTGGAACTATTAGATCATATGGTATTTCTATTTTTAATTACTTAAGGAAACTCCATATGGTTTTCCACAGCAACAGTACCAACTTAACCTTCCCACCAACGGTGCTTGAGGGTTCCCTTCTCTCCACACCCTCGCCAACACTTGTTATTTCTTGTCTTCTTGATTTTAGTCATCCTGACAGGTATCAGGTGATATCTCACTGTGGTTTTGATTTGCATTTCCCTGATGATGAGTGACCTTGAGCATCTTTTTATGAGTCTGTTGGCCATTTGTATGTCTTCTTTGGGAAAATATCTATTTAGGACTTCCACCCATTTTTCAATTGGATTGTTTGGTTTTTTGGTGTTGAATTGTATGAGTTCTTTATAGGTTTTGGGTATTAACCCCTTATTGGATATGTCATTTGCAACTCCCAATTAGTAGGTTGTCTTTTTGTTTTGTTGATGGTTTCTATTGCTATGCAAAAGCTTTTTTTATTTTGCTGTAGTCCCAGTAGTTTATTTTTGCTTTTGTTTGCCTTGCCTTAGGAGATGTATCTAGAAAAAGGTTGCTATGGCTGCTGTCAAATACTGCCTGTGTTCTCGTCTAGGATTCTTAATGGTTTCACATTTCATGTTTAGGTCTTTAATGCATTTTAAGTTTGTTTTTGTGTATGGTGTTAGAAAATAGTCCGACTTCATTATTTTGCATGTTAGTAGCTGTCCTGTTTTCCCAACTCCATTTATTGAAAACACTGTCTTTCCCCCATTGTATATTTTTGCCTCCTTTGTCATAGATTAATTGGCCATATATATGTGCGTTTATTTCTGTGCTATCCTGTTCCATTGATCTATGTGTCTGTTTTTGTGCCAGTACCATACTGTTTTGATTACTACAACTTTGTAGTATATCTTGGAACCTGGAATTGTGATTTAAATTTTAGTTTCCCTTAGGCTCTTTAAGGATTCTTGGTGTAATCTGTAGGGATTACCCTTGGAATCCTATCAACTGTGGGAGGGACCCATCTGGGGCAGATATGGGGGTATTTGAGTTGATATGGGAAAATCTGTAGAGGACTTTTGAGGACAACTTCTTTTTCTAGTATCCCAGTTAATTAGAATTGAGGCATCGATTTCTGGGTCTGTGTTTTGATAATGGACCCCTGGGAGTTTGCAGTGGGCAGGGGAGGCAGGTATTATTTTAGGTCTCTGGCCTTGGAGCTGTTGGGGATGTAAGGCCAAGAGCCGGGCAGACTTTTTTTTTTTTTTTATGGTCTTGCTCTAAAGTCCAGAATGCTCAGCTATGGTCACAAGTTCAGTCTGACCGGTGACCTCCCATCCTCTTATCAATCCATTAATCTCAGGAGATAACCCATTTACAAATAGTGCAGCGATAGCCAATTGGGTGACTGTGTTTATTGGATTATACCCAGAATGCTGTAGGAAGAGAGCTTCCAGGAGGCTCTAAGTCTGCCACAGGTTCGTCTTTTTTTGTTCACATGTTTAAATAACAGACCAGTCAATGCAGCCAGGGAAGACTCTAGGAATGGCTTTTAAAAGATCTGTTGCTAGGAGCACCTGGGTGGTGAAGTCGGTTACAGGTCTGACTCTTGGTTTCGGCTCAGGTCAGGATGTTAGGGTCCTGGGATCGAACCCCACGTTGAGCTCCGTGTCAGGCTCTGTGCTTAGTGTGGAGTCTGCTTGCGATTCTCTCTCCCTCACCTTCTGCCCCTCCCGCTCAGGCTGTCTCTGCCTCGCTCAAAAATAAATAAATCTTTAAAAAAATAAAAGATCTGTTGCTATCTTATGAAGTTCTTCTGGTCCAGGAGGGGACCATGTTGGAGATGGAGGATCCCGAATATCATCCTTGGTGTTCTGGTATTTTGCTTCCTACATCCAGTTTGGGCCTTCACCAGGTCCTACCAAGATGTGCATAGGCTGATCAAGATCTGGCAGCCTGGGGTCTTAGGCCCCAATAATGATGCTAAGTTCTTACAAAAACCTTCGGACGATCCTCCCTAGGTTTGGGAAGTACTTTAATGATGGGTCTTAGTCCAGCCTTTGACCAACCAGGGAGAAATACCTAATGAGGATCACCTGCAACGTCAGGTGGTTTTTATCTTAAAAGGTAACTGTCTCGAGTCGTCAGAGTGGAAAGGCAGTTCAGATGGAGAATTAGGAGACCATGAGAACTCAGGCAAATGAGGGGGAAAGGAAGCAGTAGGAGTCGTGTCAGTCTTATTATCTTTTGTTTTAGGTACCTCTTGTGTCTTCTATTTTTCATTAGCCTTTTGCAGTACGTTTTTTAATGAAGCAATTTTGGAATCTTGAAGCCTTTTCGATGCTTCTGCATACCAATTAAAATAGGTATCCCATTCTGTTTGTTTAATTCAGGAACCTTTTTTTTTTTTTTCAACTGTGCTTCTTAAATGAACAATCTTGTCTAATTGGAACATTCGCCATAATGGCCGCTGTGATTCTAGGTTGTTTTTAGTGTGATTTTGCCATTTCTGTAGATACCTACAGCTTATGTCCAGGAACTATAGTTTCTGGACATAAAATCAGCAGGTGTGCCAGAAAGTGGCATGCCCATCTCTTTAGAATTTAAAGATCCCCTTCCTTTTTTTTTTTTTTTTTTTTTTTTTTTTTTTTTTTTTTTTGCTAAGCCTTTGGGTCTTTCAGAGCTAAGTTAATACCTAAAAGGTATGTGCCTCTGGGCTGGAGACTGTGTGGTGTTTTACAGCGTATCACATTGCACGGAAATTTTCTTGAGGTTGGCAGATGACCTACTGTCAATCTGACTCGTTCGATGACTAACTTATCCTGACATGGAAGTCTTTGGGTTAGGTGGCAAGCATTCTTAACAGCTTTTAAGTGCTAGACCCCTGCCCTTCAATTTTTTGCCTTTTTGGCTTCCGAGATCCCCATTCACAATAGCCTTTATTTGCACAAAACAAGACAAACATACTTGTGCACCTTAACATGCCAGCAGTGACCACGAGATGTTACCGTGGCCTGGCCCAGAGCAGGCCCTGCATGCATCACCAGCAATTCCCAACCTGGAACTGGGGAAAGTGGGGGAAAAGCCTGAACAAGCAAACCCCAAAAATGAAGACTGTGGATTGGATTGGGTTTCCTAAAAGGGGAATTACAGACTAGAAAGCCAATTAGATCAGGGGCTTGACTCAAGGAGAGGGTTGGTCAGAAAGGAGAGGAACTTATCTACGGCTCTTGGAAATGGTAAGAAAGACAGAACCCAGCAGGGTTTGTGGGTCCCACACCTGTGTTTCTTACTATCCCCAAAGCTGTCGGAAACCTCCTTCAATCCCACCACTGCCACCAAATCTGTTAAAATGCAAAATTCAAGAGGGTAAATGTAAAGATCAGACTGGCTATTCATCAATTCATGAGTTGGACAGCATCCCATCTAGTGGGTAGAAAGGAGCTGCAAGGAACTGTACCAAATGGAAGGCTTTTATAGCCAGAAGAGAGCAGAAAAAGGAAGTTTCTAACAAAGAGTGGGGTTGTTCAGCAAGGTTACCTTCCTCTGGGAAAAGGCTGGGGGTCTGTCAAGCAGATTACCTCACTGGTGCTGAGCAGGTAGTTCCAGAAGGGCTGGTTAAAGGTCACAGTCCTGGGAGAGGCTGAAACTGCGATTAAGTCCTAGTTTGCTGTTGGGGGGCAAGTGATTCCCCTGGAGCCCTGGTGTCCCGCTTTTTTTTTGTTAAACACACTTTCTTCCAGGGAGTACCAAGCACTTCCTTGTAAGTTCTGCCCTGTTCTCACAGAGCATGAATTATTTCCTAGAAATGACTTAGGCTCCTTTGGAAAAATGCATCGATTCTTTTAACCATCATGATCTCGTTACAGTAAAACGTCTATTATCTGATTTTCTGTGAATTTGTAAAGCCGTTATTAACTGGTGCATTATGTATGTCACCAGTACCATGACAGCTGATGTTTATAATGGTGACCCTGAACTTCTGTAAGATCCTGAATGACCCACTCAAGAACCAAAGAAGGAGTAAATTGTGTTTAAAAGAGAGTTGTATGTCGTGTCTATTTTATTATATTCAAATCCTTTTTAGTGGAGTCCAAGTATATGTCCACTGTGATTTTCCAGGATAGTACCAATTTAAAATATTTTATCCTTTCTTGGCATTGTTAATCAAACCTTGTAAAAATAAAATAACTTCAGTATTTTGGGTCTAAACTATAGGTGGTTAAATCTGTAATTAAACCTCTAAGGGAAGCAAAGTTTCTTTTTCAGAGCCGGTGTGGTAAATACGAAATACCCTAAACATGGTCACCAAAGTCTGGGACAGGTCAACCCCGGCACTCCCTGCTGTTACTCTTTAAGATTTTAGTCCAACTTCGTGAGGTGTTCAGAGTTGCGCCAGGGGTTGACATCGTCATCCAGAAGAGATGGACAATAGTTTGGCCTCTGCATGATAATGGCTTAGGTCAGTGTTCCTCTTTCTTGAGCTGTGCAACTCTCTCTCTCTCAGGTTTTGTGAGATGGGGTTTCTGTCATTTTCCTTGAAGGAAACCTGATGTAGAAAAATAAATGTAATAACGTGGAGACTTTAACCAAGAAATCAGTTCTATGAGCATGGAGGGAAGGGGTGACTAAGGACAAAATGCACCACAAGGGAAGAGATGGGGGCAAAACACCCCCTCCCCCTGCTGCCTCTGCCTTGCGTCAAGCAGGAGGCTAACTGCCATCCAAGGTAACCCTGGAAGGGGGGCAGCGTCCTCGGCCCTGCTTCTACTGGGTCAGCTCCGAAAGTCGAGAGCTAGAGCCCGGTGAGAGCTAAAGAAGGAAACAGAGAACCTAAAACAGCAGAAGAGAGTGCAACCCTCTCTCCTGTGCTCCTTCGGGTCACCATCTTGGCTGGAGAAGTCAGAATATACGTATCGTTTAATTCTGATGCCTAAGAGCCTTCCTGTCCCTCGCCTCATTTGCGCTCACGGCAACCCTGTGAGGTGGGCAAGATAGAAATAGTGACTTCCACTTTATAGATGTGAACACAGGCTCAAAGCCAGTACTAAAGCACAAGGCTTCTAATTCCTTATCTGTGGTTCCCTGATGCCCATAATTCCCTGATGGAGTATGGTCACCCTTTGAGGTGAATGGTCCCCCAGTGCCTGGTTGTAAACAGGCAGATGAGCATGGAGAGGACCTTTGAGGACACTGACCCGTGGAGCCACCTTGACTTTTGGAGCTCAGTGTATTAGACAAACGCTGGACCGAGAGCCAGAAGACTAGTCGGGCAACTTTGAGCAAGCCAGTTAGCCTCCTTCCCTTCTGGTTGCTCAGGTGGAAATAAGAACAGTAATGTGTGTTCTGACCCACCTGGTTATTAGGAGAGCCAAATGAGATAAAGTGCTGGAAAGCCCTTTGTTGCCAGGTATGAGGTCGTGTGTCCACGTCCCATGATTCAGCTCAGAGAAGAAGGACATCCAGGCGAAGGGCTTGGTAGGAGTGATGACTTAGTCTTAGAGATATTTGTGGACCAGATGCAACAAATGAATTCATGTGACTGGGGGCAGAGAAAACTATGCTGGATATAGTAGAAATGCCTGGAATCCGTAATTGTCGTTGAGTTTGAAACTCAAAAATGATGTGATGGACATTTCTGTTAGAGCTTCTGCCCCCTCCTCGCCCCTGCCCACTCTTCACCGCTTCTGAGAATGACACGTCCCGGCCTTTCTGGGGTGATACATCAATTAAAAGGGTGACCCCCGAGAAATCTTAGTATATTTTGAAGTGTGCGTGGTTCACCAGGCAGAAAACAGAAGCAGCCCAAGCCCAGCAGGTGGGGGGGGGTCTGTGCAAAGGCCAAAGAACACGGTGCCTCTGGGAATTGCAAGCATGCCCATGTGGCTGGAGCTAGGTCAGCCAGAGGGCAGCATGGCAAGTTAAGCAGGAGCTTAGAAAGGCCCTGGGAAGCTTCTGGAAATGTTTAAGCAAAGCAGTGATACAGTCAGCTTCCTGTTTTGGAAAGATCACTGCCTCCAACTTGGTGCTCAGCTACCTGACCCTTTCACTTTTTATTGGAGAGAGGAGGGATCTCAAGATATGCAGAGACTAATGAGCAGGGGGAAAGGAGCTTTCCTGGCTTTCCTGTCCCCCTCCCTCTGTGTGCCTCAGTCAGCTCTCTTTCTCTGTCTCAGCCAAAGGATGGTGGGGTGCCACACAGCTGGGAGCTGAATTAGAAAGGGTAGGAGGTGTCGGCAAAAGGGTCCATGCTGTACCTGACAATTTGATAGCATTAAGTCACTCCAATCGAGTTGTCTCCTGCTTTTCCTTTGATATTTCTCTGTAGCCAATGGAAGCTTTAACCAGATGCCACCTTCTTTCCACCCTTCCATTGACCTCACAGCCCACATAGAATCGAGATGTTCCAAGTCCCAAGTCAGAGAGAGCATGTAGCATGACCGTCCTCAGGGTGGAGGGGCTGTGTTCTGTGGCCTTTAGGACCATCTGGTGGTATGCTCTGACACTGCGAAGCTGGGGGACCTGAGCTTTGGAGTCAGCCCCAATGGGCTATGAGTCTTGCTTCCACCATGCGTTGGACTCGGGATCTTCATAAATCATTTAACCCCTCTGTCCATGCTTGCATGTTCTCATCTGTAAGAGGACAGCAGTAATGTCCACCTTCCAGAGCTGGTATGAGGGTCAAACAGATAGTATCTCCAAAGCACCAGGTATATGGTAAAATCTCAATTTATGTGTTTCCTTTAAATGCCAGAAGTGAATACTCTTTCAATAATTATTCTCTTAAAAGGAAACAAAAGAGATCCTGCATGTGCGATGCTCCCGTGTCTGCCATATGGTACGATGAAGTTGTAGAAATAGGAGTTAAAGACCAAGTATATCAGAAAGGAAAAATGTCTTTAAGGTGCCAAGCAAGGAAAACTTAGGAAGGAAGGGGAGCTAATAAATCAGATGATTAGGGATCAAAATGTGCTCTACTGGCCTAATATTAGAACTCCAAGGACTAATTTCCGCTGATGAGCTCAATGCCTGATACTCAACCAGTAATATGCTTTTCTAGCCAGTAAAACACACTTATAGGATCTAGTCAGTTTTAAGACACAAATCTTGATTACCTGTGGAGAAGTCTTCCTGCTCTTTCCCTGGCTGCAAATGGCACATGGAGACCCGCCACCATGCCAGCTCAAGTACACGAGCACCTACCAGGGTGGGTTTCCTGAGGGGCACCGAGTCAAACACAAATAGGCTCGCCTTTGGAGCTTATTGCCTAGTGAGCAAAAAGACATAAGCACAGATAAATCCAATTTAACACAGCTTCTGGAAATTCTATATACAGCTTCAGAGTGCTCTGGAAGCAAAAAGACAGGAGGAAAGACATTTTTGGAAGAAGCCTTCATGGAAAGAGTGACTTTCCTCCCAGGCATTAAAGGAGGGGTGAGTTTCAGCAGGCCAGGGTGCGGGGAATGTGGACTCCAGAAGAAGCAAGTCCGTGTGCTAAGGCACCCTGGGGAGAGCCTGGACCAAGACAGCTGTAAGGGGGTGTCAGGCAAAGGGTTTTGGGAGGGGAAGGGGATAGATTAAGGTGTTGAATGCATCTTTAAAGAGAGTGATTTTATTCTATATGCCTCGGTGGGGAGTCTTGAGGGTTTTTAACCAAAGAAGCAACGGGAATGGTTCTTAAGGAAGATTTCTCTGAGAACACTGTATATTCTGTCTGAATAATTTTGTGGTTTGGGTTTTACACCAGTTACAACGTGGAGCTTGGCATCTCCAAGCCTCCTACAGTCTACATTTCCAGAAGAGAAGGGGTCGGCTTCTCTTTGTTCATTGTTCATCCCTCACGTCCCTCACATGGACACTGCTCTGCAGGCCTTAGAGTGCCCCTCATAAGCGCTCTCATGTTCCCTGAGGCTGGTATCACTGCTGAGAGCCATGTTTGCTAACCTGCAGTCCCACTCGTCTCCCACCAGTTAGCACGCCTCAGCCCTCCCCTCCACCCTTAGCTTATCTGCCTGCAGGCCCAAGCTTCCGGTTGCTCCAGTCAAGGCACCAGGACCTTCCTAATGTCTTCCTGTTCCTTTCCCCTGAGCGCAGGCTCCTCTGTCCCAGCCCCAGTCAGTTACCCTCTCCCTCCTCCATACTCTATCTCAGTTGGCTCGAGTTCCTTCCATCTTCAGACAAACATGCCTGGATTCTATATCTCTCTTCATTACCACCCTGTCTCTTTTTTTCCTTCACAGCCAAGATTTTGAAAGAGTTATCCACACCTACCCCTCATTTCCTCATCTCCTATGAACCACTCAGCCCACTCTGACCTGGTCTCCATCCCCGTTACATCTCTGCTCTGGCTAGACTCACCAGCGGCCCTGGCCACTGCCCACGCCTTGCTGCTCCTTATCTCAACTCTGGCTCGTGACGTGTCAAACTGCTTCCTGAGACTCACTCCGTCTTGGCTGGCAAGATACACTCTCCCCTGCTTTGTCTCTTGCTGCCCCATCCTTTGAGGGTACACCTGTTTAACGTGCTTTGCTGCTTCAGTGTTTTCCTTCGATATCATCTACTCCAGTGGCTTCAGTAATCACTGGTATGATGTCTTCTAAATCTCTTTTCTATCTAGCCTAGATCTTTCCCTTAAGTACCAGATACATGTAGACAGCTGCCCACTGGGCCTCTCACCTGGCTGCCATACGGCCCATAGTCAACAAAAATGAATATATTTTCTCCCCCTCAGTCCTCCGTGGGCAGGGGTGGACGGGCACCGCTCTCCAGTTAGGGGAATCAGAAGCCTGGATTTTGTCATGGTCTGCTTTCTCCACAGAGTTAGCCCCCAAGTTCGGTCAGTTCTACCTCCCTAATATCCTGAGCCCGTCCTTTCTCTGTTCCCTCTGCTTTAATTCAGGCTAACAATGTCTGTCACCTCCATTCCTACAACAGCCTCTAACTGATCGCCTCGTACCAGTCTTGCTCTGTCCGAATTCATCTTCCACTTCACAGCTGGAGTGATCCTTCGAAAACAATATCTGATTATGTTACTCCCTTGTTTAAAATCCTTCAATGACTCTAAGTAGCCTGAGGATAACGTCTAAAGTCCTTAGTACAGCAGACAAGGGCCTTCCTAATAATGGCTAACATTTGTCACGTGCTTGCTCTGTGCCAGGCACTATTCTGAGCATAACAGACATGCTGCTCACAGCTCTCCGATGTAGGTCCCGTTTCTATTCCACTTTTAAAACTGAGGAAACCAAGGCACAGAAGTGTAAGTCCCTGGCCCAAGATCACACAGCTAGTAAGTCGGGAGCCAAGATTCCAACCCAGGAAGCCTGGCTCTAGGGCCACACTCCTACACACTATGTTACACCGTCCCTCCTTCTAAGGGCATGGCTTCTCATTCATTCAGAAATACTTATTGAATACCCGCCGTGTGCCAGAAACTGCTTGAAGCATCAGAGAAAGAACAGTCATCAAAACAGTTCTTCACTGCTGTCGTGGCTTTTTGTAACTAATTACAATAAAGATCAAAATATATGTAATCAGGAGTCTGCCTGTGGAGTCATAACAAAGGCTTTTTGAAAGCATATTGAGAGACTGGATGTCGAGATAAAATAACTTTAATGATGGTAATATTTGCTTCATTTAAATAGTTTTCCAGAGAATGAGATTGCATTTAAAAATTTTTATAGACATATCCTTTGATCTGGTGAACACCAAAAATAAATAAATAACAAAACATGTGGGGGGAAATCCTGTTTATATTCTAGTGAAGAAAATGAAAAATGAACAAGACTATGTAGATTAGATAGTGATAAATGCTAAAAGAAAAATAAAGCAAGAAAGAAAATAAAGAGGAGTCTGAGAACAGATGTGTAGTTTTATGTGAAATATCTAGGGAAGACTTGAAGGAAGTGAAGATAGCTGGGAGACCACTCCAGCCAAAGGATCAGCAAGTACAAAGGCCCTGAGGTAGGAATGTGCCTGGTATGTTTGAAGAACAGCAAAGAGGTCAGTGTGGCTGGAGCAGAATGAAGGAGGGAAAGGAAGGAAGGAGATGGGTCTAGACCGAGGTCAGATCACGTGGGGCCCTAAAGGTCATCTTAAGGACTTGGACATTAACTCTGAGTGAGATGGGAAGCCACTGGTTCTGAGTGGATTTTGAGTGGAGGAATGACATCATGTAAATTCTGAGCAGAGAAGTAACCTATTTTAGATGGATCCCTCTGGCCTGTATGTTGAGAATAGACTCTAGGGGAAACAGACTCCAGCTGGAAGCTGGAAGACCGGTGAGGGAGCTGTACCGGAAGCACAGATGGGAGATGATGGTGGCGAGGACTACAGTGGTAGCAGCAGACATGGTGAAAGTGGTCAAATTCTGGATACGTTGTGAAGGCAGAGCCCACAGCATTTGCCAGTGGATGAGATGGCTGCAAGGTGTGCGGCCCTGGCATCTGGGAGGCTGGACTTGGTGTTCTCTGTCGTGGGAAAGACCTGGAACAGCGGTTGGACAGGTGATAGCACGAGGGCAGTGGGGGACAGATCCAGTCCGCTGTGCCCATAAAGCATCGTCCCTCCCCTCCTGTAAATGCATGTTCCCCTGCCTTTCTGAGTTCTGTTCTACTGGAACCACTCAGTTTCCCACACCGGTTTTGCTCTCTCATGTGTCCAGGGCTTTGTATCTGCTGTTCCCTCTGCCAGCAAAGTTGTGACCCCATCCTTGAGTTCAGAAAGTCATCCCTGGCCTTGCTGTAATGCACTGGCCTGTCAGGGTCTCTTTAGGGTCCTTGTTCCCCATCAGACTTGAAAACCCAGTGTCCCTCCTGCACCTTGTACAAGACGCAATCCATAATGGGTGCCTGATCGGTCGGGTGGGTGGGCGAGCGGGTGGAGGGATGGAGAGATGGACAGATGAGCTCTCAGCACCATGAGACCAAGCTGTGTTTTGATGGCAATGATGGGAATTCCCCTGGAACACTGCCAGGTGAGATGATCACCCCAGACCGAAATGAAAGAAACGGCAGATGTCAGGAAGTTTTCATGTTCATCCTGGTGTGTGCATTAGAACACTCTGGCACAGCACCCCCACCTTCCCCGCTTCCCGCACACTCTCCCCACCTTCCTACCCCAGTTCTGGCTCCTGGGCATGTTAATCTGTAGCACCAGTGAACGTATACCCTCTACTCCACACATCCAGGTCTGGAGGGGAAGTTTTGGTTGTAAAACCGGAAGAGTGTTTAACCCAGTGACGTGCTGCGAGCTTGCCTTCCGCGGGCCTCCAGGTCTGCCAAAACCATCAGGCCTCATTATGTAGGAAGCTGCCTCAGCCAGGCATTACTAATTTGGGCATTACTAATTCGGATGCCTATTCAGGCAAATGAGCAATGAATGTAAAGTGCTTTTGTCAGTGAATTGCAAGTGAAGACTGGGGGTGGGGGGGGGCGAGTAAAGGGAAGGTGATAGAATGTTTTGAGTTTTTGCTTCATTTCCAGAAAGGACAGTCACTGCTTCCTGGAAGCGGCACTTGGCAACGAACATGGAGAATAGGAAAGATTTATTTCCCTTTGCCAGAGCTCAATAATTCAGCTTGAGTATTTCAAATCGATCCATTTCTTGCAAAGTTTCCAAGGGCTGCATTAAAAAAAGCCACTTTGAAAAATGATCACCGTGTGACAGCATCATTTGATGAGACCGGGGCGTCAGAGATGAGCCAGGTCTTCCAAACAGACATGACTCTCCTGAGAAAGGAGGCTTTTAGAAGCAGGAAAGGTGGGCTCGAGCTGACAGCAAGACCAACGGCACGTGCAGAGGCTCTGGAGCTGTAGGCGTCATTGCTCTGGGGGCTTTTTCTGAGATGAGCAGCTGACTCGCTCCTCCTCGGGCTTGTGTGGGGAATCTGCGACTAACACACAACTCCCTATTTCCTCGAGCTGCAGTTTGTCACTGAGCATGGGTTGGGGGGGCTTACCTGGGGAGATCGTCACCATGATCTAGGAGTACTGAGATGTGCAGTCACATTTTTGTGCATTTTTTTTTTAATTCCATAGTTCTGACATCTGTCAGTCTTGACTTTTTGTGGGAGGTGTGGAAGTACGGTTGTGAAAGGTTGGGTGTCCTTTTGCTGTTGTCGCGGCTGTTTTAGTCTCCATTAGGAGTTTCTTCCATTTGGAAGTTTTGTGTTCACTGGAATAGTTCTTCAGTCCTTTCGGTGGAAGAAGCCATGCTCGGGTCATGGTCTTGGGGTCATCAGATCAAGCTCCGCATTGGGCTCCACAGTTGGCGAGGAGTCTGCTCGGGATTCTCTCTCTCCCTCTTTCTCTGCACCAACCCCCCAAGTAAATAAATTAATTTACAAAAAAGAAAGAAAGGAAGAAGCCGTATATTCTGTCCCTTTCCATTGCCTATGGAGGCTATAGTCATTTGATCGTGTCTTCGCTCTGAATCCTTTTTTTTTTTTAAAGATTTTATTTATTTATTTGACAGAGAGAGAGAGAGATAGCCAGTGAGAGAGGGAACACAAGCAGGGGGAGTGGGAGAGGAAGAAGCAGGCTCCCAGCGGAGGAGCCTGATGCAGGGCTCGATCCCAGGACCCTGGGATCACGCACTGGGCCAAAGGTAGACGCTTAATGACTGAGCCACCCAGGCGCCCCCTGAATCCTCATTCTTTGGGCTGTGACTCCCTTTGGTGTGGCCAGAAAGCCCTCAGAGTAATGACCACACTTCTTTCAATTACTGCCAAGAAACCCGGCAAGGTTCATCCAGAGACATAAGAAAACAGGTGCTCTCTTTTATGAGATACCGGAGGGATGCTGTCCTTGCAAACCTGAAGCATTCCTGGACAGTCTAGGAAGATGGCATGGGAGCCGTGTCAGAGTCAAACTCTCAGAACTCACAGGCAAGAGCAGAGCAACTCCAGAGCACAGCCAAAGCCCGTGGACCAGAGCGGAACTGCTGACAAGCTAGCCCTGTGATCCAGTGGGGCTTTGACGGACATTACAACAGGAGAAGCCCAGAGCAGCCAAGAGGTGCTCACTGGGAATCGTGGAGGGCCATCTTGCGAGGAAGAGCTGAACATGAGGATCCTTTCACTGAATCCAAGAACAGTGCTTGCACATGGCCTGGGGCGAGGCCTACAGGCTCTGGAGCGTTCTAGTCTCTGTGAACTCAGGAATTCACCAGCCAGGTCCTCCTTCCAGGACCACCCCCACGCTGTTGGAGTGCGAGCAAGTTGAATAGGAAAGGGACAACAGAGACAGAGGAAAAAAGGTCCCCGAAAGGAAACAGAAGGAGGAAATTTCCACGAACGAGCTGCCATATATTTGAGCACTGCAGCAACACAACAGAAGAGAGAGCTTTGTCAAGTTGGAACACGCCTTGTTCTAAAAGTTCAGGAACGCTAATTTCACATGAAAACGAGCAACAGAGAAGTAGTGAGGTCAAATCCCACACAAGGTTTTTATCAGATGAAAGTTAAGAAGCAGAATAGGATTCCTGAAGAGAGCATGTCAAAGAGCCATGGCTTCAGAACCACCCGGAGCTGTAACCCGCCATCCAAATGAGCTGAAATTTGTTAAGAAAATGACATAAAATACGGGGGGAGGGGAGCAATACGAATTAGAATTAGGAAAACTTAGAAATGAAATGCCAGAACTCAGGAAACTAAATAAAAAGAAATTAAAAACGAAAGAAAAATCACTTCAGAAATGAAGAGCAAACTAGTAGGAATAAGATATACAAAAGGCAATGTTTAAGAAAAACAGAAGGTGGAAAACCGGAAAGTTTTTTAAGAGCCAAAAGAAATAAGAAAGTGATTTTTGAGAATTCAAGAGAAAGTGACAAATATTGAAGAGAGACGGGGAAATCTCAGCATGTGGGTATTAGGAGCTTGTGAGGAAGGAAACCAAGCAGACTCCTGTCTGCATCACTCCAGGCTCTGTCTCTGTGTTCACACGGCCTTCTCTTCTGTGCCCCCCCCCCGCCCCCATGTTCTCTCATAACGACACTTGTCATTAGACTTAGGTCCCACCCGAATAATCCAGGATGATCTCATCTCGAGATCCTTAACTCAATGATATCTGCAAAGATCTTTTTAAAAATAAGGTCACATTGGCAGGTTCCAGGGATTATGACATGGACATACCTTTTGGGGGCGCATACCACCGAACCCCCTACAGTTGCTGTGCCAGTGGACGGCAGACACAGGATTTGAATTTTATTTTATAATAAAGGAGCTAAAGGCAAATTGTAACGTTTCCAGCAAATGAGCAGTTCTTGCCAAGACACAGAAGTAGACAGCATGCTTTCTAAATGGCAGGACAATAGGAGGTCAGCCTGCCCCCCCACCTGCAGGCCTCACCGGCTCACGCTCTGCCCAGCCTCGGCGGAGCGTCCGTGCGCTGTGTGAATGAACAGTACTTGGGCCATCAGGGATGCGCCGCTCATTCCGCTCGGCTGTTTTTCAGACGCTCGAGTCAAAGTTAACAGACGCAGCCGTGTCAGCAGAAGTCAGGACGCTCGCATCTGTCCGTGTTGTAAGCGCCCACCCCTTTCCCAGCGCAGCAGTGGAAGCTCCTCTGAAAGTCATACCTCATAAACGTCTGTAGGTGGAAGTGAACAAAATCTCCTTCCCTTCGGAGCCTCTACCGTTCTGCCTCCTGGCTGCCCCAGACCCCCACTGTCCTTCAGACGTGAGGGTCCTCTCACTCATGCTCTGATGGCTTCATCTGACTGCCCAGCCGAGCCCAGGTGTAAACGGGTTATACTGAGTTAGGGTATTCCCTCCACCAGCCTCCCCTTCCTCTTCATGCCTTCATCCAAAGGAGGGAATAATCTGCAAGTGCAGACAAGACAGACGGCTGAGCCAAAGAGAAGGATATGTGGCAGCAGAGAGACTCCCTTTGGCCACGGAGCGTGTCTGCTGTTCTGGACTGTGGCGTGGGGTTGCTTTTGCTGTGTTTTTTCATTTTCCTGACTCCCCAGTGACCATGATAAGCCCTGAAAACCAGGGGATTAGTAACCTTCACAACTCAGGTAACAGGGAATTGAGCTGGTGAGAAGAAAGATTACAGCTTTTTTAATGGATCAATGTGCAACAGCCATTTCCCTGCAAAGATCCTCAGCGCAGAAGCAACAAGGGGAGGAGAAGTGGGGAGGAGGCTGTGACACGCAGGTACACACACACTCACGGACACACACGCAAACGCTTTAAATAGAAGCTGCTTCCCCAAGTTTGATTTTTGTCGTTCCCGAGGTGCCCGCAATGCAGTTGACATGATTTCCTCCTGCCTCTGTTGCCCCGTCAGGCTGCCCCTCGTGCCCTTTCAGCTTCGGCTCAGGCAGCCTGGCGAAGGAGAGCTGATGGGGCCCCAAAAGGCAGCCAATGGGGCCTTTGAAACACTTCGAATCATTCTCCAAAGTGTCAGGGAAGAGGCGAAGGAAGAAAGGGGGGAGGGGGAGGGAGAGGGAGAGTTCCCCTTAAAGGAGGACATTTTCCAGAAAAGCTTTGTCTTACAAGTGCGTTAGGTGGCTTGAACCCTGGTCACATCTGCCCTTTGGGCAGAGGATGTGTTTTCTGAGGGCTGTGGAGTGAGTGTTGCAAAAGTTAAACACTTCTTTCAGGCTCCCCTTTCCTGGCTCCTCCCCTCCCCCAGCCCCCTCCCTCCCAGCCTCCTGTTCACCCCACAGGACTCAGTGATAATAGGGACTGTCTCCATCCTGAGAAAAGGCAGCCTGCTTGTTTAAGTTTCCTTGGAATAAAGAGAACCCAGGCGGGAAGGGACCAGGCGCAGCTGACTGCACAAAGGAAAGCCTCTCCCGTGCCAGTGACGGGGCAGATCAGGCCCTGTCCGGAATGAGAATGAGTTCTGCTCTTGTTACACTTTGCAAAGGAATGCTCTGTGGACTGTGGCCTGCACAAGAGATGATCCTGTGTGGTTTAAAAGAGCAAGAGCGGGAGAGAAAGGGTATGCATTCTTCTTTATTCAGACACCCATAGTAGATCACCTGTGCTGTGTGGGTCATGCAAATCCAACGAGGTCCTTCTGTTCTCTGCACCCCTCTGTTTCCACTGCCGGGGAGAAGGCCTTCTTGTACCAGCTTTTCCCGGCAGTTCCAGTCTGCCCCCTAAATCTATTTGAGGAGCACTTCAACTCTTAATATCTATTTTCTTACATTTTCCCTCTTAAAAATGGACTCATGTACATAAATATCAGCAAAATTGAAAATAAAGTGTATCTTTCTGCCCGGCAGTGTGAGAAATGCTGCCCTTAATTGCCTCTTTCCTGCAGAAATCCATCTTTCAATCACATCTCTCCTTCGGTGTAGTCTCTGCTATCCCAGGTGCCTCACTGTTCATAAATTAAGATAATTTCCAGTGATTACTCTTCACTAGTATGAATAAAAACTTGCAGTATGTTAGCAATAGTTTCTTTTTTTTTTTTTAAAGATTTTATTATTTATTCAACAGAGATAGAGACAGCCAGCGAGAGAGGGGACACAAGCAGGGGGAGTGGGAGAGGAAGAAGCAGGCTCATAGCCGAGGAGCCTGACGTGGGGCTCGATCCCATAACGCCGGGATCACGCCCTGAGCCGAAGGCAGACGCTTAACCGCTCTGCCACCCAGGCGCCCCTGCAATAGTTTCTAAAATACCTGAGGAAGGGGCATTCCATATTTAAGGTCAGGTGTGTGCATTTCTTAAGGAAGTGACCCCCCCCCAAGAGTTGCCTTTCCTCATTTCATTGCCCCCACACACACACTTCGGAGTGAGACCAGGGCACCCTTCCTGCCTCTCTTCTCTTTCCTCCCCAAGATATCAGGAGCGATGTATGTGTGTTTCTCTTCTCACACCTAAATTGGTTCTTACCTGAATTGCCAGTACCTATCGTCAGGCCCATTTGCACACGCGAGGCTGAAAAATACTAACCCAATTCTCTAAGGGTCCCTAGATAAACTTGAGGTAGTCTATAAATTTCGAAATTGTGGGCAAATATTTGGGTGCATGTGCCTGTGCATTTCGAAAGAGTGTCTCTAGCTCTCACTGAATTCTCAGAGGGGTTCATTATCTCTGAAATGTAAAAAGTATGGCTCTAATCTGTGCCCCCTCTCCATTGTCACTCCCCACCCAGTCATCTCTCTTCTCAATAGACCTTTAGTTAAAATGTTGATATTTTGTTCATCGTGAATTTTTTGCATTCATTCTGATTTTTTTCAATAATGCATTCAAATATTAATTTCCCCGAAATATATGTTATTATCTTTCATACTTACTAAGTTTGGGGGACTGCCTTAAATTCTGCACCTGAAGTGAGTGCTTCACTTGCTTCACCCTAGTCCAGGACCTAAATGAGCCCCTAATCTAACCTTTCTTCTCCAGTCTCTCATCTGTTCCAATCCCTTCTCTACATCTCTTCCCGAGCCATTTTCCCAACCTGCAATGCACACCGGTGATGCCGGTCCCCTCCGTGAAGCCCTGTGCTGGCCCCACAGCTCCTGCCATAGACTTCACACAGCCTGTGAGAACCCTTGCTCTAGTTTCTGAAGCCCCGGTGAGCTGCAGAAAATACTTCAGTCTCCTGGAGAGGTGTGGCAAAGTACAGCTAATCTATCCAGTCTCGGTCCTACCCAACCCCCCAGCATGCACTGAGCCCTTTCCATGTACCAGACCAGTCTTTATATGGATTATCTCGTTTCATACTCAGATTTGTCCAAGGAGATAAATACTGTTCTTGGCCTCATTTCACTTCTGGGGAAACAGGTTCAGAGATGCAACTTACCCAAAACCACTGAGCTAGTAGGCGGAGGACCAGTATTTGAACATAGGACTGAGTCCAAAACCCAAGCTTTTATCCAAAATATTACATGCCTCTCACCATGTTGGGCTTGCTGCCCAAAAGCAGAAAGGGGAAGGACTCTTACGTCATGTTTGTGAGGATGAGTGGCAGGCTCTGGGCCAGTTTTGGCGTCAACAGGTTTGCTGATAACCGCTTTTGTGGATAAAACTGAGTGAAAGCCAAAAAAAAAAAAAAAAAAATCCACAGAATGAAGTCTATGAGAAAAAAATTTTCAGGGGAATTGAATATGACTTTGGATCTAAACATGAACGTATAGTATTCTTGCTTTTGGGATTTGGGCCAAAAGACGTTAAGTAGGACCTTCTAACCTCTACTCGAATACTCAGTGCTGAGAAACAGGGTAACCTGAGGACAAAAATAGTAAATGTTTTGGAACTTCTAATTCCCTAGACAGAATTTGTGTGCTGAAAGCAGTTTTGATCAAATAGAAACTCCAAGGTTAAAGGCAGACCCAGAGAAATGAGAATGTCGGGCTTATCAGAGTTACCTCCAAGACCAAGACCAGTTTGGGAGCCTGGAGGACTGGCCGTCAGGGAGGGAAGGGAGTCAGAAGAGGCTCCTGGAAAGTGCTCTGGGAAGCAGCTTGGGGGGCTGTGATGATTCTTGGTTTTACTTTGCAGGGTTTATTCTAAGGTAAACCCTGCCAGCCACGACTCCCTTTGCAGAGGGCAGAGGGGGGCCCTCTGGGCACTGCTCGAAGTTCTGGATCTACGGCTATCAAACCTGCCATGAGAAGTTGTGTTTTTGATTAATTATCCCTAGTGCCCTTGCATTGTTACCGTGCATTGCGGAGTGCAAGGGATTTTTATGTCCATTATTACATCTTTTGACCCAGACGAAGTTCACTGGACTGATACAGAAACCCTGGGGCTGGACTTCTGGTCCTATGCCCATTGTGACCTTGAGAAAGTCCCTCTATGTCTCTGAGCTTCCATTCTGTCAGCAGGTGCACTTGTGCCAGCCGTAGCTCCCTCATAGAATAGTTGTGGGATGCCACGGATGTGGCAGCCTATGGTGATAGCAAGGAACTGTACAAAGCTGACGTCGCCGACCTGATGAGAATGGTGGCGGGTGGGAGAGGGGTGGCAGTCGCAGGCTCCAGAGCTGGCCTACAGGTGGATTGAGGATCTTTGTGCAGTCTGCCATCACTGGGGAACCGTTGTGTGCCAAGCGTGATGTGAGAAGCACTGAGCAATCCCCATCAGCTCCATACATGCATGTTTTAATTCTTAACAGATGCACCTAACAATTAGCAGTTTTATCTCCCAGAAGGTAGAAGAAATTCAGTGCGGGGTGCTATGAATTTGGCCTCAGGTCTGACAAACAAGAAGAAATCGTTTGGCAGAGTAGAAATGATGGAAACTTCTGGTCAGAATGAAAACATCATCCCAGTGTTGGAAAAGGAAATGCAAGACGTGATCAGATGTGTTTTCAGACATTCAGAGGAGAAGTACCTGTGGTCTCGCGATCCGCAGTGCTCACGCACAAGTCAGAAGAGTTAGGGTGCTTTTGAAAGTGAACTTCTAGGGGCGCCTGGGTGACTCAGTCGGTTCTGGTTCTGAGCCTGGGTGGCTCAGTGAAGCGTCTGACTCTTGATTTCGGCTCAGGTCGTGATCTCACGTCATGTCACATCAGGCTCCATGCTCAGTGGGGAGTCTGCTTGAGATTCTCTCTCTGCCTCTCCCTCTGCTCTCTCTCTCTCTCAAATAAATCAATCTTGAAAAAAAGAGAAAGAAAAAGAAAATGAACTTTCTGGGGCGCCTGGGTGGCACAGCGGTTGAGCGTCTGCCTTCGGCTCAGGGCGTGATCCTGGCGTTATGGGATCAAGCCCCACATGAGGCTTCCTCTGCTATGAGCCTGCTTCTTCCTCCCCACTCCCCCTGCTTGTGTTCCCTCTCTCGCTGGCTGTCTCTATTTCTGTCGAATAAATAAATAAAATCTTTAAAAAAAAAAAAAAAAAGAAAATGAACTTCTGACATATGAGCTGCACAGGGCACTTACTGGGACAAAAGGGGAGGAAGGCAACTGAAGAAACTGATGAGGCTGTATTGGAGACATTCTCTGGGGAACTCAAATTTTAAATAGGTTTTTTTAAAATATAAAATTAATGTGTGCTTAATATAAAGAATTGGGAAATAAAAAATGAAAAGGAGACAGTAAGCATCACCTATAATTCCACAGAGTGACAGTTGGCTACTAATATTTTTATGTTTCCTGGGGCGCTTGGGTGGCTCAGTCAGTTAAGTGTCTGCCTTCGGCTCAGGTCATGACCCCAGGGTCCTGGGATCAAGCCCCATGTTGGGCTCCCTGCTCAGTGGGGAGTCTGCTTCTCCATCTCACTCTGCATTTCCCCCCTGCTCGTGTTCTCTCTCATGCTCTGCTCTCTCTCTCTCTCTCTCAAATAAATAAATAAAACCTTAAAAAAAATATCTTTATGTTTCCTGGCGATATTTTTCTGTGCATTGTTTGAGATTATCATACCTACATGCACATGCTATTGGCGTTCTTCCATATGAATAGGTACTCTTTATAAATATTTTGTGATTGGCTGCATAATTTTCTATCAGAGATATTGTCCATGGTTTGCTTAAGTAGTCCTCCTTCTTGATGTTCCCAGCTTCCTACTAGTAAAAATAACACTTCAATGAACATCTTTGTGCATGAACGATTTCTCTGTATCCTAAGTTGCTTTTTTAAGGTAGATTCTCAGAAGTTAACATTTACAGGGCTCTTAAATTACCACCAAGTTGTTTGCTAGAAAGATCATGCCAGTTTACCTGCCCGCTCTTTTGTGTGTACCAGCCTAATAAGCTCAAATTTTAAGATGTATATAGTAGATGGAAGAAAAACTTAATGAAAAGGAAAATGTACAAGAGCCACATTTAGACCTAGAAGGCTAATAACTGAGCGAGCTGAAAATTCACTGTGGAAGCTGCTTGAGGAAACAGTGAGTGTCGTAAGTGGTTTAGGAATAAGGACGGTATCAGGGTGCCTGGGTGGCTCAGTCCATTAAGCATCCGACTCTTGGTTTTGGCTCAGGTCATGATCTCAGGGTCATGGGATTGAGCCCCGCATTGGGCTCTGTGCTCAACAGGGAGCCTACTTGAGATTCTCTCTCTTCCTCTGCCCTTCCCCCCATTCTCTCTCACTCTCTCTCTCTCAAATAAATAAATAAATCTTTAAAAAAGAAAAGAATAAGCACAGTATCAGCACGCTGATTGGGGCGGATGGAGTGACATTGACAAGTGGCAAAGAGAAAACCAAACTATTCCACTTCTCCCTTTCTTCTCTCTCTTCCATCAAGGAGGATGATTGTCAGACTGAAACAAGTATTGCAAACACTGACATAAGGGAATTAAAGCCCAAGATGGGAGAATTGATGTAAAAGCAAATCTGAGTGGTTCTAAATAAATTCAAGGCTCTTGGCCCAGACAAACAACATAGGAGAATGCAGAACTTATAAGGGTGAGCTCACTGCAGGCCACTATGGTGATCCCTGAGGGTTATAGGAACTGGAAGAGGTACCGAAAGAAAGAATGTGAACCACTGTTCACCTGATCATTCAGAATTGAAAAGGAAAAGAGAATGTAGGCACAGACTAAAAACAGCGAGCAGGATTCGACTTCCAGATGAAATTCAGGACAGATTTTGAAACATACATGTTGTGAGCACTTAGGAGCAAGTTGTCCCTTCAGAGCCAAGCACCCGCTCCTTATCTTCTCCCTTTAGCCTCCTCAGTAAGGCTGTAGTTACATATTTATGGACATGAAGAAAGCATTTCATTGAATTTTAGATGGGTGTCTTTTCGACAGAGCTTGAAAAATGTAATCCAACTACCAGAGTATTTACATGGGTTGATCTTTGAACACTTGTGCCCAAAAGGTGCCGATAACTTGATCAGCACCCAACTGCAAGGAGGTGGCTGGTAGGTCGCCAGAGCGCTCCCATCCCAGCCCTCACCTCATCAGTATTTTGTCAGGAACCCGTTGAGGGTGAAGGATGCTTATCAAAGCTGCAGATGACATGACGCTGTAAAGTATGGTTGTTACTAGAAATAGAACCCAGTCTGGAGAGAAGGGCAAGTAAAAATGACAACAGTAGAAAGAGTAGCTAATATGTATTAGATATTAGTTATGGCCTCTTCACATTTGATGAGCACATCGTCCAGGGTTCAGTGGTACTTACTCATGGGTTGAAAATTGTCCCCATTTTTTGGTTGAGGCAAGTGAGATACAGAGAGGTTGAGTAACTTGTCTGAGGTCACACAGCTGGGAAATAGTATGCCGGTGCTCAGTGCCTGCATATCCACTGTGGAAATTCACACAACCACTGAAACGGTTCCCTCGCTCTTTTTTAAATCAGGACTTTAATTTGATATCCTGCCAAAACACTGGACAAGCTTAGACAGAGAGGTAGGTGGTTAGTAATATGGACTTTGAGCCAAGCCAGCTGGCTTGTCCGTTTCCTGGCTGTGTGACTTTGGCCGAGTCAGTTCACTTCCCTGTGTTCCAGTTTTCTCCTTTGTAAGTTGAGCTAGTGATTGTTTCTATCATGTGGTATTGCTCTAGGGATTCCGTGAGTTCTGTGCAGAGAGCACTGGGAACAGTCCCTGGCACACAGTAAGCTCTTGTAAGGATTTGCTGTTACTATGAGGTACTTGAGAAGGAGTGTGGCAGCGTTTTAAGAGTTGGGACTGTGGAGCCAGACCATCTGGGTTTGAATCCTAGCGCCACCATGTCCGGTTATGTGTGCCGCGGTTTTTGCTCATCTATAAAATGAGAATAAGAATCTTTGTAGAAGATATTCAGTCTGAGTGCCTGGCAATTGTTAGCTGCTGTTATCAGTGGACGTGTATTGTCCAGAGGAAGAAAGGTTCTGGTCCTGCCCCCGGTACTATGTTTAGGGATGGGAGCTGACTCTGCTCTCTGGAGGAGGTGGGCGGGTTGGTGAGGGTCTAAAAACTGCAGCAGAGAAGTTCTGTTTGGATCAGTTTAGGACATTTAATCTGAAGGCAGGATGACTAAGCAAGGAAATGATAACTTTCCTCATTCATGTCAAGGGTTACAGAATTGTTCTGTGTCATTGAGTCAAGTTATGACACAGCATGGGAGGCTGGAAACAGGGAACCTGGGCCAGCTTCATCGTGGTTCAGCCTCTTAACTTGTCCCGGCTTCAGTTTCCTAATGAGTAAAGATGGGTGGGAGTTGGCCTAGATCATCTCTAGGGTGTCTTCTCTTTTACAGTGCTATCCTGTAAGCCGCGGAATCTGCATCAAAATCCCATTTACACAGAGAGTTTGGGACAAAGGGTGTTTTGATGAATGTATATTGTGGCAAAAGACCTTGAACTGAGTATCGTTCAAACCAGTGCCATCATCTCGTGACTCCGAGCCCCCGTTTCCTCCTTGTTAAACTGAAATGAGAACATGACGGATTTCACGGAGCTTTTGTGAGAATCACGTGAGGTAATCTATGTGAAAGCACCTAGTCAAATGTCGTATTTATTATTGCCTTAGCCGGTTTATAACTTTTCCAAGAATCAGAATAGAAGAAAACACTCTTAAGCACCGCACTCTACTTAAAATAACTTAATCTGTTTTCCGAGACTCAGAAGATCATCCAGGAAGTTACAAAATCTCAGGGTCATCATTGTGAGCAGGGAGTAGTTCGGTAGAAAAAAGATCCTGGCTGTTTGTATTCTTTGATTTTTCGGATTCAGATGAAGTGGGAGGATGTTGAACCCAGAAAGGAATAGAGATCACGTACTCTAAGCCCCTCATTTTACAGAGGAAGCCACTGAGCCAGAGAGAAACTGCCCCAAATCAGCTGTTAACTAATGGGAGCTGTGGGGGTTAAATCCAGGTTCCTGACTCCTAGTGCGCTTGTCATCATTAATCCAAACATAACTCAGAAAGCTTGAAGTCAGGCTAAGAATGTACTGATGAAGGTGGCTGCTCCTTTGACCATGGAATGGAAGAAATATTAGAAGGAAATTTAGGGCCTGGGTGTGTCATTGAGGGGTATGACACCATGAACTTCACTTGACCCACTTGGAAAAAAAAAAACACAGTAGAATTCTTAGGAATTTTTCTTAATCACAGCAGTTCATTTCTTCTGTACAAAATTCTTCTCCAATATGCTTTGAAATGAATTGACATTAAAAATGCAGGTCTTAGTATGGCTCTCGTGGGTTTGTGATGTGCACGGGGAGTAGTGTAACAGAGGTGCAGAAAAATGGTCTCTACTCTTCCTTTTACTATGATTAGTAATATCTGTATTATCCATCGTTGCTGAGTTAGAGTCGCTGGAGATAACCGTAAAGGCGGTTCTGTGTGATACCTTCTCCCTCATCTTGCCCGTGGGGCTTCAGTTACACTAGCAGCTGTGAGCCATGTCAAGTCTCAAGGCCAGAGCCCGTGAGCAGTGAGTACCCAGTGAGGGCGGCACTTTATTCCTGGATGTGTTCAAACTAGAGGGCCACCTACACCTCCCTCCTCTTCCCATTTGTAAATCTACTTCTCCAGGGATATACAGATTTTTTTTTGCCCTATTTTTATCACTTGAGAAAGCCTCCAAGGATCAAAGTCTGGGATGGGGAGGATTCAGTTCACTCAGTCTTTTCTGAATCCCTAATAGATGCTGAAAGTCAATCTGAATTCTTTTTTTTTTTTTAATTTTTTTTTTAATTTTATTATTATATTATGTTAGTCACCATACAGTACATCCCCAGATTCTGATGCAAAGTTCGATGCTTCATTAGTTGCGTATGGGTAGTAAGGAGGGCACGTATTGCATGGTGCACTGGGTGTCAATCTGAATTCTGACTCTGGGTGGGAAATGCATGCGTAAGCATAGCGTGAGGGATAAGAGCACAGACTCTGAAACCACACTGCCTGGGTTTGAATCTCAGCCCCTCTTGTTACCCTGGCCATATGACCTTGGGCAAATCCCTTCGATGCACTGAGCCCGAGTTCCCTGATCTCATGGGATTGTTGTGAGCATGCAGTTAAATGAACTTATATTTATAAAGTGCTTACAAGAGTGCTGGATGATAGATGTGCTTAATAAATGACTATTAAGCAAATTAAATGGTCCTAATTAGACAGACTTGCCTCTGGGTCCAAGGCTCTATTCCATTTAGATGCTGTAACTCCCAGGCCTTAAGGCTGTTAGGTTTGAGGAAAGGGGGCTTCCTTTTCCTCAGTCGTTCTAGTGAATTAAAGAGGAAACAGCAGTAGGACTTGACTTTGAATGCTGTAGTTTCTCCAGCTCTTTCCAGAAGCTCGGTGAATGTGTCTGCCTTCTCTTTATGCTAAGGGAAGAGTAGCGTCTCTGTCCTGGGTGACCTCGAGTGGGCAGCTTGGTCTGCTGGGGTCACTTTGGTAAACCTGCTAGGATTACCATGGTATTCCCTGGACTGCCCGTGACTTGATGGGCCCCTTTTGCACACAGCCCAGAGCACTCCTGTTGGTTCCCCAGAAGGGGGTTTCCGCAGTGGCTCTGCTTGGCTTCGGGGACGGGACTGTGGGAGACATTAATGGGAAGTGAAAAGAGAAACTGTCGCCCTTCACCAGCAGGGCTGTTGGGAGTGTGTGACTCTTCTTGTATTTAGGGAAAAGATTACTCATGAGTATTTTCTTCCATAGAATATAAAGAACCTCAAATTACTACTTGTGTCCCCCACCCCCTTCTCACCCGCCTCCCTCCGGTTCAGTGAATCCTCTGCGTTTTACTCTCATTTCCCCTCCCGAGTGGGATTCGGTTCTGTATTTGCTCCGGCGCTCACACTTGCAATAAGCTCCCCCGTTGTTTTTCCTGTTTCTGCCTGAGCGTCTTCTGCTCGTGGTCCACCGACGACCAAGGCTTTTTCCTAGGCCAAGCTTGACTGGAACCTCGCACTTGGCCCCCAGTATCTGGCTGTACCCACGCCGTTCATGTGAAGGAGAGGAAGGGGAAAGTGCCTAGTAGCAAATCACTAATCACCGTGCTGTTCCTGTGCAAAGGTGACACCACTGACAATAGGAAGGAAATGTTAAGGTTTTTTTACCTGTTCAAAAGTGGAGATTTTGAGGTGCAGAGCCATCCTTACTACCACTCCCATTTCGTTGGGATTCCAGATATGTGTTTTCAAGGTCGTTGGAAAGAGTGGGGGCACCTTCTGTACCCAAGGACCGTTTTTAATAGGCATTACTTCTTGGCACATGTAAGAGTCAGAAACAAACCTTTGAACCGTGTTTTATTCTCAAGATCGTACAACAGTAGCATACCACACATTCTTATTTCGTGATGCCGCTTTTTTTTCCATGTAAAATTATCGAACGTACAAAACAAGAAAAAGAACTCTTAAATGCCCATCTCTAATTAGGCCAGCACCCGTAGTTCTTTCTTAATGCCCCACACGACAGCCTACTTTAGAAAGGACTTCCCCAGAGCTCAAGGAAGCCAGCTACCATCCTTCAAAGCTAGACTTTGCAAAGGAGCCACCTGGAAGACAGAGCCCATAGTCATGCCCAGAGGCCCTGGACCTTCTCCAAGGGATTGAGCTGCTCATTCCCTGGTCCGCTAGGGAGGAAAAGCAGCCCATCCAAGTATACCAGACAGTTCTTTGTGATGCTTAAGGATGAAAAGGTGACTCTTTCCAAGATCAAGCTGAAGCGCACTTTTATAGCACACCCGAGTCTCCTTAGCGAGTTTAAGTAACTTACTGGAGGAACTGACTGAAGCTCCTCGTAGCAAACCCTGATTCCGTTGTGCTTGAACTATTAATTCATGCAATATAGTTTTAGAGAATGAAGCTCTGTGGAGGATCCAGCTTCTTGCAACCCGTCCGTTCTCATTTTGGTCTCAGGATTGCTTTCAACTCTTAAGAATTATTGAAGACCCCAAAGAGCTTCACTCATATGGATGATATCTATCTATATTTACCATATTGGAATTAAAGCTGAGAATTTAAAAAAATACTTACTGAAAAATAGTAAGCTAAGCTTATATTAGCAAAAGTATATATTTATGAATATATCTTCCAAAACAAAAAAAAAAGTTAATGGGATAAGTGTCCTTGTGTTATATTTTTGCAAGTCCCTTTAATATCTGGCATCATAGAAGATGGCTGAGTTCTCATGTCCGCTGCAATATCACATATGCAGCTTCTAGAAAATTCCACTATATCATGAATGAATGAGAGTGAAAAAAGGTCAATAACCTCTTAATATTGTTATGGAAACAGTTTTGACTTCATAGACACCCTGAAAAGTTCTTGGGAACCCTGAGGGGTCCCCAGATCACACTTTGAGAACCACTGTTGTAAACCACTTAAATGATACATCAAAGATTTCCCATAAGAGCAAAATGAAATAAAAATACAGACTCACAGTCAGGCAACCAGAAAGATCCAGCTTGAGCTACCCTCTTACCCTAAGCTGCAGCCCTCCCTTTGGCCCACTTCTGGTCCTACGCAGAGTCCAAGTACCACCCCCACCAGGAAGTTCTAACGTCAAAAAAGTAGAATAAAAAGGCAAAAGACCTTTTATCCTTACTTTGCCCTCTCATTCCCAGAGGCTAGCCTGATAGTTTCCCAGAGGCTGAGTGAACTATTCTTCCTGGAAGAAGTTTCAGGGAACACTTCATTATTTGGCAGCTCTCGAAGGTCAAGCCCAGCTCTGGAACATTCTCACTTCAAAAGGACAGTGGGTGACAATCAGCTCAGCTGTGATTCTAAGGTCCCCTCCAAAGCACGTTGACATCTGCCATGACTCTGAGTCCCTTGGGTGTTTCAGGCCACTGAAGAGCCTCAGCTTTAGGGCATACCTGGAATCAAGACAGCCTAGGGAGCTAGGCAAGGAAGGGCAGGGCACTAAGACCTAGGGTCCATTGAAGACACAAGAAAGGATTTGTCTTCTCATTTTGCCTCTAAGTAAATAGCTCATTGGATGCCACACTTTGGCACTTACAAATCTTGAGCTTTAACTTGAGATTCAGAGTTGAACATAAGGGCTCTTCAGACGTGGAGACTCGATTTTATTAACCATTCGGAAAGCTTTTCCTTTTATTCCAACTGTCTAACTGACAAGACCTTCTTTTTTTCTCTTTCTCTCTCTCTCTTTCTGCCTCGCTCTCTCTCCCACAGGCTTGCAGCCAGTTTACTGGAGCAGGGATGACGTAGCCCAGTGGCTCAAGTGGGCTGAAAACGAGTTTTCTTTAAGGCCAATTGACAGCAACACGTTTGAAATGAATGGCAAAGCTCTCCTGCTGCTGACCAAAGAGGACTTTCGCTATCGATCTCCTCATTCAGGTGAGAGTCTGGACCCCTGACACGTGCTCAGCTGGGACAATCTGTTAGCCGTTGGTTGGTCTTTGCCAGCAGTCATCATGCCCAAGAAATCCCCACAGTAGGCCACCAGGAGCACAACAACAATGACCTAAGCTTAAGAGAGGAAAGATCTTGCTGACATAAGTCAGTTTGAGGGGAAAAGAGGAAGAGTTTCCAGGTCAAGGGGAAACTTTGAAGGTTGGGAGAAGGAACCCACTTAGGACCTACAGACACTGAAGCTTAAGGGATCTAGTTGTGGCCATGAAATCAAGAAGAAAATGAATTCCAGCTCTTTCACTCTGCCTTGCTCCTGATTCGGAAACATTTGAAAGATGCTTAGGAGTAAGTACAGGTGGTGAACTGCTCAGTGAAAACCAAAGACAGAAGAGGAAGGGGCATGAGCCCTGATAAGGTAGATGGAGTGGGAAGAAGAGACTTGAGGGAACAGGAGGTAAGGAGGGGAAGAGGTGGAGATCCCAGGGGCTAAGGCAAGCTTAGAAATAAACTCAGAGGGCTTCAGGTGACTCCCTTTGCAGCACTGAACTGTGAAGTATTGCATCTTGTAGCTTATAGAGATCCTGAAAAGTACACATGGAAAACTTCTCGGTTCATCTAACTAGGCAGTTTTGTCAAAATAAGGGCTCCTAAGACTCCATGGGAAGATTCGATTCGGTAAAGAGCTTTTGTACCTGCAGAGTGTGTTGCTGACTTTAGGTAAGACTTCAATTATACTTTCTAATTTCATTTCTTAAACATTATGGGTATTAGCAGATAGTTATTTGGGAACTCCATATGTGAAAGGGGACCTTCAGTCTGGGGTTTATGCCTCTTGAGGGGCCAGTTAATTCAAATACCAACAGGCCATCCTCTCGAGTCTCATCGTGGCCAATTTTGATGTGACTTGTCCGGGAGAGACTCTCTTTGTCTTGCCAAAGGGCAAAGATCCTGCATAAGGTCTTGGCATAGTTCCAGCGACGTTCAACCCTTATTTACTCCTGGAGGCCTGCCAGAAGTTAATAAACTAACCGTCATGAGGAAGCATCACCATCACAGGGGGTGAGATAAGGATATAGAACAGTATCTCCCCTGCTTTTCCCAATTGCAGCAGACCGTTTATATGAGGAAATGATAAAGGGAAGTTTCCCCCAGAAGTAGAGATGTTATTGAAACTTGAAAGTTTATTATCTTTGAAAAACAGATCATTTTTAAGGTTCTACAAAAGAATGGAGGCAGACACACCTGAAACATTTTGTCTCAAATCGTTGATTCTTTCTGTAGTCTCAGAATAAGAAAACTAGAGCAACCATATATGTAAATGAAACTAACCTAAAAGGAAACTAAATAGTTCCTTTTAACTTAATGCAAAAATACTTACCTTGTCTGTTCTCGTGAAAACACAAAGGTGTACTCAAAGGGGCAAAGTCACCTCTCTGGAGGAAAGGAGCTCTTAACTTTTTAGTGTGTTCTAGAAAAACCATTCATGTCAGGCAAACAAGGGAAGACACAGTGATGTGTTTTGGTGGGATTTGACTTAGCCCTTAGCCCAGCTTTCCTCTGTGAGTCTATAAGCAACCCCCTTGTTATATCTCAGATACTCCTTTTTGTTGCTGATTTATTTTTCTCCCTGGTGACCTCTGTCCACTTTACTTAGAAACCAGATTCTCTCTGCTCAAGGCTGAAAGCAAAGATAGGCAGCAGCTTCCCAGTCGTCCCTTGCCATTTTGTCAGGTCTCTGCCAGAATGGGCCATGTGGAAGATGGACAGGATCCCGTGGTTCTGTTAGAGACGATTGCATTGAACCTAATGGCAAAATGAAGCTGGAGAGGAGAGAGGACAGGGTAGGATGGGGTTTATGAAAGAAGGAGTAGAGTTGGTGTGGGGCACAAAGGATGGGATGTGGAACTGAGAAGAACATTCCAGGTCACTGGAGCAGCGTTAGCTTAGTGTATTTGGATGATGGTGAAATAGCCCATCTGATGAAGGGAAGAGGCAGGAGGTGGGAGGCCAGATGAAGCCAGTACATTGGGCTGGTCATGAGGTGCTTAGACCCCCGTTAAGTGGCAGTAGAAATTCGTTTGGTGAGTATTTACCGAGCCCCTCCATGCTCGAGGTACAGAAGTATGGGCTAGGGAGGTTCAGGGATAGCAGGGGTGATTTCTGGCTGGGTTGTCAAACAAAAGCTCCAGGGTATGGTCATGGAGCCAGATTTTGAAAGCTTGGAAAGGCAACCAAGGCGGAGGAATGAAAGGTGCTAAAGAGGAACTGTAGGTCAATTGGTGTGGAGATGGAGTTCCGAGATAAGGCCATGCAAATTCGATCCTCTGTTTGAAAACACTGTTTGAAACACTGTCCATCCTCACCCATCACCCCTGCCCGACTCTGATTGCCTTTTCATATTTGAAGTTCTACTGACCTTTTTCAGGAAAGCTTTTCCCGATTCCCATCCCTGCTTCCCTAACTTTGCCCTGCCTTCCTCTCCTCCACCTCTTCCCGCCTCAGCCTGGGTTAGATGCTGTTCCTCTTATCACAGAGCATACCCTGATTCTGGCGTGGCTACACACACACACACACACACACACACACACACACACACACACGCCATGTTATGTGTGATAGGAAGCTCCTTTGGACAAGGGGCTGTGTCTTGTTAGGCTGACTTGTCTCCAGTTGGCACTCAACAAATATTGATTGAGTTGTGACCCAACACATGAGTCCCTTAAAGCCCAGGTTAGGAAGTTTGGATTTTATTTTGCAGGTAGTGGGCAACCACTGACAGGTTTTGATCAGGAGAAGAATAGATCTTGGAGCTCTCCCTTTGGAGCAGACCTTGGCCATCGGTGCCAGAGGGTGGACTCATAGGGTCCCTAAAAACAGGAGACCTAGTTAGAATGTTCTTGCTACAGTCCTCATTGGAGACGTTGAAATCCAGAACGAGATCAATGAGAGTAAAATCATAGTACTTCAGGCCCAGAATGGTGAGCTAAGATGAGGAGCTCGTGTCTAGGAAGCGCTAAGACTCATTTTAGCCAAGTGACACCATCACATCCCAAAAGACGTGTCCTCTTCTGCAACTGGAATTCTGAGGCCAGAGCCAGGCCAGAGCTAGCAACAGTAGATGGGAGCATTATCCCCATTACATTGAGCTGGCAATAAAGAGAAATGTATCCTGTGGGTGATTTAATTAAGGGATCAACCAGAAAGCTGTGGCCAGAATTTCGAAGTGCTACCTGCCAGTAGGGGCTGCAAGAAAACTTGCCACAAAACAGAGGGCTGTTGTCAGAGGGTTTGGAAACAGAGCTAAGAAGACGTTAGGAAGACATTCTCATTAGGAAAAAGGTCAGTAGAACTATGTGCTACCCCACCCACGTAGCAGGGTAATGAAGGCACGATCGACCTGCCGGCATTCTCCTTAGGTAGATACAAGGTATGGATAGAAAATCTTCCTTAGCTCTCAGATGTCACATTTGCCAGTGTTTCTCCTGACATGGGCTTTCTGGGTTAGCATTTGATGTAGTAGCTCTCCCAAGGCCCGGGTTCTCTGCATGACTCCTCTGCAGGTCACAGTACTTCATTGGCCCCTATTTTCCTCCTCCATAAAATGGGATTTTTACCATATGGATCCTGAGCTCCCTTCCACTCTTGACAGTTCAGCTCTATTTCAAGCATGAAACAGTGTTCAGCATGGACCTCCTACCCCATAGGCAATGAATAAATACTCTGATCCCCTTCAACCTCTATGCCTTGTAAAACTCATACTTTACCCATTTTTTTTCTGTCTTTCTTTGAATCTTTTTTTGCTGCCAAAGATGAATCAGCAGCAGCTTCGCAGTAGTCATGGGGCTGCTGGAATAAAACAAAAGTATCTGGTTGCCCCGTCACCATGAATGGATGTTTATAGCTTCCTCCCAGCCTTGTTTCCTGCCTGGCCTCACCCAGAATTATGCTCTCTGTATATGGAAATAACATTCTGCTCAACACAACTCATTTCAAATGTAGAGAGGAGGGAACGGGACCCAGTGAATTATAATTACCTGAAATGTTAATGCGTCTTAAGTCCAAATATGGTAGCCTCTCTGAACTCCACGTTCTCTGGCCAATTTGACAAACTGCACTTATCTCGTCCATTTCCAGAACAAGACTTGTCCATTTTCAACTACTAGAATAGAGCAGGGAACATGCACGATGTGCTTTACGTAATTATATTATCTCCAAACGGAAGATTTTAAGGCTGAAGATAAATGGGATATTTTCTTCGGAATATCCTCCCAGTTAGAGGATATAAGATAGTGAATTTATAACATTTGCAAAGCTAGAGAGTAAATGTAAAGGAACTGTAACTTTATAAAATTGTGCCTTTACAGGATAATTTTACCTACTCTTTGAGCTACTCTTTGCTTCCTTAAATAGTCTGGGATGATTTAAGGTCAAAGGAGTGTTTGATCATTTGACCACTTTGAGACTTGAGAAAACATATGGATAAGAAGGAACAGACAAGTTAGCGTTGATATTCACTCTTGTTTAGAGTCAGTCATTGTAAGACATCAAGGTGGGGTGGATTTATATATGCATTTTTTATAAGAACAACAGCAACAAAAACCACAAGTCATCTTCAATTTAATTCATGTTAGTCTCTCTGTTGATGCTAAAAAATGGAAAATAAGCCTAGTTTCAAAGTTCCTTCAGTTCAACGCAGCAAAAAATGTATGATGGGTTTACTAAGTAAATCAGTCATTTAACATACCAGAATGTGATGTTGTGAATTATCTCTTCTCTCTCCAACACACCAAAACCTTTGTTTTTGGAAATATGCTTTGCTTATGACCTTCAAATATAGTAAAATTCCCTTTCAAGGTTAAACGGAAAATGCTGATCTTTATCTTCATAAAGTTCCTCCTTGGACCAACTTGCTTATTCATTTCTGTTAAGCAATGGTAGGTGCATTTGCTGGGTTGAGTGGCTGGGTCAACTGGCTATTTTAGAATCAAGTCGCAGAATCTGAGGGGATGGGTCACAGAGGGGAATTATAGTCCTGAAGTGTGGGAGTTGTAGTAGGCATGACCCTTGATTGAGACACCCAGGGTTGGCTCTTTCTTCTCTTTCTATGAACAGAGCAAAAAAAAAAAAAAAAAGTGTACAGACATCAGAGAAATGCTTAGATGGGTTAATTACAGAAAGGTCATTTAATTTCTTAGCACTTCGCTTTTCCCATTTGTGAAATGGTGGTGATGACCGATCCCTCTGCCGTATGGCGTGATATTATAATGTGTAAAACATACAGCACTTCCTTTAATAAAGCATACACTCATTTTACAATATTTGTATTTCCACAGAAGCTTATTTTTTTGTTCATCTGTAATATCTCTTCATGTTCTGCATCCAGCTAAAGGAAGTTGTCTTAACAGTATCTCTTTCCTGATTTTTTCTTGTCTTAAAGACGATATTCAGATTTTCCCACAACCGGCTCCCTTTTTCTCAGGATCTCTGTGCCTAAGACATAGATATCAAACGAAATCCCAAATACTTGTTCCTAAGTGAAAGACTAGCTTATGTTTATGGTTACAGAGGCACTCTGTATTTAATAAAAAGGCCTGTCATTTAATCAGCCTGCAAAAATGGACTGAATGGAATTTTCAGAAAATAAGGTCGAACAGAGTTGGAAAACCAGGCAGTCCCTTGATGAGAGGGGCCTGTCATGGGCACCAGGGGGACCTCCCTGGGCCAGTGCCCACAGTGGCATTCTCACTGAATTTACACTGAAACCGAATGACCCGAGGCTTTGGACTTCATCCTCAACATCTTCCATGGGCAGAAAGGACCCAGCAGAGAGAATTTGATGACAAATCTGAAATGTATCTCTTCCACCCTTGCACTTTTTTAATTTTTTTAACAAATTGGTCAAAAGGAAACTAAAATCTCTGAATAAAAACAGAAGAGAGAGAGAGAAAGAGGAAAGAGAACGGTTTGCAAATTTAAGAAAGTGTTACTTCAGATAATCTTCACATGAGGATATGTACATAGTAAATCATCACCTGAAAAATGCAAATTTTAGGAATGTTAAAATCCTGCATTCAGACTACTGAACTCGAGAAGTTAAACGTTGTGAAACCCCGGGAGAGGGGCTCTGGGTAGGCCTGTAGGTGACACTGTGTGTGGGTCCCAGCCTTTTGCAGAACAGGGAAGGCATAAGAACCTTAAAAGTGATCAGGCTCTTCCACTGATAATACCATCTGAAGAAGATATCCCAAGGACACAGTCCAGCAGTAGGGAGGAAAAGATGCCCTTAGCAGTCCTGTTTATAATTATAAAAACTGTAAATGCCCAAGCCACTCACAGTATGGGGTTTGCTAAACAGACTTAGAGAATGTAAATATAAAGGAATATCCTGTGGCTTTACAACGATTCATCGAGCCACTTATTATTTCTTTCATAGATTCTACAGGGCCTTGCAGGTCATGTTCAGGGCCCTAAAGGTTATTTTAAAGACAGGTAGAAGCCATTCAGTGTTTTTGTTTTTGTTTTTAAGATTTTATTTATATATTTGACAGAGAGAGCGAGAGAGGGAACACAAGCAAGGGGAATGGAAGAGGGAGAAGCAGGCTTCCTGCCAAGCAGGGAGCCCGATGCGGGGCTCGATCCCAGGACCCTGGGATCATGACCTGAGCCGAAGGCAGACACTTAACGGCTGAACCACCCAGGCGCCCCCCTCCCCCATTCAGCGTTTTAAGCAGAGATTGGCATGACAAAGTGCAAAGGTGAAGAGTGGATGTGGGCAGTTGGCTTGGCTGGCATTCAGGAATAATGGTGGTGCCCTGAAGGAAGATCGGATAAGCAGGGAGGAGGAGATGACTCCAGGAGTATTTAGAAGTCAGGGTCTGAAAGCCTCAGTGACTGATTAGATGTTGGACAAGAGAAAGAGAGGAGTTAATGAAGTATGACTCCTGGGCTTCTGGCCTGAGCAACTGGGCATTCACCGTACTAGGAAACAGCATGTGGGTTGTAAAGTCTTTTACATTCAACACATTAAATGTGTGGTGTCTGTATGTCATTCAAGAGGGAAGTATCTAGGAAGTAACTGAAGGTTCTGGAGTTGAGAAGAAATGCCTGGCTGGAGTAGATTTAGCACCGATGGGCTGATGGGGGCCATGGGAGTAGATAAGATTACCGGGGAGAAAGACTAGTGAGAGCCTGGGGAGCCTTACTGTTGCAGGGTTGGAGCAGGTGGAAAGAAAACCAGGAGAGGTAGGAACGTCTGAAGCCGTGAAATGTTCTAGGAGGAGGCAGATAGTGAGCGCTGCTGATGAATGTTGCTGAAAGGCAGAGTCCCCAAGTACCAACCATTGCCCTCTGGTTTGACCACGAGGAGGTGAGCAGTAGAAGGGGAGGGAAGTGGCAAGAGCAGAGTTGGACAGCTCCTCAGCCGAGCTTGGCCATGCTGGGACCAGAGAACCAGGAGCAGTACCTGGAGGGGAAAATGGGGACGAGGGGTGTGTGTATGTGTAGAAAACAGGAGAAACTGGACAGTGCTTAAATGCTAAAGGGAAGAATCCCATAGAAAGAGGTTGAAGATACAACTGAGAACTAGGAGAGAGAGAGAGAGACTGAACTAGAAAAGTCTATGTGAAATGATGTCAAGTGGGAAAACACATCTTCAATACATATGAATGTGACTTCATGAAACTTGTATAGGCGCTTTAAATACAAAAGTGTTGAAGCAAAGCAAATGGTTTCCAGATTTTTTGAGACACGTCTGTGAATAATTACCAGATCACAAGGGGTGCCATCTAGTGAGCCCACATTATCGCAGACGTGGGGCTGGTGCTTGTTCTTATCATCTCAGCTGATCTTCGTATCAGCCCTGAGAAGTCTGAGGCATTATTCTCATCTGAGACAAAAGAGTGTTTCACTAAGCGTGGAGTTAAGCCTCACAGAGAAAGAATATTTGCCTGAGGGCATGCAGCTGACATATAGAGGACCCAGGGGGACCTGGGACCTCTTGCCCCAGAGCCCAGGCTCTTCCCTCAAAAGGAAAGAAACCTTAACCCCCCAAACAGCATCTTTCCGTTCTCAGTCTTCAGACCCTAGAAACATTGAGAAGGCAACTTGCGGCAGGTTTGTTCACTCTCCTATCCATTGGAAACAAATTACAAATAAAATAAAAGAATTTCATATTCTCTGAGTGGATGCCTGGCTTTTCACATCACAATCACCACTACAGAATTGCATGTGTGTTTAGTCTGTGGGTTTCTGTGTTGTGTGTGTGTACGTGCATCCCTGTGCGTGTGCCTACAAGCACGGACAACACGTGTCACGTGTGCTCACGCACCCAGGGGAATCTCTAGGTTTTATGGGGCCTGAAGCTTCTAATTTGGGGGCACTACTAGTTTTAGGGTTCCTCCCAGGAGCCCATGCGGGTGAAAGCCCTGCACCCCACTAGCTTCACAGCAGCTCCACCTCGGTACGCACATGTGTAAACGTGACCCATGTATGTGTGTGTGAAGGTGTACAGAGAAACCAACAATAGCTCTTGTCCCTTAAACAGGAGCCTTGGTGCCATTGCTTCGTACCATAGAAGCGCCTTTTACAGTTAGCCTTAGGTATTGCTTTTCTGGGAAAACAGAAAATTTATCATGAATCAGATGGGCCAAGAATTTTTTGACAAGTCCCTTTTGAATTCAAGCCAGCGGTCATTAGCAAAGTTAGATATACAGTGCTATGGCTCGTGCTTTTTATTTTCAGCAGACAAATAAATACAACTTCAAATCTCTTTTTATTCCAGAGATCTTCTTGTTAATACTACTTTTTAGATGTGATCTTCTGTGTATATATGAACATTTTTATAGTGTGGCAGGAGAACAGGCTGGGTGTTGGAGGGAATAGGAGGCAGTAGAGATGGGAGAGGATGGGGGGGGCCCGTCCTTATTTATTTAGAAAACTGTTGTAGACGAGACACATGTTCTGTTGTTGTTCCAGAGCCAAAACTAGGAACTGAGGTACACAAGTTTGCAGGGGAGGCCAGGTTCCAACTCAACAGAAGAACTTTCTATCAACTAGAGCTGTCCAAAAATGGTTTGCTTATGTTTGTGGCCGGCCGCCCATCCCTGGAAGTGCTCAGCCAAAGTTACTTCTTGGCAGGGGAAGGGGAGGCAGGGGACTTCTGCTGAACACAAGTTCGAGTCGATCTAAGTAACCTCTAGAATCCTTTCTAAGATTCCAAGCTATTATCGGGCTGCCAACCACATGTACCCAGGCTATGCACCGTAAGTTGGTTTCTCCCCGTAGTACTGATGCATTTGTGCTGAGCCAGCCACATTCCCCAACTGAGCCCCTGGTTGCTGAGGAAACATGTCTGTGAATGGACTGATCCATCTATGGCCATCCTCGACAGTCTTCGAATTCAGTTTTTTCCTGGCTTGGAACGTGGGACCTTTGGCCCATGCTCGCGCCCATTAGCCAACCATCCCAGGTGTTATCTCACTAGTTATCTCACTAGTTCTCATCACGGGCGTGTGGTATAGCTAAGGAACTGGCAGAGTTGCCCTTGATTCACCCCTCCCCTGCTTTCTCTTGCACAGAGACAGGAACCTTCTCTGCCTGGCTGCCTTTGCCAGCTTTGGAATGAGAGGCAAAGAGAGCCAGCACAGAAGGCTGGGAGAGTCTGGGGCGGAGGACTTGTCAGCCCTTCTGTGGGCCTGCCCACCAGGCGGNGGGGGGGGGGGGGGGGGGGGGCGGTGCTCAGCGGGAGGGGTCCAGAGAAGCCAAGGTGGGTGAATGGACTCCATTAACCTTTGCCCTTTCTGCAGGGGTAACAGAACAATGAGCATGACCCAGACACTCCTTCTTTGTTCTCCTTGAGAGACTGCCTTAAGGGGCTACAGGTCTGTCCTACACCACTGTAGTAATATCAGTAAGAACAGTGATGGTGGCGGGGATAGCGGGGGTCACAAAAACAGTTTCTGGAGCCCCAGGAGCGACCCTCTGATGAGAGGTCGGCATGTAACACGTGCAGCACGCACACCTGCTCTGGGTGCTTGGCCATACCCCCCTGGTCGAACCCTCACAGCAGACTGGGAAGGGAGATGTCATTTGCATTTTTCAGGGAAGTTCAGGGACTTGTTCAAGGTCATGGGGTACAGAGGAGCCGGCATCTGCAAGTGTGTGCCTTCCCCGCCACATCAGCCTGCCTCTCTGAGCGAGCAAAGTTGAACACCCTCACAGACACTAAATTTATATTTCCTGGCCTCCTCTTCCAAAATGGATACACTAATTACTGGCCATTTTTTTTAGTAATACTAATCATCAGGAACACATTTTTCAGTGTTGCGTTTTCTCTTTCTGCGTACTACTGAAATAAAGCATTGCTCAAACCCACAGGATAAAACCCAGCGGGTGTGAGGCCATGGAAATTAAGGAAAGTTCAGGAAGACATTACACTACACCAAAAGAAACAAAGTGTTGATTAGGGACTTATTTTTGTAAGCGATTAAAATATGAATCATTAAAATAGGACTGTATTTCAGGCTCTGTATCCTCCTCTCATCAGAGACGACATTACCATGACTACTCGGTTCAGATTAGATGTGCTCCAAGCTTTCCCAGCTCAAAAAGCGCACCCGTGTGTGCCCCGCTCCTACCTTCCACAGAACATTCTTCCAAGGCTGGTGCAGAACACCTCTGCGTCCTCTCGCCCATGTCATTATCAGGAAATGCCCAAATGGCACGCTTGTCTTCACCTCTCTAAAGTCTTTGCTTTATTGAATCCTAATAGTAAATAGTGTCCCTACATAATATTAATAACCACCCAAACTCAAAGGTAGAGGAAGGAACAAAGTCAAAGCAAAGACACAGGCACTTCACGAATCACTTAGAACAGAATATCCTCGAACTTTATTTGGTACAAATGGCTTGCAGAAAGAGAGAAATTAATACAGAGCGTTTCTCAGGTTCAGAAGAATTTAAAAGAAAAAAAAATAATTTAGCAATAGCCCAAAATATGCAGTTAAATTAAGTTGTTAATTAAAGTATCTGTTAAAAATGGCTAAAATTAGAGACAAAAGCCCATTGTTTGGTACATTTGTTGACTGCGTATCTGTACATGGAAGGGCATAGGGGGACAGTCAGAAGCCTGTGGTATTTTAAAGATTAATCATCCATCCCAAAGGGGTTTTGAGCACCCACCTGCATTTTTGAACTTGGATCTAAGCCAAAGGGATGGAACAAGACCATGACAGGTTTGGGGGGGCTTTTTTGTGGTTTTGGTTTTTTTGGTGGTTTTTTTTTTTGTTTTGGGGTTTGGTTTGGTTTTTTTTTTTTTTGGTATCTTTTTTGTTTTTTTGCTAATTAACTACTCAGTGGACACTTTAAATACCAAATATATCAGAACAGAGGGCCCTCCCTCAGAAGCCCCCACCATCCTCCGCAAGGCACTGACATCTAGAGGTGATTAGAGACTGTAGAGCCTTGAAGCAATGCCTGTGTGTATTTTTAAAGGAGGTAAGCATTCCAGAATGTGCCAGAGTTCTTTAGAGGGTATCTCCAATAGTTAGCACCTCTCACCGGACTTGTGCATTTTTTTTTATCCTCATTCTCTTCCTACCTGGGATTAGGGTGGGTTCGAAAGGCAATTTTTTTCCATTGGAAGATCTCTATGAAGAATCTATTTTTTGCCAGTGAAACATTAAAAATTTTCATACTTAATGACTTCATAATCCTTTTTTGGTTAATCTGAAATGCAAGCAAAGAGAGATATGAAAAGAATATCTTTCACAAGAATAATAGCAATAAATTGGAATCGTTGAAATGTCCAATAAAGTCTGGTGCATCCCTGTAATGGGCTCTCATTTTGTAGCTAGTGGAGCAGTTCAGTAATGTGGAGGGTAAAAGTGAGATACGAAGCTAGCACAAGCCTGATAAAACCATAGATAGTAGGGATAGGACTTCTTCCTCTTAGTGATAGGATTATAGGTGATTTTTGTTTTTTTTCTCGTTTTGGGCACTTTTTAAACTTTTTCGTATATTATTTGCACAACGTAAAAAGTCCACTGAAACAACGGTCACGTGGCTCCAACCCTCTGAGTTTTCCCTGTGTGCTCTATGGGGGCAGGTGGCATACATACCTGGCTCGCCATTACGTACTTAGTCCAGTGCCGCCCCTAGAGTCGAATATTCCCATTGCTGTAGTTCTCTTTCCTTTTTCTTTCCAGGTGATGTGCTCTATGAACTCCTTCAGCATATTCTGAAGCAGAGAAAACCTCGGATTCTTTTTTCACCGTTCTTCCATCCTGGAAACTCTATACACACACAGCCAGAAGTCATCCTGCATCAGAACCATGAAGAAGGTACCAGAGGAGGCTTTTCTTTCCTTGCGTGAGGTTTAGACAGTCCAAAAGGTGTCACTGTTTCCTTGATAAGTTGTTGTTATGCGCGTGATTTGTCTGTCATTGAACAAACACGTATTGAGTGTTCGCCATATAGAAGACACTGAGAGAAACGCCAAGATGAATGAGACGTACTCTTGGTTCTCTCCAGTCTCTTAAAGAAATGAGAAACGTGGATGACTATTAAAGCATAGCTGTAAGAGTAGGCACCATAAAGAGGGGGCGGGGGGGGTGGAATTATATCCAGGCGCGAGCATCAGGGTCAGCCTCATAAAGCAGGTGATTCTGGAGGCTTCCTTGATGGTCCAGCAGAATCCTGGTAAGCAAGGATGAAGTGGGGAACCCTCCTGGAAGAGAGAATAGGTAGGATGGAGTAAATCCCTGGAACAAGAGAGCCATTAGATGACCTGGGTTATAAGGCTTATCTCCCTCCCCACAACCTTTTGTTCTGGAACATGTCAGACAATAGAGATTTCTCCCAAATAGACAGAATGAAGTAAATAAACCTCCATGAGCCATTACCCCATTTCAACAATGATCAACATTTTGCTTTTGCAGAGCTAGTCCAAGGAGGTTGTATTGGACCCAGAATGGAGAGGGCTTTGACAAAGGAGAGTAATGGGGGTCTTTGAAAATTTGTGAGGAGAGGGTAATAAAAGCTAGGGGAACAAGACAGACTCAAACCCTGTGAACTCGGGTGGACCAGGAGTTCCTCCTTTGTGCACCAAAGGTGGTTTCTTGCAACGTGCTCAGCATAAGTGCCTCCTTCAGACGTGCCCGGGGCTGCTCTTCTCTGGTAAGCCCCAGCAGTCCTAAAATCATTGGTAGGAAACAGAAAAAAAAAAATCCCAGAATTGAACTGTGGCGTTGGACATCGTTCCAAAGCAGGTGTTTGGGTGCAGACCTAGGTTATTAAAATCTGGCTTGGTGTGTGATTCCGTTGAACAGCGATGCATGGTGCCTCTGAGGAGCGTGATGTCCATGTGCATGCAGATCGGTCAGACAACAGACATGGGGACACAAAGTATTGCTTTTCAACTTGTCCTTTTTCTTACGACTGGATCACTCAGGGCCTCCAACCCCAGTTCCTTGGGGTATTTCCTTAAATTAATTGAGCCTCCTCAAGAGCAGGGCTCGTATTTTTTTGTTTTGTTGTTGGCAAATTAAAAAATAAGAAGTTATTTGTTTTCTTAATTAACACTTCACAAAAGCGAGCCTGACTCCAGGCGACCGCCGTCCCTTCCTCATGCCAAGTGTCTCACAGCAGGCCCCCTTGCTTTCGTGATGGAGAATAAACGGGAGTGGCTCTTGCCTGCTCCCTGTTTCTCTCATCCTTTCTTCCCCCGGCTTTACCCTTGCTTAATTTAGCAGCTTCCCCCCCCTTCTCCCCCCCAATTCGGTTTCTCTGTTCTTTGACTCTTCCTGCCATGTACATTTCCGGCTTGCATAATAGCCAACAGCTATTCCAGAGAAGAGGAGGTGGGTTTACTGAAGCTTGACATTAAGGCAAGAATCATATTACCTAGCAAGCCTCCTTGGATACAAAAGGTGTGTGATGGGCTTTCCACCCCCCACACCTCCTGTCTGTCTCTCTTGCGCTCATTATTTAAAAAAAAAAAAAAAAAAAAAAGTCCCATTTGGAATTCCTATTCCTCTTTTTATTCCCAAACGTGATTGGAAGCTTATGGTCTCTCACCGCAAATCCTTCCACCTTGAATTGACACAAGAGTAGGTGTTCATTGTTGTTCTCATTTGCAGGAGCTAATCAATAGAGAAAGCAGGGCTTACTCTTAGAGCTACTCTTAGACCAAGTAAATACAGATGTGCTGCTCCGTGTGCCGTAATGAGCTATGCTCTCGAGTGTTATGATGTCGGTGGTGGTGACTCCATAGGTAAAAGGATGGAGCTAATGAGACCAAGGTCAAGGGCTTCATCACCCTGTGGACCAGTGAGCTTTGCTTCAGAACCAACTCTTAAAAGTAGAGTGTTCTCAGAGACCATTCCTTAAAGCCATCAGCCAGGAATCAAGACCTGAGGGAACAGGCCTGTTTAGACACGGCGCGTTCTCTCAGGTGTACAGGTGGACACGCGCGAAGGGAAGTTTAGGTCTTTGTCAGATGGTGTCAGCTGAGAAGAGCTGTGCAAGGCATGGAGGTGATACGCGCACAGGCTGCCTGCCCCCCGACCGCCATGGGTGACAAGGGGACCCTCCAGAGAGGGGAATCAGCCAGTACAAGTTCCCTACCTCCAAACACCTCCTACCTCGTTCCCTTTTCTCCACCAAAAAGACAAAATATCCGGCTCCACGTGATTGGTCTCTAGAATTAATGCCGCCGCACTTCCTTGTGAATGGCAAAACACTAATATGGACATCTGTTAACGTGGAGAAAGATCTGGTGCTGAAAAAAACAAATCTGTAAAGCGAGATTCTCCATATCGAATATTCTATCCCCCGTGGTCTGTTTCACATAACTGGGGCACAGTCCTTTGTACAAGTATGTTGCCACTGACCTGACACAGAGATCATATGACAGGAAAGAGAACAGGAACATTCCAGAAGAGAACGGACGCGGCCCCTGAACAGCCTGGCACAGTGAGGCGTGCACAGTGAAGTGCAAAGACAAAGCTTCATTTACCCCCTCCCCGTGACTGCACCTCATCACTGCCGCCGACTTAACCAGTTCAGACATTCACCATTTCACAATGGGAGTTGAGATCACAGCACAAACATATCTTGTTGAATCTAGCAGCAGTTCCCCACAGACATCCCGTGTGAGTGCATGACATTGAAATCTCGCTGTCCTCGCTGGCAGCTGGGCAGTGCCAGGAGCCAGGGAGTTGGTGTTACAGTTCAGAGGCTCCCCTCCAGGCTCTGAGGGGAGAGGTGGGCAATCTCAGGAATTCCAGTTACCCTGCATTTGTAAACAGTTGTTCTCTCCATATGGTGGGCTATTCTGAAATTGCGTTGTGCCTGGGGCAAAGCAGTCCTCTGATGACCGCCCAAGTCTAGGAGAACCAGCATGGCCACCCTCTTCCCTTATTTACTTATGAGAAGAGACTGCAGTATTCTACAATGAAGGCAGCCTTGTAATCTCTCACCCATGCCGAGCCACTGTGACAGGGAAACAGGACTCCTCCAGCAGGTATGCCAGGCAACAGGCACAAAGCATGATCACCCCAGACCACCTGGCACGCATGGTCAACTTCAATCAAATCTTTTAAAGGATGGGATTTGGAAGTCAGGAACCCAGGCTCGAGTCCTCTATTCTGCCAGAACAAAGCTTAAGGGCAGAGTTTCTCTTCTCTGGCCCTCAGTTCCCCCAGTTGTGAGACAGGGGTTAGACTGAATGTTCTCAGATCTCCTACACTCTCAAGTCCTTCATTCCCTCCAAAGTCTGGGTCTCCCTGGGTGATGGGAAAGTGAATAAGACGCATTCTCTCCCGTCAGGGCCTTAGGCAACTAAAATCCAGAAAATCGAAAGTGTGTCTTACTTGGTGTTGCTGAGAATCAGTTCAACATCTCTTCTGTCCTCCCTTGTCTCACCTTACCAGGAACTGCTGGTTACATTACCCCTCTTAGTGGTCAAACCAAGAGTGGCACCTTCCCCTTATCTCATGACCGAAAGCCTCAGTTCAAGTGGATTGCTTTTCTTTGATTGTTGTGACTCATTTTATCTGCATAATATGAATGAGTTAGATGTTAGGTAGGTAGTTATGTAGGAAGGAGACAAAACAAAAAAATGATACTGTTTCTTTCCCCAAAACCAGGAGGTAAAACATCTTTAGAAATTTCAGATCAGGGGCACCTGGGTGGCTCAGTCAGTTAAGCATCTGTCAGCCTTTGGCTCGGGTCGTGATCCCAGGGTTCCGGGATTGAGCCCCACATCGGACTCCCTGCTCGGTGGGAAGCCTACTTCTCCCTCTCCCTCTGCCTGCTGCCCCCCCTGCTTGTGCTCTCTCTCTCTGCCAAATATATAAATAAATTTAAAAAAAAAAAAGAAATTTCAGATCAGCAAATGATGATAAAATAAATATATTTTGTCACTCACATTTATAATATCAACTTTTTTTGACACCTCAGGTTCTAAAATCAGTCACTTCTGGCTCCTATGGAATAATTACAAGAAGGGCTTTGTCCCTAAGTATATATTCGATCGCCAGTAGCCCTACTGGTATTAAAACTACTTGATACTGATTCCCTAAAAGCTCATTGAGTAAAATAAAATATGTTTCCAGTTGAGCTAGTCCCCAAACGGGGCCAGCTCCATGGAGTTACCCAGGTCAGACTGGACAGGCCCAAGTCTGTAGAGAGAAGGAACAAGAGTTGTGTTTATCATATGTTTTCATCCCATGACCCCTGTGAAATTGTATAATTCCAACTTTCTAGTCCCACCCTCTCCTATGTCCTATCTATCTAAGAGAGTGGAAAGTGGTTTTTAATCACTTTAATTTGAAAATATTCACACATGCAGTGCTGTGATTGTTTCTGCAACAGTAGACACACTTTGAAGACCTCAGGGGCAGCTCTGTGTCACTAGCTGGACATGGAAATCACAAATGATAGAACTTTCAAGTGTTGAAATGGTTGACCTCTGTTCTCCCTGCAACCAGTACATGGTAACGGCTCAGAGAATAGAGAGAAGTCATTCCTTTTTGGGGAGTGAGGAGGGTGGCATACATTCTGTGATAGCCCAAAGGTTTTCATTTATGTGATTGCTTTATTGAGGGAAATGTTTCCCCTCCACCCCCAGCCCCCTCTACTGCCAAATCCAGGTGCCCAAAGACTGCTTCGGAGGAAGGAAATCTTACACAATTTTAATGAGATAATTAAAGAAGATGAGGCATATGAATCTGCTTCATAGGAACAAAATAATAGCTAACATGTATTGTGTGCCAGGCCCTGGTCTAAGCTCTTACGTGTCCAAATCATTTCATCTTCACAACTACCCTGTAAAGAAGGTAATGTTCTCCCCACTTTACGGATGAGGAGACAGAGGCTGAGAGCCTCCAGATCACACGGCTACCAAGTAGCAAAACTGAGACTTAGCTATGGGTCCACTTAGCTCTCGTGCCTGTGTTCATTCCATTTCAGCATGGGTGAGCCGACCAAAATAACTTTTTTGTTCATGTGTTGTGTGCAAACACACTGAAAATGGGAGAGAAGATGGAGCAGTGAGTAGACTTGGGGAGATTAGGAGGCCAAGCCAGGTCCCCTGACCATGGTACAGGGTGGCAGATGCCAGCAAACCTGTTAATAATTTTTCTGCCTCATGGTACTTGAAACTGCCAAATCTAAACCAACAAACAAGTCAAAGATAGCTTTTTTTAAAGATTTTATTAATGTGTTTGAGAGAGAGAGAGAGTGCTCGCACAGGGGAGGAGCAGAAGGAGAGAGAGAATCTCAAGCAGACTCTGCACTGAGCGTGGAGCCCCACACAGGGCTCGATCTCCCAACCCCAAGATCATGACCTGAGGCGAAACAAGAGTCGGACGCGTAACCAACTGAGCCACCCAGGTGCCCCATCAGCGGTAACTTTGGAGACGCCGCAATATGTCTGCAAGTCAGGGTGTCAAAAACTCATGCTGATTTGGACTGATTTAACCCACTGTAGATCTTTGACTACCCCAGAATGAATGGACTTAGCATGAAGAAAATCCCCCAGCCCATGAAAAATGTGAGTTCAGAATCTGGCACTGGCCTCTGAGAGCAGAAGCCCTGGCTCTCATCCCCCTTGGGAGCCAGCCCCTGGGTGCTGGTCACTCCTCCGGGGCTGGTCCCTCAGTATAGCTGCTGAAGAGGCCCCAGAATAGATGAAGTTTGCAGCTGATCCAGCCATCCTGTTCCTGGTTGTCGTATAAACTTCCCTGATTCTCTAGTCTTGCTAGGATCATGTTGACAATTAAAGTGTCAAGGACGGGCGCCTCAGTCATTTAAGTGTCTGCCTTCAGCTCAGGTTACGATTCCAGGGTCCTAGGATCGAGCCCCATGTAGGATTCTCTGCTCAGCGGGAGCCTGCTGCTCCCTTTCCCTCTGCCTGCCGCTCTGCCTGCTTTTGTGTGCTCTGCCTCTCTCTCTCTCTCTCATTCTGTGTCAAATAAATAAATCTTTAAAAAAAAAAAAAGCTGTCAGGGAGGCCATTGGCTGAGGCTTGACATCGATGTTAATCCTGTGATGCATGATGGAACCAGAGAGCATAATGTTGTGTGTGTGTGCATGCACACACGTGCACGCTCTGGATCCCAGCCATCTGGGCTCTAACCCCAGCTCCCCCATTCACTGGCGCTGTGACTTTAGGCAAGTTACTTAACATCCTTGTGTCTCCGTTTGCGCACAGAAGAGAAGGATAATGTCAGTACCTATTGAATGTGATTGGTATAAGAAAGAATCAGGTTAATACCTTAGAACAACAACTATCACATAGCAAGCACTCAGTCGGTGTTACTCATTATCGTTATTTGATATCTCTTACCACTGGTTGGGGTTTTTTCCTTCTTGAATTGTGATAATACACATAACACGTACCATCTTTGCCATTTTTAAGCTTGCATATAGTTCAGTAGTGTGTATGGTGCAGTGGTCGGTTTTCTTTCTTACCGCCAATCCCAGTGTTCCTAACTACTCCCGTTATTGTGACCACATGCACTTTGTGCAGACACCATGTTTGTGCATCCGGGACGTCGGAAGGGCCTGCTGCCTACCCATGCCATGACACCAGACCTCCTTCATGGACGAACCAGGCCCCCTTTGTTACATTCGGTGGGAAAACACATTGAAAGTGCCAACCTCAGTTGCTCTCAGGGCACAGCCCATTTTGAAAAGGAGCAGTGTTTGTGCTTTGTTACCTCGTAGTACCTGGCCCATGGTGGGCCCGCCATGACCCCTTTGGGACCTGTTAATCTTCCATCTGTCTCCTCTCACATGTAAGAACTAGAAGATTAACCTTTTGTGCCCCCTTTCAATTCTGGGATTCTTGGATCTGGCTGGAGATAACAAGGTTCCAGCAGAGGAAGACCAGGCCCCAATCTTGACTTCCCGTTGTCCGCAGGGCACCAGGGACCGCCTCTTCCCCGTGCTTCCTCCTTCTACTCTCGTCTCACTCCTCTGTGCCTCCCTAGGGCCTCTTCTTCCTGCTTTGCTTCCTGTATTTCAGAGTCTGGGACAGCATGACCTTTTACCCTCTGACCCTTGTCCCCGGATGCAGATGCGGCATTTGACTGTGATGGGAAAGTGTGGAGGCCCTGAGGTGGTGTCTAGAGCCTCTTTTCATCCTTGGGGGCCAGCAGTGTACTGCAGGGAAGACCCACTCACTTCCCTGCCTCCTCTGGCTTCCTCCAGTCCTGTGGGGGCTGCCCTTAGCCCGGGGCTCGCTGGCTCCTTTAAGCCAGAATTTTTAGCTCCAGAGATCCCTAATATGTATGACTAACTCTCCCCAGGTAGCCAGGAAGTTTTCAAGAAACTTCCTGTTAGCCCTGGGGAAGTGCTATCTGAGCCCTTTGAGATAAGGGGCCTGGGGCAGTTTGGGTTCACCTCCAGAGCAGGAAGCCCTCTGTTACCTTGCTCTTTCCCCTCTCCAGCTCTCTCTGCCACGCTGACCCCCTCCCTATACATGATTCACAAGGTTTACCCCCACAGGTCTAATTGGCTCATTTGAAATCTGACCCCTTGATGTCTTCATTCACTTCTCTTGTGCCGCCTGGGTCTCAGGCCCCATTGAGACCGAGGCCAGGCAGACTTGCTTCTGTGCTCTCCGGACTGAGCCGCTGGCGGAGGCTAGCCAGTTGGGAGGCTGTCCCCCCACCCCAGGAATACAGATTAAGCCCCAGAGTCCTGCAAGTCACCCGTTTTGTCTTTCAGCCCCTCTCAGCAGGCGCTTCTGAAACTGGGAGTTCACACACCTGTGAATCCGACCCTGCAAACTCGGGCGTCTACCAGGGCGCTCAGTGACAGTGGCAACGTGCTGAAGTGAATGGGCTGAATGGGCAGGCCAGGGTCAGTGGAGAGTCTCAGTGGAACCTCCTGGAAATGGGGTGGGGGGTGTATTAGGTGCTAGGGCGGCATAACAGAAGTGCCACAAACTGGGGGGCTTAAACCACAGAAATGTATTGTCTCACAGTTGCGGAGGTTGGAAGTCCAAGATCAAGGTAAGGGCGGGGTCCGTTCCTTCTGAGGGCTGGGAGGGAGAATCTGTTCGGGGCCCCTCTCCTAGCTTCCGGTGGTTTGCTAGGCGTCTTTGGTGTTCTTGACTGGTAGATCTCGCCTTCATCTTCACACGGCATGCTCCCTGTGACTGACTCTTACTTCAGCACCTTTAGCCTTTTCTTGTGTTTTTTTATGTGTCTGCCTTCTCCATTAGACTACGCTATCCTTGAGAGCAAGGACCACTTCTTCGTCTTTGCATATACTGCATCCAAGGCACTGCTTGAACTATGGTTGGCATCACTGAAAGTTCTATGGTTCAACACATATATTGTAATCACTGTGTGGCAAAACACTGCCCTTCCAGTCATACAATCTATGCCTGTCTATGTGTCCAAATTCTCCTTTAAGTAAGGACACCAGTCATATCGGATTAGGGGCCCACCCTATTCTAATATGACCTGGTCCTAAGTAATGACATTTGCAATATGCCTATTTCTAAATAAGGTCACATTCTGAAGTACTAGGGGGTTGAGACTTCAGCATATGAATTGAGGGGTGTGGAGTGAGGCAGTAGCACAATTCACCCCATAATAGGGGGTGACAGAACCTACAGGTGTGTAGGAAATCTGGTTTGAATTGCACCTGAAGGCCCAGAGTATTTAATCTCTACAGTTCTTTATATCATTTGTGGTTCCCACTAATCTTTTACAAATTCATGCTGGGAGGTGGTTCCTTCTAGAAGAATGTGGAACACAGTGGACTGAGGCTGATGAGTAAGTTACCTGCTGGGCCTCTTGATTTGCATCTCCCTGACTAACTTCTCTTGTCACCATCCATGGCCTTAGGGAAAGCGAGGTGGTGGAAATGTGATCCTCAGAAATGTGATCCTTCTCTGTGAGTTAGAAGCTTGAGGCTTTGCTCGTCCCTGGAAATTTCCTACTTAAAACCCACGACTTTAACCAGAGGCAGTTTTTGTTGGTTTGCTCTAAGTTTACTAGCTATTCATTATTTGTGACCTGATTAAATTGGGTCAAATTTGGATGACTTTTAAATAGACACTTTTCTACTAAGTAAAAGGAAGGTAAGAAAAGAAATCAGACCTTTTTTTGTAATCCTCACACTTAAAGCCCTAATTTATTTGGGGCTGTTTGGTGGCGTGAAGGGAGTATTTGTATCTGAAAGAGGTCCACAAAGAGAAAGGTTTGGGATTAGAAAACACTTTCAACCAGAATGGGTTCCCTACCAGTCCTTGGTCTTAGCCCCCCTTCCCTCCATGCCCACACTGACTAATTAACGTGTGGCTTTCCCTCCCTCTTTCTTGCGCATTTCCCTCCCATATCAAGACCTTCAGACCGAGGGCAATGTGGATAATTTCCCAGCTCTCCGGCTGGGCAATTCACCAAGAACAAACCCAGACATCAAGGCCAGACCAAAAAAATCTTCTTGTTTTAGACAGAAGACTCCTACATCTGGGGGATTTAATGCACCCACTGTCCGCTCAGTGCATTTCCTGTGTCCGGAGCTTCTCTGCCTGCCGGCTCTGGTCTCATAAGTTTCCACACCCTGCTGCCAACTTATAATAACAGGGGCAGCAGGGTAGGAACGTCAGAGCCTACTCCGTACGTGGGCGCATGCTTTGCAAACTGAAACAAAGCTTGGAAGGTCTCATTGCAGCCCTTTCAGCCTTGACAGTGGTTGTGCCCAGACCACCAGGAGCCTGGAATTAAATACCCTTGGATCCAGTTCTCTACCATTAATGTTATCAACTTCATCAAGTACTTCCTCTTTGAGTGGTGTCTGCAGAGAAATAAATAAATCAAGCTCCTCCAAGTCCTGTTCCTGCCTGGACCCTGAGTCAAAAGTAAGATCTGAGTTGGATTATCCAGGCACTGTCTCCCTCCTCCATTGTTCCCAAAGATCTGGGCAGGAACAGAGAGTGAAATCTCTCCAGGACATTACATCAGTTCCTCTTTTACCCTTGGCATGAAAATTCTTCCTCTCAGAGGCTACCCAGACTTCCTAAGGCTTGCCCCGAGTGCACACCCATCCACTGAGACTCGAAGCCCAAGACATCAAAGAGAGCCTGCAGGTGACCAGACTCCTGGCCAACGCCTATGTCTGTTTTGAAATTTGTAAGACAGGAAATGAATTCAGGAAATAGGAGTTTTCAGTACATGGTCTTCATCATCCTTAAGTATTTTTAAACCTTAATAAGCTTTTAAGTAAAGGGAGCTATTCTGTAAGTGGCATTGAGAAGAAAATGCACGAAACTTCAGAATGCAACTGTCTTAAGTAGTTGCTTATCATGATCATGTTCTGTGACAGAGAAGAGAGAAATTCATTTCGTGGGACAGCCAAATCGAGGTCCGTATTAGCTATGAAAAGAAAACTTGCCTCATCCCCAAAAGATAGCAGGTCATTTCTATTATGCTAATCATCTCAGCCGTTAAAACAACGGTGGGCCTAATCAGTTAAGTACCCTATAAGCATTTATTTGCATTTGGGTTAAAGTGAAGAATTTAGTACTTGTTATCCCAACCTGTATCCTTGCAAGGTTGACTAAGTACTTAAAAAAAGAAAAAGAAACACTTTTTATAGTGGAAAAGATCAAACTTATGCAAAACTAGAGAGAATTATTCAATGAGCCACCATGTACCCATGACCAGCTTCAATGATCAACTCATGACCAGTCTCGTTTCCTCTATGCCCCACCTACTCTCTGCTTCACCATCCCGAATTAATTTAAAGAAAATTCCAGATACACGATTTCATCTATAAATGTATCAGTACAGGTCTGAAAAGAGAAGGACCCTTTATAAAATCGTAATCACAAAGCCATTATATCAACTGAAAACTAACGGTTCTTCAGTATCCAACTATCTCATATGTGTTTTTTTCAGTTTCCTTGAATCAGAATCCAAACAAGGGTCTATACATTGCAGATGATTGATGTGTCTTAAGTCTCTTTCAGTCTCTGGGTCTCCATCCATATTTTTTCTTGTGTACATTCTTGCACACACTCTCTGGGTGTTTAAAAAAGAAGTTAGCCATAATTAGTATAACTTTTCCTGTGTACATGGTGTATCCTTTATCCCCCACTGGTTGTGGGATTTTCTCTTTATCTTTGCTTTTCAGCAGTTTAACTATGATGGAATGCCTAGATGTAGCTTTTGTATTTATCCTGCGTGGTATTTGCTGAGCACCTTGGATCTTTAAGTTTCCTGTTGTTGTTGTTGTTGTTACCAAATTTGGGGACCATTTGGTCATTATTCAGGTTTGGAGTTTTGGGGGTTGGTCCCATTCTTTCTGTTCTCTACTTGGATTCCAATTACATGTCCATTAGACCATTTAATATTGTTCCACAGGTCACTGAGGATCTGTTTGTTTATTTGTTTCTAATTTTTATTGATGTGTCTTCAAATTTACTAACCCTTCCTTCTGTCATCTCCAATCTGCTAAGTATATCCAGTCCAACCTTTCAGATATTGTGTTTTTCAGTACTAGAATCTTCTTCTTAAGTTTCCATTTCTCTTCTGACAGTCTCCATCTGTTATATATCATCATGACCATCATTTCCTTCGAGTGCTTACACTTACTTCTAATAGCTACTTTAAGGTTCTTTTTTCCTAATACCAACATCTAGATGCTCTCAGAGTCTGTTTCTGTTGACTGCCTTTCTTCTTGATTTTGGGTGACATTTTTCTGTTTTTTCCACATGTCCCAGAAATCCTTATTGAATACTGGATATTATAGATGATACATTGTAAAGACTCTAGATTATGTTATATTCCTCTGAAGAATATTGATTTTTGCTCTAGCAGGTAAATGACTAGCCAGTCACTTTGAGTTTGTAGAGACTTGGTCATACATTTGGTTAGCGCAGATCTATTTCAGTTTTGCTTAGAGCCCTCAGGCAAATCCCTTTGTCCTGGTCCTAGTCTTTACTCCTGAGGTGTGGCTGTTCTGGGGTAATAAACAGCCTGAGGTGTTACAGAGCCTTTGTTGCTGGGGCTCAAATTCTGAATTCTGTCTCCAGTACAGACAGTGGCCAGTAGCTGACATCCCTGCTCTTATCTTGCAGCCATACAGCTGTTGCTTTTCACTGAGCTCCTTAGAGGTGCCCCTGCACACACAGGAGCACAGGTTAGGGGTTTGAGGGAACTTTATGTGCCAGTTTAGTGGCTAATCCCCCTGAGGCTCTCCCCTTTGTAGGATTTGCTTTCTCAATTTTTTGCCATCCTAGTAGCCCCATCCTCTATTCCCGGACAGATTATACAACTTCCAGTTCATTTTCCAGCTGCACCTTGCTACAGGGACTGGGGAGGACCCTCAGGGCTATGTAAATTTGGATCTCACTTGTGCACTTCTCTTCTTTCAAGAGTAAAATGCCCTTCAGTTTTCTCCAGTACCTTCAAATAACTTTTGTAAATGTGTTGTATCCAGATTCCATCATGTCCGTATGTAGGAAGGTTGATTTCATTCAAGCCACTCTGTCATTCGGGAACCTGGAATTCCCTTCTCCTTTATCATAGAAAGGTAGTAGCATACGAAAATACTTCACATGGCTTTGCATAACTAATCATAGAACCTGGAGACCAGTCCTTAGCAGAATAGTAAGACACTCCTCATTCCATTTTATACCTGCCTGAGCCTCCATCGTTTAGATTATAGTATCATTTATTAAGCCCGTCTCCCATTGATAGCTATTCTAACAAGTAAGCACTTTTAAATTCACAGCAGCAGGTTACACAGTAGTTACAAAATAAACCCTTTGCCTTCAAGTTGATGCTATTTAGTGATTGTGAACAGCATTCTTTTTGTTCACTGTCTCATGTAACCGAGGTCTAGAGGAGTCCTTATTTTTCTGTTAATCCTGTTAATGCTCTGAGACACTAGGAGCTCAGACTCTGTTTACTAACGCTGTCAGTTTCCTAGATCCCCTTTATATGGTCTTCGTATAGATACTGTCATAAGGGACAAAGGGAGGGATCTTTGACTTGCTTTACTTAGAATCATGGACAAATCTTTGACCAGAACAAGGACCTGAAAGCGTGTGCATCCTTTTGTTGAGACAGCTCTGGGAACAGCCAGAGAAACCTCGTGAACATGAGTGGGAGGCACCGTAGATAGCGCCATTTTTGTAGGCAGGTTTTCGTCCTCCCTCCCCGTAAGCAGGGACTCTTAAAGCCACATGTATACCGGTCCCCCTCAGCCCAGCCCACAGAACTGCTTCTGTTGCTGGGCTGTGTACATTGCCGACGTTGTGTCCGTTCAGATATAACCAGCTTGAAAGTTCAGGTGGGATGGGCCGGAGGCACTGTTGCAGGGGTCCTTCCCTCCTTGACCTTACTTACCTCTGCCCGTCTCTGAGTATTTGTAGGGTGTCTGCACTCAGAAACAAAGTGATCCTAAATCTTCCTTCAAGTACAAGGTTGGCAGTCTGTAAATTAGGCCCACTGTCCATGCTTAAAGCAGGTTTTGCTATAACTTTCCCCCTTGGTTTCTATATATAGCAAAGTGGCAGATATCGTAATGGATATCTAGATTCTAGAATCTTACTGGAGTCTGGGTCTCACTCCCTCACTGGCTGTGTGTCTTTGAGTGAGTTGCTTAATTTCTTTATGCCTCCGTTTCGCCACCCGTAAAATAGGAGTCCTGGTATTAGCATCTCCTGCTTAGGAATGTTACACATCTAAACAATATAATCCAGTACCAAGGATAAAATCATTAACACCAATAACAAGGTCCCAGAGGTAGGGAACATACAAATTTAGTTATGAAAATATAAGTCAGTGAAAGCATCTAGAAAGAAACCCTTAAGGACCCCAAAAGCCACGTCGAAGAGTCAAGTAACAAAAAGCTAAAGAACCCGAGTTTGGCTTCCTTGTGTTTATAAGCCACTAGTAAGTGATTAATGGAATGCTTGTAGACATTCTTAGCCTGTCTAGTGTAGGAAAAGAATTTCAAGTATGTGCACTTCAATTGTTTTTTTAAGCAGTGGAAAAGACACTCCGCTCTCCAGGGACGAAAGGTCTGCCCGGCACACGCCCGGGCTCCACTCACTGTTCCCTACCTTTAGAACTGCAGCAAGGTCAGTGATTGTCTCTCCCTCTGCTCCACAGATAATTGTGTCCAGAGGACCCCAAGGCCACCAGTGGAGAACGTGCACCACAACCCCCCCACCATTGAACTGTTGCACCGTTCTAGATCGCCTGTCACAGCCAATCACCGGCCTTCTCCCGACCCCGAGCAGCGGCCCCTCCGGTCCCCCCTGGACAACATGATCCGCCGCCTCTCCCCGGCCGAGAGGGCCCAGGGGCCGAGGCTCCACCAGGAGAACAACCACCAGGAGTCCTACCCCCTGTCAGTGTCTCCCATGGAGAATAACCACTGCCCGCCGTCCTCCGAGCCCCACCAGAAGCCATCGAGCCCCCGGCAGGAGAGCACCCGCGTCATCCAGCTGATGCCCAGCCCCATCATGCACCCTTTGATCCTGAACCCCCGGCACTCCGTGGATTTCAAACAGTCCAGGCTCTCCGAGGACGGGCTGCATAGGGAAGGGAAGCCCATCAACCTCTCGCATCGGGAAGACCTGGCGTACATGAACCACATCATGGTGTCTGTCTCCCCGCCCGAGGAGCACGCCATGCCCATTGGGAGAATAGCAGGTAGGTGAGCGCACGCCTCCGCCGCTGCTCCGGCCTCTGGGGAGACCTGACAAAGCCCCGCTCTCTCCCCAGCCTTGCAGCGAGCCTCACACCATTCCCAATTAGGCGCCCTCAAAGGCTCTGTGAGGGCAAGTGGAGGCTTCTGCCTGAATGAAGTGAAATCCCTAATGGGCTAGTTAATGAGCCGCTGGGATGGAGTAGTTAATGAGCCTCAGAAATGTTAAGAAACAAATGTCCTACGTCCAGTTTACAAGGAGAGTCACATCAGCATCGTGGCTAAGCGAAAACATTTAAAATAAAAGGTTTATGAGCATGCTAATGGCCCTGTCTCGAAGTTTCCAGCAGCTAATTAATGACCAGACACAGCATAAAGAACCTTTGTCTCCGATTCAGACCTGTAATTCCATCCTATGGGCAGTAACTCAATGTAGCCTTACCTTGGGAGAAGGTAGGAGAGAAAAACACGATTATGGTATTGGAGGCAGGTGTTGCTGGGTCATTGGGACAAAGGAAACCACTCCCAAATTCTTTTACTTTTATGATGACAAGCCCAAATGTGCTTCCCCAGGACAAGAAACCAGTGGAAACCAGGGAAAAAATCTACACATTGTATTTGTGCTAGTCTGCCCATAATTTACATGAAGTCATTCTCCAGACACTTAACCCTCCAGCCACATGGCGAGAGTAGCTCTTTTCCTAGAGCATCTCTCCATTCGTGAGACATTTATTGAGCACCCACTATGCACAGATAAATGCATTAAGAAGCAGGGGGACACAGAGCTGGTTTAACATAGTTATTTCCTCAAGGAATTTAAAATTTCCTGGGAGAGACAGATGTGAAAAACACCCATTAAGACATAAGGCAGAATGAAGTCAGTCCTATGTCCCATTCATCCAGTGCACGTGCACTTACTGAGTACTGACTGTGTACTAGGATAATTTAATGCTGTGGGAGCAAAGCAGAGAGGAGGTGCATTTTGACAGGAGGAATGATGTAAGGCTTTGCAGGGAGGTGGCGTGGTGCTGAAGGTGATTATGTGTTCAGTAGTGGGAGGGAGGCACGGAGGCGGAAGTCAGACCCGGTCAGGGAAAGGCGAAAAATGCCCCCTTCCTCCATGAATGGATATCCCAGGGCAGAGCTCCGCTGAGCCCCAGGATGGCACAGTGCTCCTAAGGGTGTGACAGCACCAAGTCCTACAGCCTACGTTGTAGCCTTGACTCATTGTCCCTTTTTTGTTTAAATTCTTTGTTTCTAAATTTTTCTCTGGCTCCAAGTGTACCTCCAGTGTTGCCTTAGTCTTAGTGTTACAAATCATTTACATCAGGGATGTTGAATCAAGAAAATGAAATGCCAAAGAAAGATGACTTATATGTTTGAAAAACTATAAAACATGAAATGATCTGTGTCCAGGATTTGACTCAAAATGATTCCACGGTGCTGGGGGTGAGGCATGGGTGGGGTGTACATAAAATAATACTAGCTGTGAGCTAATGGCTGTATGCTGGGTGATGGATACACAGGGATTCACGTTATTGTGTTCTCTACCTTTACATATATGTATGTGTATGTATGTATGGGGGTTTTTTTAATCTAAAAAAAAGAAACTGTGAAAAGAAAAAAAACAAAATGGGATTTATAAAGAGACAGAGACCTTCGGCAAAACATGTGAATTTCTCCAGATGATTAGAAGAAGAGGATGGGGTCAGGATATTACTGTGAGGAATATAAATGACCTGTCTTGTGCTTCCCAGGCCAGACCTTTCCTGTCTACACATACCCTTCTTGTCTTGTGTCTTGCGTGGTCTACACAGCAGTACCGGACATTTTGCAGATACTGTGTACTTGTTTATAATTCTCAGGACAGCTCTTAGAGGCAGCTGATTATTGCTATATGCATTTTATATGGAAGGTCGTTTGAACCGGGGAAGCTACAGAGGAAACAGAGCCCCAGAAAAGCAAAGGTCAAAGAGGGGTTGGGCGATGGGGTCAACAGGACAGTCACTGCTGCCATTGGCTGCTGCTGGTAGAGCTGCCCTCACGGGATCTGGCTTCCCCAGCATATCTGCCCTGTCCTCCTCCTCTGTCAGGCTGTTTTATCACAGACTTCCTAGGAATCTAAGATAAGCCCATACATCAAGAAAGTTCCATTACTTAGAGGTACGGAGTTATTTCTCCCTTGTTTAGTAGGTTTATAAATGTTAAAATATTAGTCTCTTTTTTTTTTTTTTTTTTTTTTAAAGATTTTATTTTTTTATTTATTTATTTGACAGAGATAGAGACAGCCAGCGAGAGAGGTAACACAAGCAGGGGGAGTGGGAGAGGAAGAAGCAGGCTCACAGTGGAAGAGCCTGATGTGGGGCTCGATCCCATAACGCCGGGATCACGCCCTGAGCCGAAGGCAGACGCTTAACCGCTGTGCCACCCAGGCGCCCCTAAAATATTAGTCTCTTAAAAATTGTGCTATTTTTTTTTTAATCTTATTCCTGAACATCGGAACTGTTCAGTAATAGATGTAGCCTCGTCAATGAGATGCTCCAGGGACTGTCATACCAACCCAGCAATGAACCTTGGTACCCACAGATGCCCTGTCTCTCTCAGGAACACACAGAAGAGGGGAATCAAGGTTTTTCTTTAGGACCCTAGGAAGTCAGAATATTCGTCTAGAATAACCCTAGGGCCCAGATCCTTTGGGGGGTGCATTAACTCCTCCAGGATGAGAGAATCCCCTCAAATTATTTATCATTAGTGCTTTAATGATATACTCTAAAGTTGAAAAATCTCCAGATGTAAGTATTAACTAATTTAACCAAATCCATCATTGGTGAATTTAACTGAAAGTCACTGTTTTCCTCAAGGGTGAAATGAGAGGGGTAGAAAGTCTACAGTCTAATACTTAGTCTTGATTCTGACCCAACAAAGAGAGTTTACCACAACTCCAGACTCCTTTGTTTCCCTTGGGATATCCCTGTCCCCTCATTCCTACCCTCGTAATAAGTGACTTTTTGGACTCCTCAAATCCTTGTGAAATTCTATTTAGGAGGGGTCGAGCTCACTGGGTAATTCCTATGTACAGTATAAAGCTCTGGCATTACTAACAGCCGTAAAAAGGCCTCATATCTGTAAAGCAGATGTGAGATGAGCGAACTTAGTTCCTTAAGCGTGTTCAGTGAGCATAGCCCAGAAAGAGGTGAAGGTGCTGCTGAATGTCACACCGCTGACACGCACAGCCGGAGGGTACAGATGGGCACAGGGCTTATGAATGCGAACCAAAAACTAAAGCCAAATTCTTGTCCACTGAGATGTCATTTGCTCAACTACTTTAGGATTTATATATTTGGGCACCTTCTGTGTTGGAGACCCTGGACTGCATTCATGAGTGTGGGGGGTTCCAGAAGGTCTAAGATACAATCTTTATCTTGAAAAAGCTGAGTGCAATGTGTGGTGTCTTTGAAGGACTCCTATTAAGTGCTGTAGGGGTGTTAGGGAAGGCTCCGTGGAGGGGCTGGCTTTTAGCTGGGCTTACGAGTGCTTAGAATATGAACAGTGAAGATTAGAGGAAAAGAGGTCATTCCAGATGGAGAAAACTCCAAAGCAAGATAAGGCCCAGTATATTTTTTCTTTTCAGGTAGAAATGTAAATCTTGGGAATCCAAGCCCATTAAAAATCTCTCATATTTCTTCCATTCTTTTTTTCCCTCACTTTTTAATATCTCAGAATTGGGATGTAGCATACAACAGAGGTGACGTGCAAACTTATGATCATTTATTTAGGTATTGGCCTTGTAGAAAAATTAAAATAATCAAAATAAGAAGTTTGGGAGGTAATAGCTTAAATACAAACCACAGATTAGATCTATTTAAATATAACATGTAGCATATTTATAAAGGTATCTCTTATTTTTCAAAGGATAAGAAGGACTGTTGTTGAGGTTAATAAGTTAGAATAGACAGAATTTATGGGAGAAATCGGCACTGGAGGAGATAATGCTAAGTGAAATAAGTCAAGCAGAGAAAGACAATTATCATATGGTTTCTCTCATTTATGGAACATAAGAACTAGGAAGATCGGTAGGAGAAGAAAGAGATAAAGAAAGGGGGGTAATCAGAAGGGGGAATGAAGCATGAGAGACTATGGACTCTGAGAAACAAACTGAGGGCTTCAGAGGGGAGGGGGGAGGGGGAATGGGATAGACCGGTGATGGGTAGTAAGGAGGGCACGTATTGCATGGTGCACTGGGTGTTATACGCAACTTGAATCATCGAACTTTACATCAAAAACCAGGGATGTACTGTATGGTGACTAACATAATATAATAAAAAAATTATTATAAAAAAAAAAAGAATTTATGGGAGAGAGTTAGTGAGACAAGACCCCTGGGTTCAAACTTTTTATTGAATAGCCAGTGGCATATGTAACAGTGAACAGACTGCTTCTTTCTGGGCTTGTTTTCTATTTGTTATGCTCATGAAGCGATTGCTTGGTGGGGGGTGGTAGGAGGCTGGGGGTCCGGGCAGCATCTGTGAACCTTCTAGCACTTTTCTCAGCCCACAAAAGTTTTACTGGCCTGTGCCTTGCCCACGTGTTTCATATCCAAAGAGTCTATTAGCAGAGCGCACCGTAAGGTGACGAGGCTTAGCACTGGTGATGCCGTGAGTCATGTTTTCAGTACATACTGACATTCGTTCTTAGAAGTTGCTGATTCCAAAGCCGGAAGGGGATTGTGCAGATGAAGAAACGGAGATTCAGGCACATCCAGAGTCCAGCCTTGAGCTTCGTCCAGTGTTCTTTCCAACACACATTTCCTTCTGACCTGGACTCCAGAGCAGGGGGCTGGAAACTCTGGCCCGCGGGCCAAATCAGCCACCACCTCTTTTTGTAAAGCAAGTCTTATTGGCACACAGCCACACCCGATCACTTAGTGTCTGTGGCTGCTCTTGTGCCATGACAGCAGAGTTGAGCAGTTGCAGGAGAGATGGTATGGCCAGCAGAGCCTAAAATATTTGCAGACAACATGACAGGAAGCATTTGCTGCCCCCCGTTCTACGGCATTGTTGACGCGTATGTACCGTATGCTCGAAGTCGTAGGCATGATGGAGGATACGGAGGGAGAGAACGCTGTCCCTGCTCTCAAGGAATTACGTGCACTTTAGAGGATGAGGCATGCCTAAAACATGTAGAAGGAACAATAACAAGTGATGTAAGAAAGGAGACAAGTTCGAGACTGTAGGCTATTTGCAGACCAGTCCTGAATAGTTACAATAACATCGTGAACAGAAGTAAAATACAGCCGAGTGAAAGAAACTCTTTCTTTGCATACTCGGATGGTGTCGTTAAGTCATTCATTCATTTGTTCAAAAATGATCATGTATCTCTCTATGTGCCAGGCTTTTTTCTAGGTGATAGGGTACAGCATCTCTAAACGCCAAATTGTATGTCTTTGCTGACATAAGGCCACATCCCTCTGACTTTACGCCATCAAACAAACTAGCTCCTGCTTTGGTTTTCACTATAGACAGCCAAGTCTTAAAAGAAAAATTTTAAGTCGCTTTGGCTTTCTCTTAAAGTTCTTCAATTCCATTAAAATCTTCCTGTCTGCTTGTCCCTTCCTTGGCCTTAATCCAAAAACCTGCCAAGGAAGCAAGATGCATTGGCGTACTCGCTTATAATCCATTCATACTCCTTCGTTTGCTGCACAAACGGGATTTTGGAGGTCTGTACGGATTTGCTTGTTCCAGGTCTGTGACCCATCCAGTGAAGACGTATTCTTTTCTGGTGCTTATCTCACAACTTTTGCTAGTCCCCTGATTTTCTTTGCAAACATGAGCCTCTTCATGGTTGGTGAGGACATTATTGTTTGGTTGATCCTGGAGCAGATGAGACATAAAATTCCCCCCAGCACGTGCTCCCTCCCGTCCCAACCCTCTTACAACACAGGTCATGGCAATCTTTCAGATCTTTAAAAGGACTTTCAAAAATATGTTTATTATCTCTCAAGGTTGCATTTTCAACAGAAACAAAAAGATTTTAATCAAGGAAGACATGGAGTCTTCCGTACTGTTTTTTTGTCACCTGACGAGAACAATGTACTTTCCTGATCTGGCTTCATTGACTGGATGAGTTCTATAGGCACAGAAATTCAGTCCTGGAAGCCTCTAATCTTAGATGAAGAAAAATAAGCCTGAGACTCCCGAGTAAGCAGTTGGAGGTGTGTCCCCAGGGGTCAAGGACTAGGGGAAGTCAGTCTGTCCTCTTCCTCTTGTTTCCATCCCTACATCCTCCCCAGCAGTATTTAGTGCTGGTGACATGGTTTCAGATGAAGCTCATTTGAGCCTCAAGCACAGCCTTGAGGGGAAAAAGATGTTACGAAAGAGAAGCCTAAAGTGTTTATTACGACAGTGATGAGGGACAGCCTCATCCCCGGGCCTTGGTGGTAAGGTGGACATCCATATGTGTGCCTTTGCACGCAGGTGTGTCAACGTATGTTTTAGGGAAGGAAAGAACAGCGTTATGGGATGTCTCCATAAAACAGAGGGGCCCAGGGTTTCAGTACCAGCTAGAAGAGCCACATCGTCCCACACTGTCTCAGGCAGAGAACCCTCTGCAGGACCCCCCGAGGGCTCCCTACCCAGGGTCCCAATCAACAGCTGGCCCGCAGTATTCCCCAGGAGGCGGTGTGGGCCCGTAGGAAAGTGTGGACTCTGAAATATGCAGGATTGGAATCCAGTCCTCGTCTCCCAGCAGAGGTGCTGACTGTCCCTGAGGCCTGCTTTCCTTCTCCATCATAATGAGAATACTAATACCTATTTCCAGGTACTTTGGAGTACTAATGAGACAATATGTAAATACGCAGCACCAGTCGGCGAATTGCCAAACACTAGGGTCCCTTCTCTGCCTGTTTCTCTTTGCTCTACTGCAGGGCTGCAGGGAGTGAGGGGAGAGCAGCAAGTACAGCCAGCCCCACTGCCCACCTGGAGCTGGCCCGGGCATTGACCCGGCAGGCCTATGACCTGCAAAGGGCACCCCTTTGAGGCGCCCTAGTTTCCTTATCTCCTTGGAGATTCACTTCTGCACCCCTTCTCACCTCGGAGCCTTTGCTCAGGAATGTCCCTCGGGGCTCCGACTTCTCACACTGGCTGAGTCACTGCCGTGTATTTTCACTGAACTATGGAGAAATCAAAGAGCCCTAAAAGAGAAGGAAGTTTCAGGACAGCGTTTTTAAAAGATAAAACAGGAACAGCCACAGTGGCTGGGCGGAAAATAATAGAAGGAGCTTGAGGAGACTGGAAATTGCAGTGTGTGTGAAGGACACACATTTCTGTAATACAGCGTGACTGCTGGGAGGTTAGGGGTGCGACTTCCCAGGCTGCCCCCACCTGAGCAAAGCAGGGGCCAGGTGCTGCGAGGTTCCAGCTGGGGGCCTGAAGCTTTAAGTGTTCCCTTCCCTCCTGGGCAAGATTGTCCCTAGGTTAGAACCACTGCTGTCATGCAGAGTGGCAACTTTTTATTTTGTTTGTTACTTACCTGTTAACTCCACACCCCATGCAACCAGAGGTGCAAAGGGCCAGCCTCGTTGGGAGCTGTAGTCCCTGTGCCCCCATGGGGCCAGGAAGCCAAGATCTGTATTCCTCACCTTAGCCTCTCCCCCACCCAGCTTGCTACTGCACACATATGGTTTCTGTTTTCCTAAGCCCGCAGCAGAGCACAAGCAACTGCCCATTGCAAACACACCCCTGTATATCGACACAGCACTGGATTTATAAACTTTCTGCTTCCAGGTAATGGCTGATCTAGAGTTGAGGACAGAACGGGGGAAAAAACAAAAAAAAAAAAAAAAACGAGCTTTGGATGTTGTAAAGCCCGTGTTTCCATAAGCAGTGTTTCTCAAGCTTAGCACTCTTGACGGTCGGGTCAGATGATTCTTTGTTAGGGTATGGGGGGGGGGGCGGACTTGTGGGTCATGATATCTAGCAGCATCCCTGGGCTCTACCCACTAGAGGCCAGTAGCATCCTCCACCCCAGTTGAGACAACCCAAATTACCTCCAAACATTGCGAAATACCTTCTTTCCCTACTGGGCAACGTTGCCCCTCGTTTAGAACCACTGGTCTAAAGCAGAGTACAACTTTTTATTTTGTGTTTTTACTTACCTGTTTTGTTCTTGAAGCTGAAACGAATTTATTAACTTTTGCAATAAATTTAAAGAAATGAAACAGGGACACTCAGCATCTGATGAGTTGGTGATTATACCCACGGAACTGCCGTTTACAGACCTTCATTTAAAATTCCATTTGGGCAGTTAAAACAACATAAAATTACTTTCTCAGAAGCTTTCCCAAAATGTTAATTAACCACCATCATTAAACATTCCCTTTGTCAATAACTTGCCCACTCAGATTTTTTAAGCATCAGTTTTGTCTAGCCTGGTTTTTTCATTAGAAACCATGTTGGTTATGTGTGAATTGCCCATCTTTTTACAATCTCTGCTCCGGGAGCATGTACAATGAGTCTCTGGTAGGAGACAGACGTGGGAGTGAAAATATTTCTCCTTAACCACAGGAAAGGATTTTTTACAATGCCTTTTAGCTGTGGATACCCAGGGCACCTCACCCAGCAGGAAAGAGAATGTTCTCTCTGCAGCTGAAAAATGGCACTTCACTGGAGCTAAACCCTTTTACAAACTTCCTCTCGTGGAAGAGACGATCCAAATAATGGACATTTGTTTAGAATACCCACACACCTCAGTATAGAAGACCCTTTAGTTTAAGAGAAATGCACTTAAAATTAATGAATACCTTGTAATATAAATTTTTTCACATGCATGTTCAAGGGCTTTATAATAGGATAATCTTGTATTTATAGAGTTTGGTGAGTTTTGTTACATAGTATTAAGCATTTTCGCTGATGATCAGATAACATTGTATCTGAGCAGATGTGGATTTCGACAGAGCTGAAAAATTGCAGGTTAACAACCTCTAGAGGAACTAGGGAACTAAAAAGGATCTGCTTCTTATTTCATTGAAATCTTAAAAACAAAATAACTCCAGTGGCTTGAACTTCAGTTGTTAAAAAAAGGGGGGGAGGGGGAGAGGGTGGAAGGAAGGAAGAGAAAGAAGAAAGAAAGTAGAGAAAGAAGAGAAAGGAAGGAAGAAGGAATCTTATGTGGTCAGGCATTTATATTTATCATCTGGAATAATTTTTAACTAAAGAAACAAAACAATCAATAGTGTTATAAAAGCCACTTATACTCCAAGTTTGAAACAACTACTTTCTGCCGCAAAATTCCTGTTGCTACCTCCGTTAGTGACTGAGTAATTCAATATGTCTTGAATGTCAACATATTTTTATTACTCAGCTAAAGTTGGCTTTGCTGGTTTAAATGTCATTTAAAGTGATCAATTGGCTGTTTGTTTAGGGTTATTTTCACATTTGTGAAAGGGAAAAGTTTGCAAGAATCAAATGTTCTTGAAACATATAGGTAAAGTCTGTTCTCTGGTAAGCCCTGCCCTTCATTTACCCACCAAAGAGCAGATAACTTTCTCGATCTTTTTTGGTAATGGTTTACATAAAGGTCCAAGTTCGATGCCTCTGAAAAACCAGCATGGTAGCCCAGTGCTGGTTAAGCCCTTACTTGGAGAAATGGCCTGGTGCACATTGCACCGTTTTATGAGAAATAGAATGCATCACGACAGTAAAACAGAAGCCTCCGAAACAACGAAAGTAGAAGTCCACGTGCGGATGGGGATGGAAGGACCATCCACTTTATGCTTTAGCTCCAGTTGGCTGAGACGTGAGGGGAGTAGCAATATATTGTTCACCTTCCTATGGGCACAATTCCTTTACACCAAACTACTAAAGACAGTTTTTTGTTGTTAGTCAAATGAACGCTCTGGAGACTCGCATTCCCAATCCAGATGAATCCAAAGGTGCCATCAGGCCTCTTTGCAGCGGACACTATTTCTCCCCTGTAGAGAAGCAATAGAGGGGCTATTCACACCAACCCCCTTCGTTGTTCCTTCCAATTTACTGGCATTTTAGATGATGATATTTGGTTTTGTCAGATGTTTTCCAATTGGAGGCGATTGTGGGGAAATTAAAATGTCTCTGCCATTTGATGGTAGGACGAACACTGAATCCACAGCTCAGCCTGCTGTTTTCCATTTGTAGTAAAAATCTCGTGAGACAAGGAGGTGGCAGGAGGATTAAGACACGTCGCCTCACTGCTTTGCGTAGCAACTAGAATCGTCCTGTGACAAGTGCCTTAAAAATGAGCTAGATTCCTCTCAGCCTGCAATAGTGTGACACTGACTTCTCCAGGTGCTTTATGGTGCGAGGATTGGGTCCCCCTGCTCTCCAGAATGGGGTTCAGCTCCCGGAGTATGTGGTGTTTTTGCTTCAAGAAGAGCGTGGTTTGTCCTGTCCTCAAACACAGTAATTCACACATCCCATTAATGTTTGGACACAGATAATTGGGGGGGGGGGCGGGGAAGGCTACCATAAGAGAAGATTCATGGTCCTGTTAAGTTTCATGTTAGTTTCTTGAAAGACAAAGCCTTTTATAGAAAATGCTACATTTCCTTTTGCCCTTTAGAGGAAAGGCTGAACAGAGACCTTGCTCCAGAAAGTCCTAAATTGTACAAATATCTACCTATTAACCATTGTCTCTGAGAACAGACATCACATCAGAAAGAGCGGTGCAGAGCCTGGACTCCTACAGGTGTCACTCCCGAGCTGTGCCCTTGGAGTAAATTACCAAGCCCTCTAAGGCCCAGCTTCCTCGTCCATAAAATAGGATAGCGACAGCACCTGCCTCTCGAGGGGTCACCAGGGTCAAGTGCAGCCATGCTTGTGGAATACAAGCACAGTGCCTGCTCATAGCACCCAATACATGGCGTTGTTATTTTCATGACTTTTCCCTTCTCTTCCACCATCACAAATACAGTAATCCTGTAAAGGACGTGTTATTCCTGTTTCCCATATGAGGAAACCACCTCAGGGAGATTTAAGAAACTTGCCCAAGGTGACCTGACTCAATTCCCCTTGTAAAGAGACTCCCAAGAAGGGTGTGTTTCATTCCCTGGGAGGTGACCATGTTGACTCTAAAATATTCCAAGTCTCAATTAGACACTCCCCTCCAGGTGTGCCAGGCCTCACCCAACAGAAGGAAGTCAGCACGGTGTCGTGCAGGAGACCCGGAATTCAAATCCCAGACACCTGGGGCCTCCGAGGATTAGAAAGGATTCAAGGAAAGTGCTGAGCACACACACAGAATTCAGTCATCAATCCTTCACTACCAGCCGTTCTGGCTAGGGCCTGCCAAGGCTCCCAGAATCAACGAACCCCTGGAAATCAGAGCACCTTATTGTCATCTGGAGGCCGGTCCAGAAAGCACACCTAGATAGGACATGTCTGCCTCCATCCACCTATCCACAGGTGCCAGGGGGGCAAACTGCATACCATTTCGGCACATCCAGAAAACACTAGGACAAAGGAGAAGCGTGCAGTCTATGTCTTCTCTTTTAATATGCCAACCCACAGCCTAGCACAGTGCCTGGCCTGTATTAACTCAATAAATATTTGTGGCCTGACCAAGTGACAGAACATCAGTCCTCCAAATGGGAAAAGTGATTTTTTTGTCTTGGGTTCCTTTCTACCCTGATTTCATTGTAAGAAAACAACGTTAAAGAACTCCAGTATAGGCCATAATGAGAAAATATCTGTCCTCTTTTGAAAACCATGCTAGCCACAGCTCCTAGTCATACCAAACCAAAGTTTTCTTTCCCACAGCCTTTCACATATCACACTTCTTTTTGTACCACGTGGTAGCCTGCCCCGATCTTCTCGTCTTTGTCCATTCAGCCTCCAACCCCAGAGTAATCTTGTCACGCCACCAACTAGACCATGCTGCTTGCCTGGAACCCTGGGGCTCTCTACTCGCCCTTTGACCTCGCCTAGTGTTACCCCTCTTTTGGCTTGCTGTCTTTCATATGAGCTCTGCTCAAGTTTAAGTCATTGGTCATGACCTTGGACAAGCTGCTTCCTCTTCCAGATCGCCACGTCCCCATCTGTGGTTGGGAGGCAGATGGCCAGGATGGTCTCTGAGGCCTCCGGAGGTCAAAGGTCACCTTTCTCCAGCACCATCTGCCAGGTCTCTCTGGGCCCTGGTCTCCTCACTGTGAAATAAGAAAGACCATCAATCCGCGGGAGGCAGAAGTGATTACTTGATTATTTTCTAATTCTTGTTCTTAGTGTCTCAACAAGAAACTTACTCAAAAGTGTTTTCTTGCCCTTTTCCTCTGTAGACTGTAGATTGCTTTGGGATTACGTCTATCAGTTGCTTTCTGACAGCCGGTACGAAAACTTCATCCGATGGGAGGACAAAGAATCCAAAATATTCCGGATAGTGGATCCCAATGGACTGGCTCGACTGTGGGGAAACCATAAGGTAAAAGGGTACCAGCTATTTACTCTGCTGACTAGTGCCAAAATAAAGCCTTTATCTTCTGGGTACGAGGATAATTGCCTGGCTTCTGCCTCCTCAGTGTGCCCCTCATTATTTAGTTTATTCCTCACGGGGCGAACAATTAGACAGTTGCAAACGGAAGGAAATAATTAAAGATGCCACTTTCCATTTGTTACTTATGCCAGGGGCCAGTTAACTTCGCACCCCCTGGGTCTGTTAGGGCCGCGTTGGGAGCAGCCCTCCATCCCATCCCTCGAGCCGGCCCTGCCGCCCCTCTGTCACCAGGAACTGGGGAACAGGGAAGCTCCACGGGGCTCTGGGACTCACAGGGCATTCGGCAAGGGTCGCTTCTGTTCTGCTCGGTTAGAAACTCCCATGTCTGCAAAAGCCTCATTCTCCATGGAAGTGCTTACCCTCCAGTCTGCAACATCCCCTTGAAAAGCAGACAGGCCAGAACTGTTTGCCCCACACTTTCCCACGCTGCAAAGAGGGACTGGAATTTAAAAGATGCAATCTTTTATAGTTAGGAAAACTGTCAAAGTGCATGGATGTAAAAACTGGGTAAAACACCCTAAGTGTCCACTGTAGATGACTGGATAATGAAACAATGGTGTGTGTATACATACCATGGAATATTACTCAGCCTTAAAAAGGCAAGAAATCCTGTGACAGGCTACAACACGGAGGAATCTTGAGGTCATTACGCTAAGTGAAATGAGCCAGTCACAGAAAAACAAACATTGCCTGCTTCCACTCATAGAAAGTATTAAAAATGGACAAATCATCCAACCAAAGAGTGGAATGGTGTTGCCAGGGGTGGGGGAGAGGGGGGAAGGGGGGAATACTAATCAATGGCCGTAAAGTTTCCATTAAGCGAGATGGGTGAGTTCTAGAGATCTGCTCTATAACCTTGTACCTAGAGTTACCATGACTGTGGGACGCACTTAACAATTTGTCAAGAGCTGGATGTCATGTGAAGTGTTCTTACCACAGGAGAGGAAAAGAAAATAGAGACACAGAGCAAAGAGTCGCCCCCCCCTCAAAAAAATATTTAAGTAAATACATCTGTATCCCTACTCGAAATAAAACAAATGAGTCACCAACGTCCAGGCCTGAGCACAGGCTGGTAGATGTGGGACAAAGCAGGCAAGACACCCGGGAGGCACACCACCAGGGGAACTGAGTGAGAGGGGCCAGAGGCTGGTCGGCAGCCTGAGTTCCTGCCGGCCAGCCGTCCCCAGGCCACGTTGAGGAAGACCTGATGTAGGCCATGACCAAATACGGCAAGGCCCCGCTGACAGACTCCTCAGTGTGTGAGTCACCGAGAAAAATCCCGCAGCGGCTCCTGACTGTGCCCTAGCCCCCGGGGCTCAGAACCACTGTATTCTTCCTTCCAGAACAGGAATTTAAACAACAACAAAAAAAATCTCTTCCTTAAAATGACAAACCAGAAACACAAGTTGGAGAAAGGTCACTGCCACAAAAAAAAAAAAGAAAAGAAAAAAAGGAATTCTCTGTGGGTCAGAAGGTGAAGGATGGCCCACAGAGAGGGGGACCCTGCAGGAAATTGAGCAGAGCAGAGCTTGATCTTGGGAAAGGAAACAAGGGAGGTTGCCGCGGGATACGCTTTCTTAGCTGCAGCGCCAGGGCTTCTGACAAAAGGTGATTCACCTTCGGACACATCTTGGTAGCGTGTGGGGAAGCAGGGGGGTGGGCACCCGGGGCCGGGGAGGTGGCCGGTGAGCGGGAGCTTTCCCCAACCGGCAGGGCCGGGCCAGCAGCTGACGAGCTTTTATTTGAATAGCTCCCCAGCGTCTTTTCGGAGGTTGATTTCACTGTGTCTTTGTGCTTTTTTTCTCTCTTCCTCCTTTGAACAAACAGAACAGAACAAACATGACCTATGAGAAAATGTCCAGAGCCCTGCGCCATTACTACAAACTAAACATTATCAGGAAGGAGCCAGGACAAAGGCTTTTGTTCAGGTAGCACTTCCTTTTTCTCCTTTCCTTCTTTTGGGAGGATATTGTTTTCTTTAAATAAGAGGGAAGAAGGAGACTGTTAAGATCTCTACCTGCCTGTGTGACACTCAAAGCCATCGGGGCTACAAATTGGATACCAGATGCCGGGTGGTTAGCATTTTAGAAGAAAAAAAAAATTTTATTTTTTTTTTACTTAGGTCTGTCCTAGAGGAAAGCCAAAACTAAGTAAACACAATCTGACTCACCTTTAAAATAATGCAGTGATCAAATAGTATTACCTGGCGTTAACATCCAGTGCAGTTAAAAGGAACAACTGAAGTAACATCGTCGAAGTATTAAATCGAGGCTTCCAGGTTCCCAACCCTGTAAGCCAGGTCCTGAACCAGTATTTGTCAGACTGCGGGTCATGACCCATTTGTGAATCAAGAAATAGATTTAATGAGTCAGTCACAACTGGGTTTTTTTAATGACATAGAACCGAATTGGATAGAATAGAGTTGAAAATATCAGACTGTATCACATGAAATAAGAGTCCCTAATGATTCATGAAAATTTGGGGGGGGTGTATGTGTGTTGCACGTGCTGAGTCATGATGTAAAATGTATTTTTCACGATGCGTTATCATCAGAAGAGTCTGAAAGCTGCTGCACTAGACATTCCTCTTTCCAGACTTCCTCACAGCTAATGAGTTCCAGCCATTTAACCTACCCCGTAGATTGTGATTCCAAGTACTATGCAAGAGAGGAGAAAGAATTAAACGAGGAAGAAGAAGGGATCTAAAGGACCGATCAGGAGAGGTAGAAGTGGTGGTAATTGACGCTGGTGGTAATGGCCATGGGGAGACCCAATAAAGGCTGGGAGAAGGCGGGGTCAACACACGTGACGTTAGGTTGTGGGTTTGGCAGGTGGGACAGAAATGAGTTTCGGATGGGGCTAGAGAGATGGATTTGGAATTATCTACACACAGCTAGAAAGTGACACTTGGTACGAGTAGATGAGCTTGCTGGGATAGATTGGAAAAAGCAGAGAACCTGGATGTTAGCAGCGGGAGCTATGATAACTTAGGGAGAGGGGGAAACAATGGAGATCTTCAACAACAACAGAAAAGGCTGTTCAAGAGTTGGAAACAGAATGGAATGAAGTAAAAAAAATAATAATAATCCTCCTTTCTCTGGCTCTGCTGATGCTTCCCCTTCATCCTTCACCCTAAACTTGGTCCTCGGCTCCTACCATTCCTGGATGAAATGATCCCGTTACATAGCTTCAGTTATCACCTTAATGGTTAGACTCTGTATCCAGCCCTAAAATCCTCCTGAAATTCCACATCTCAATTTCCAAGAGCTTTTCATAGTACATGTCCACTGAAATACCACCTTGATATCTCAGACATGAAATGTTCAAGACAGACCTTCTTTGCGTACTAGAAACCTCCCCTCCCCCCATCCAGAATTCTTGTTACTCATCAGTGGCGTCACCGATGTTCTAAGTGACCAACCTTGACATTGGAGTTATCAGTGACTCTTCCCATATCCAGGTTAGTCATTGTGCTGGATCGTCCTTGGCTCTTCTATACCATTTCCACTGCATTCTATGTTGTTGGGGCTGGAAGCCTGGAAACCACATTTCCCAAGATTTCTTACCAGCAGATTCCAGGTCGGAGTTTACCAATGACAAGCACTTTCATGAGAATTTGGAAGATGTAAGAAAGGCAAAAGCATTATTATTGCTTCCCTGTCTAGACGTTATAATTTACCCCTAGATTAATTCATAATCCTTTCTACCTCTGGTCCACTCTCCTGCCTTCCAAATTCATCACGCACCCTGCCAGCTGCCCTACAACACTAATATGAGTCCCTGTGCCAGAAACTTATATCCCTTTCACTTTTGCTTTTCTTAATATATATGCCCTTGTGACACCTGGGTGGCTCAGTCGGTTAAGCGTCTGCCTTCGGCTCAAGTCATGATCCCAGGATCCTGGGATCAAGTCCCACACCAGGCTCCTTTCTCAGCAGGGAGCCTGCTTCTCCCTCTGCCTGCCACTGCCCCTGTTTATGCTCTCTCTCTCTCTCTCTCTGACAAATAAATAAAATCTTTTAAAAAAAAAAAATCTGTCTACCTACCTATCTGTCTATCTGCATGCCCTCTAGGTCCATCTCAAGTGTCCTGCCCTTCATGAGGCCTTCTTCAACTGCTCAAACACACACAGATATCTTCCTCCATCATCTCTTGGATTCCCTTGGCCCTAAACCGCCTCATGATTTGCATTTACAATAGTCGTATATGTGAAATCCTTCTCCCCACAACTAGGTCATAAGATTCTAGAAGGGAGAGGATTATATTTTATATAATTCTGTTCTAAACCTTATGGAGGCTTTCAGTAAATTTATTTTGACATACCGATATGGACTATCAGAAGCTTATTATGGAAAAGTAGTCAAGAGAAGAAAGGGGGTAGTTTGCAGTACCAAATATAGCATATGTGTGGATTTGGCCTCCGGAGGTTGTTAGTGACTTGAGATAGTGGGGAGAAGTTTTAGGGGATGAAAGGAGAAGATTGACTGCAGCCTTGACAAATCGTACTGCTTGACCAGTTCAGCAATAAAGGGCAAAATAGAGAAGAAGTAGTTGGAAAGTTTGTAGGCTTCCAAGAGTGATTTTCGACAATATAAAAGGACAGAATAGCACTATTAGTGAGGAGAGTTGGTCATTTTTGAGGAAATGAGTGGTGGAAGCCTGACCTGCCACAAAATGAAGACTTCTTGGTATAAAACCCAGTGTGTAATCAAGCAAAGTGTTAAATTGTGGGTACTTTTTACAGGATTTGTAGGCATTGAGAGAAGGGAGATTTCAGTAGGGACCGGCGCTATTACATGGCTGTTTTATGAGGAGGCAGAGCTCAGAGAAAGGAGTAGAGAGAGAAGGCCAGATAAGGTTTGGAGGAAGGCTTGAGCCGTGATTGGTATAAGAAAAAAGTCTGGCCGGGCTAGAGTAAAGGGTTCATGCTTATAAACAGTGGGGGCCCAGAGTTTCCTGGGTGGAAATGACCAAGAGGCCAGGTGGGCCAGCTGAAGAGTGTATCCTTGGCTTTATCTGATAAGTGCTCATCACAGGCTTTTGAACATGGAGTGACATGAGAAAGAGCATGTTTGCAGACAGTTTCTGTGGCACAGGGCAGAGTGCCTGGGAAGGGAAAGGTGTGCAGGGCCCGAGTGGCGCTGTCAAGGGGGCGCTCCCACGGTGAGGCTTCAGTGTCTGCACCCAGCCTACCTTCCTGAACCAGGGAGGTCATGGTCGCAACAAGTCACTGATGTTACTTCCACCGAGAAGATAAGAAGATAAGGCTTGCCGTTTGCACCCAGCTGCAGAGAAGATAGACTAATGGGGATTCATTGCTAGCATGTAGGGTGGATCGGTGATAACATTGAAAAGGATTCTTTCTTTTTGCCTTTCTGATTTCCAAGAGCACCACTAACTTGCCCTGTTAGGAAAATTTTCCATTTGATGTTTAATTGTATCCTTTGAGTTAAATTAAGTTTTGCATACCATTCCCCAGGCTCACGGTCTGGGATGGAAACGGATCTACAGCTCTCAGAGGTCACTGGAAAATCTCTCTAAAAATAAGAAACCCGGATCAGTGAGCTGTACCAGGGTTCCCTCGTATGGCCGTGCACGAGGCACTACACAGCTCCAAGGGGGGCTGTCTTCTAGACTCTCTTTATAGTTCTTTTGTCATTTTTCAGGCTGTCAGAGAAAGGGGCACCTCTTTCCAGTAAGTTAGCATTACTGGCCAGGTTCAGTAGCTCTCCAGCTATTTGAGGTGATGGGGCCTCTGCTTTGAGTTGAGAGTTCAGGGTGGGGGCAAACTTGAGGAAAATGTAATCTCTGGACTCCCCCATCTCCTCTTCCAAAGGTTTATGAAAACCCCAGATGAAATCATGAGTGGCCGAACGGACCGTCTGGAGCACCTTGAGTCCCAGGAGCTGGATGAACAAATGTACCAAGAAGACGAGTGCTGAGGGAACCAAGCCCCGGCCTCAGCGGGGGGCCGGCAGCTGGGGGGGGCCCCCTGCCCAGCAGGGCCCTGGAGGCGTGGCCAGCAGGCGGGCTGAGAGCTGAACCGGAAGAGACCGGGGAAGTGGGAGTGACACTTGTCTCACGTAGCAGGAGGGCCCCCAGAGCACCTTAGACAAACCACCCAGCAAAGGCGGGGCTGGAATTCTGGCCGAGGGCACGAGCCTGGGACTCCTGGTTCTGTTTCCTCCTCATGTGGAACCTCTCCATCTGTAATTCCTCACCCTCACCCGTCCACCTATTGTTAGTTTCATGGTGTTTTCGGTTTTTTGTTTGTTTGTTTGTTTTTTAAAGACCATGCGGTTTGACTTTTCATCATTCATACAGGGGAAGACATCTGAGGTTGTTTTCCTATGGAAATATATATCTATTATATATATCTATTTTTTGCAAATCTCACAAAGTGCGGCAAGCCCAGCTGGTCAGGAAAGAGAACACTTGCAAAGGGTTTCAGTTTCCTCTTTATCCTGCCACGTGGATCAGGTTTGTGCCTGTTGCTGTTGGGTCTTGGCTGGAAAAAAAAAAAGAAAAAAAAAAAGATGCTTTTAAAAAAGATAAAATGAAAAGGAGAGCTCTTTTTCTCCCTCTCGCTCTTTCCTTCCCTGCCTCCTGTCTGTCCTCCCTCCCCGCCCGCTGTTGAGCCTCACATGCCTTTTAGCAGAGTTGAGCCTCCCGGAGAGTGTTGAGTGTTGGTGACGCCGGGCCGGCATCAGTGGTCTGGGTGCTTTGCAGACGGCACCGCGAGATCAAACCCACATCCCAGCATCTGGCTACCCATGGGAGGGAGGCCCCAAACCTCACAGGTGCTGCATTCCTCCAGAAAGAGAAATGCCAGTCCAGCAGGCTGCTGCCCCCCCCCGACCCCGCCCCGTGGCTGTGAGAACCCCAGGACATGGTGGTTCCACGGGACGGAGGATTAAGGACAGAAGGCGGTCTGCGTCATTCAGAAGGCCCCAGCATCATGGGATTAGCGTGCAAGTTCCGCAAAGTGGAAAATACAAAACCCCAAGGGTCTGATGGTCAGAAACTAGGTGGAAAATGTGCTGCAGGGGGGAGTTGTGCTTCCGGCGCAGGGGATTGAGGCTAGTGAGGGGGAAGGTCTTCTCTGCTCCATCCCAAGGCCATCTTGTGGTCAGTTTCACACCCTCGCCTGGTGGTTGTTGGTTTCGTTGTTTTTTTCCATTCCTAGCCTTTTTTTTTTTTTTTTTTTTAATTTTCCTGGTCCCCACAGGACACAGGGCATTTGAGAGGGGAGGACCCTGGAGTACAGTCACTTGCTTCTGGTGTTTGCCAAGCCAGGGCAGACAAGAAACTCCTCAGATTCATTACCTTTTCCTTCTCTTCTTTTATAGCTATGCGTCAGAACAGACCTGTTTGTGGCTCTTTTTCACCTCAACGTAAGATCCATAGTATCTTGTAAAATGAGGGAAGTGCCACCTCTTAGTACTTTTGACGATAACAGATATTTTTAGAAAGCTGTTTTAGGGTTTTTTTTTTTTTCCTCTTCTAGCCACCTGAATTGACTCTCCCAATACAAGTTCAGAATCCAATATTAGGAGGACAGTCTTTTTTAATCCAAAAGATTAGACCTGCCTTACAAAGCACCCCGTCCTCGTTTCTCTGTTTCCTCTACTCATCGAGTGAGCACCTCACAGCTGCCAGGGTCTGTGTATATGCCATCAGCAGACTTCGCGGGGAAGCTGCGAGAGCCCCGGGTATCTCTTCAAGCCACTTCCAACTGCATCAGGCAGGTGGGGGTTGGAGAAACACAGGCAGGAGGAATTCTCCCCCAGCCTTACTGACAAGGACACCAGCCGGGGGGGTGGGGTGGGAGGGAAGGGCAGATTGACTGTGGATCAAGGACACTGGCATCGGGGAGCCCTTCAAAGCTCTTCAGTTGGGTTCTGTTCCTGCCTCTTAGCAGACTGCAGATAGACACATGGATTTGGCCAGCCTTCTGCGCTGTCACAGGCTCCCCCAACTCTACCTTCCAGAAGGTGGGGCTTCTGATCAGGTCAGGGAGCTGCCGTGTGAGGCTGAAGGGTCCATTGATGAAGGAAGGGTTTGGTCTCAGTCTGCTTGAACGGTGGTGAAATTCAGCTGGAGCCCAGCGTGCTACAGATACCGTAAGAGCGGTCAACAGCACTCAGTGATCCGTTCTCCAGCCTCTAAGATGACTGATATTGGATCACTACTGGAGATCTTAAGCCAAGTACCTGGTGTGTTGTGAAGGCTGTTGAGTTTTAGGGCTGGAGAGAACGGGTGGATTTTTACTGAAGCCCTTTGTGTGACTATGAAATCAAGAGACAAGGCATGATGTGGCTCTTCCCTAGGTTAGAACATCTCATTCTGTTCACTGTACCCAGATAGAAGGGCTCAGGCTCTTACTGTTCAAAGAATATTACAGTTGAATTAGGGAGGGAAATTCCCTTCGGCCCCAAGGATTTCTGTATTTAAACAATACCCTGTAAGAATAAGTAAGACAGGATGACACCTTCAGCCACTTGAAGAATAGAAGTGCTAATTCCAATGTGATCTTTATTTCCCACCCAGACATTACCAATAAGAATTTTCTGTTGATTCCCTTAAAGGCAAAAGTCCTCCTCATTTATTCTTTGAGCTAACACCTGGGCAGTGCTGATGCCAGGGATACAGTGTTTACACACTGCAGACCCCAAAGATCCCAGCTTCAGTTCAGCAAACTTGGCTGAAGCACCTGCTAGACGCTGAGGGATTCAGAGAGGAATCGGGCACAGCCCCTGCCCTCCGAGAGCGTCTGCTAAACCTGTCGACTCTATCCAGGATGAAATTCCTTACTTCAACACTAAGTGCTGGCGGGGGGGGGGGGGGNNGGGGGGGGGGGGGGGGGGGGGGCACGTTCACCTGGGACCACATTAAAAGCATGTCTGTGATCTGAATAGTTGACCTTTCCCCGCTGATGTCACAGGACTCCTTGGTGTAGATCAGAAATCGGGAAAGGAGAATGCAGAAGAGCCCTTCGGAGTGGGGAGAGCTTCCTTCAGCTGTGTCCGGGGGTGTCGCTCTCGCTAGTATCTCCAGCTAGAAATTCTCAAGCACCTTTCCTTGCCTGCGTCTTGGGTTCACCGCGTTGCCTCTTCTCCATCAGAGGAAAGCAGTGGCAATTGGCTGAACTGACCGTGTGGCAGGAACATTCTCTCTTTTTGTCCCAAGGCAACTTGGTCTCTTGCCTAAGGCAGCATCACCAATGTCCGGATTCCTTCCTTTCTTTCTTCCCTTTTTTTTTTTTTTTTTTTGAGGGGGACATCCCCACAGAAAAAGAGGAATAACAGACTGATGGATTTCCTCCTCTCAGCAGTGTGTTTGGAACCCTCTGAGCCAGGGTCTTTTTACGCTGATACCTTGCCCAAATAAGAATGAAAACTTCGATGGCTATGACAGGATTTACCTAAATGACTAAGTAACCACTGTTTCCACCTTTCACTGTCTAGGCTCCAACTCTGAATACATTTTTGAAGCGTTCACTCCCTTGTGCAGAGGGGAGACCTGAGTGTGCAGGAGGTAGGATGATGCCCTGGGAGCAGACAGCATGCCAGGGACAGAACGAGGAGTGGAATCCAGCCCAGCCATAATCCCATTTGACCCATTCCCACCCAGCAAGCTGAAGATAAAAGATTTGGGGAAATACCCAAAGAACAAAGGGCAGGTTTTTTGCCCTAGCATTCGGTGCTAGTTTTCATCCCTCAGCCTGCTCCTCTTCTGAGCAGAGAATTCTGGAAGGAAGGCAGTGATCTAAGGAAGCCACGGGGGGGAGGGAGGTGACAATAATCCCTGCCTGTCTAAAAACCACAGAAGACTAACCTGATACTCTTTTGGCCCCATCTGCATCAACACTAAACAACTACAAACTCCCCGAATCTTTCACACACGCCAAGTGAACATTCTCGAAGATTTCTCTTTGTGACTGCAACCACCTGCAAACCAGAACGAATCTAGAATTTCTTTTTCTTTTTTTCTTTTTGTTTAATTTCTAATCTCTTGTTGTTTATGAGGTGTGGGGTTTATAAGGGACTGAATCAAATGAATGTAACAAAAAAGAAAAAAAACAAAAAACAAATGCCTTTTCTCAGGGCCAGTGAGTTGCAAATAATTTTTAAAGAAAAGCCTATAATTGCATCATCTCAATAAATTTTTTATAAAAAAAAAAAAAGGACCAAGTCTCTGTTTTTAATGATATGAAATGGAGTCATACAGGCAAGGTACGCCAGTGAGGCAAATCCTGTCTCCACTCAATTACAGTACAAAGTGCGGTCCTGGTTTTTCACTGGCAGGCAGCCTCTGCACACAGCCATCTGCAGGGAGTCTTGAGACAAGTGGCACCAGAAGGGTCCGAGAGTTCGAAGCTGAGCATCTGCCACAGGTGGAGAAATTTGCCGGAAGGAACCCTGACCAGAGATGCTTGGGTCCCGTGCTGGGCCAAAGATTAATCAGCTCCCTGAGGATGGAGGTGATTCCAATGTCCTCCCACAACAGAACTGCTCCTTAATTCTGCCAAAGTCATGAATGTGAGCCTGTAGGAGAGGCCGGGCCCAGGGCTACACAAGGGACCATAATGACCTGGAAGGTCATCACCCAGCTCAGAGCCCACCCCCATGCTCAAAATGTCTCAGCAACACTGGCCAGCCCCCTGCCGACAAGTAGGCGCTTCTGATTTCCATATCAAATCTCTGTCTGCCATCAGAGCTGGGTAGAACTAAAAGAATGGAAAATGAAGTAAATGAGATTGCTTGTTAGGAACTCAGATGTAGGTTTGGGAAGCAGACATTTGAAAGCCATCAGACTCTTTCTGTATCTAAGTTGTCCTGGGTACTCTGTCTTCCGAGACTACAGATTGCTGGTATTTGGCCCTATATTCCATATCATCGGAGCACAGTATCAATGAGTAAGGGTCTGTGTATTTCCTGAGGTGCTAATAATGCATCTGAAGCTACTGTTTTTATGACTCAGCATTAGCATCACCTGGGAATTGCTAGAAATGCAGATTACCAGTTCCTATCTCAAAAACTGAATCAAAAACTTTGGTCAGGGAGGGGAGGGCTTAGCAATTTTTTAACAAGCGCTCCAGGTGATTCTGTTGCATGCTAAAGTTTGGGAACCACTGCTAGCATCCCTTTGTTCATCTTGGTAGAAATAAGACTGTGGCCTTCTAAACCGTAAGCGCACAGAATAATTGATGACAACTAATTTGCACTAACAGTACTTACACACGGCAATGCTGTATTTTTCCTAAGACTAAATATACTATGGAATGACGCTAAGTGGACAAAGAACCACACATCAAAGTCGTCTTCTTGCTTCCTCCAAATCCGTCTGAGCTGTAAAGATGAGCTGTTTAAAGGGTAGCTCTACCCTTTCTCTAGCAGCTGACCTGCCCTCTGCAATTAGGGCACAACTCCTTATTCACTTATGTCCCCTTCTCTGCCTGACCAACCAAACCCATAAAGAAAACTAAAACGATCATTCCCATCTACTCACTGACCTTGACTCTGTGTCTCTGGAGTTAGTAAGCAGAGCCCAGATAACCACTTAGCCAGGGTATTGGCAGGGGAGTCCAGAACCACTGGACTTGACCTTCTCCAACCTGAGAAGTGCTCGTGGATCACCAGGATCTTGGTAAAAAGCAGATTCTGCCAGTAATATCTATGTCTTGGGAATTACGAGCAAAAGATCTGCTCTTCTACCTACTCTCGGGGCGAGGCTTGAAATTTGGCATTTCTATCAAGCCCCACCCCATCCCACCAGCGACCCTGACACCTGCTAGTGCTCAGACCACACTTTGAAAAGCAAGACATCGATTCTCACCCATCGAGCCTTGAAATTCTGTCCTTGAAGCAAAATCGGACTAGCCTCTCTCTTTGGTGTGTATTCCTTTGCCAATTCCTCCCTAGAAAAGTCCCTGGGGCCAATCTGTTCTGCAAGAAGTTTGCGTGTTCTCTGGGACACCAACGAGACTGAACACCATGATTAAAAGCCTCTTCACCAAGTGAAGGGACATCTATTCGTGTACTAGACCCTAATACAGGTGCTCCCGACCCAGCACCTCACGGTCACCATGCTGGTGGTGAGGAATGGGAATTCCTGGCCTCACCGCCTCTCTTCGAGCCTCTAGAAAGACCAGTCATGCTCACTGTAAGCAGATAGAAAGCTGATGATGACATTCTCATCATTCTAAAAGACAGTGGGATATACCGGCAGATGTTCCATCCAAACGGCCCAAAATGTTGACCTTAAAAGCCGACAGTCTTGGGGCATCATCCTCACTGTCGGGATTTACAGATTCACTCTTTTTTAACTTAAAAACCAGAGTCTTGGTCACAAGATCCCATATCAGACCACGTGAGTTGACCGTGGCTTCCTCCAATTGTTCTGGTAGCCCTACTCACTCTGTCCTTGGTGTTTCAACTGCGAGTGCTTCCGCAAAAGCAATGAAACACCATCCGGCAGCGGGGTGCTCCTGCACCCCTGTCCCCAGCTCAGGCTGTCAGAGGGGAGGAGAGTGTCACAGGCAATTCCATCTGGCCGGCCCCTTGCTTGGCACCTGGCACAATGTGCATCTTACTAAGTGAATGAGGGAGTGAAGTCAGCAAAAATCTTTGTGACCTTGGGTTAGACAAAGGTTTCTTCAGTATGACCCCCAAAACACAACCCATAAAAGAAAAAAAATTTTTTGGACAAAGTGAACTTCATCAAAATTAAAATTTGCTCTTCTAAAGATAACCATTAAAAAAATGAAAAGATGAGCTGCAGACTGGGAGAAAAGGCAACTCTTTGATGTACAAAATCAGACATTTATCGCAGGCACTGAACATAGTCTCCCATTTATACGTTATCCACGACTGTCTTGGAAGACGGTTCTCTTTCCACTCATTAGTGGGCAGCGTCAGTCACTCACACGTAAAGGACAGAGATGTATTCCACGTCTGCTGCAATGAAACCACCTTCAAAGTGTGTTTTAAAATGATTTCTTCTGTGTGTCGTGTTGGCAAAACACTTTTCACCGCTCTGCAGTTCGAATTCCTTCTTCCCTTTCCTTTTTCAAATTTCTGAAGCAGGCGGCCTTTTGGGAGGCGTATTAGAGGGTTTTTAAACTACATAATAAAATAAATCACTCATTCCTAGTAAACAGCCTTGCGCACTGACTCGTCTGCTCTCAGAGCTCCAGCCGATTGCAGCTGTAGGCAAAGCAACATTGTTAGGCGGGGGGCCTCGGCCTGGGGGAGCAGCTTGCAGTAGCAAGGTGTGACCTGCCGTGTGAGGAGCGAAACTGGCAGCAGAGAGAGGGAGGAGACTGAGGAGACTGTCTATGCGGGCTTCAGAGTCTAGCTCTCATTCTGCCAGTCGCATCAGGAGTCTGAGACAGAGACCTGAGTTCGCTGGTACCAAGTTTCCGATTTATTCCATTCTGATTTTAGATCCCTTGCAGGCTGTGCCCAACCCAGCTGGTATGAGAGCAACAGAGCAGAGAGGTTAACCAAATGCAGAGTCAGAACGCCGGGTCCTACCCCACTTCCTCTCACTAGCTGTGTGACCACAGGCAACTTACTTACCCTCTCTGTTTCTGTTTCCCAAGTGTAACACTGGGATCATGCTGGTAATAGTCCCTACCTCAGAAGGATGGTGATGAAGAGTAGATAAGGTATTACAGAGAAAGGGCTTAGAAGAGTGCTTGGCACAAAGTTACCTGCTATTAATTTTACACTTTACTCCGGAGCCACGGAGCCACCTCCCACTCCTTCGCCCAGAACGGCTCTGTATCAGTTCTACACATCAGGATTCTCCACAAAGCTACCTTCTGAAAAGTTTCTGCTGTTTCTGTTTTATTCTGTTTTGTTGGGACACCAGAGAATGAGTGCAACCCCGTCACTTCACAGAGGAGGGGTCAGAGGCCAGGGCAGGTGAGGGGCCATCTGAGCCCTCCCACACCCCATAGCTGTCTGAGCCAGCCTCCCCCCTCCAGCCCTCCACCCTTCACCCCCTCCACCCCCGTGTCTGCAGTGGGCCAAGTTCTCAGCCTTGCAGAGCACCTGAGCTCTCAGTGATATTTACTTGTGGCAATGGACTCGACCCAAGGGAAATATTGCCTTGACTCAGGTTTACTGAGAATATTTTGATCTGGTTTTGTTCAGTTCATAGCTTTAGGAAATGTGTAGGTTTCATTCCATTTAAAATTGGTCCGCGAGTTTCCTTGATTTTGTTTTTCTCCCACTTGCTAAGGAAGTCCTGGCTCAGCTCATAGGTGCACAAAACAATGTTATTTGGGTTCAGTTTGGGGACTGGGAAATTAGAGCATTATGTTTCAGGAGAGCTCTGAACATGAGGGGGCCACATCATTAAGCCCTAGAAGTCTGGCTGCTTGTGAGACGCTCCTGGACACCTTGCTCACTGCTAGACTCCTGCTTTTCTGTTGGAAAAAGGAAGGATGCACCTGACCAAACGGAGAATCTTCCGTTTCCACTCAGAGTTGAATCTTCACATGGAGCCACAGGAGAGGAACAGCAGGCATACTGGGGTCTAGTCCCATTTAATCGCTCTCTCAGGCAACTCACTGAAGGGGTGTGGCTCGGTTTCTTACAGAATTCTTTTCCTCACGGAGCCTGGGTGGCTCAATTGGTTGGGCGTCAGACTCTTGGTTTCAGCTCAGGTCGTGATCTCGGGGTCCTGGGATTGAGCCCCATATCAGGGTCCCCACTCAGAGGGGAGTGTGTTTCTCCCATTCCCTCTGCTCCTCCCCTCACATGCTTCCTCTCTCTCTCTCTCAAATAAATAAATAAAATCTTTAAAAACAAAAAACCAACAATTCTTTTCCTCATAGCACCATTGAAGTGATTCAGTGAAGAAAATGTTTAACAATCCTAACACATACATGTTAGTTCCCTTTCCTCTTTCGTGCCTGGCAAACCCTCCCCCCAACTCATACACACTACGCATTTCTGTAATTCTGATTCTATTGAATTCCAAGTGGGAAAATCACCCAATGACCACTGCTGAGGCATGTTGACCTTTTGTTTCTAATCAACTGAATTGCCATTTGACCTCCTCAAGACACATATGACCCTGAGTCGACCTTTACCAAAATAGGGTTGATTACCTTGCAACACCATCTGGGAAGTCAGAACATCTTTCCTTTGCCAACCTCCCAAAGGAGGAGCCTCCCCCAAGGTCAGAAGTCTGTAAGCTAATTCCCTCCCCTAGCTTCTTCCTCCTAGTAAAAGTTTGCACATGCCATTTGCATCAGCTTGGAGCTGGTTAGTCAAATCAGTAGATGAATGCAAATTCTCTGTGGAATTTGAAATCTGCTTTGGGCGATTCAGTTTGGAGCTATTTCCTTTCCTTTCCCTTATAGGCTCCCTATACTGATTCCCACCTGAGGAAAACCTAGAACATGGAACACTCCAGAGATGACTTTATCCCCAAACCAAAGATTTTCTATTACAAGAGAAATTTTGGTTGTGGTTTAACCTGCTGAGGTGAAATCAGGGTTTTAGACACTCAAAGAAAGTTCCCTTGCTAGTAGGTGCTTCATTCTCTCCCCATGCTCCCAGCATTCACCACCACGGCCATCTTCAAATATTGCCTCAGTGCCAATGACGGCAGGGAACCTGGCCACGGGAGAGCCACCCTTAAGGACCACTGAGTCCTTTCCCGTGAAAGCTGTGGACTCAGACTCAAATTTAACATGACCAGGCCCTTTGGCTGAGACATTTGCCATGAAGAAGATCCACTTCTGTTTATGCTTACCTGCAAAGGCTCCTTCCACTTCAGACAGGTAATGTGGTTTAACCGGCCATCAAGCAGGAATGACGCCAAAGTCAAATAATTATACAGTGTCGTGATGTGCTGCTCCTTTAGCCTCCCTCGCTTTATAATCTTGGGTGCCAACCTTTGGATGGGCTCAGACTTGCAGAAGAACATTCCCTACCGGGTTCTTCACAGAAGCCCTGGTTCTGGGAAGGCTGCTCAGGCCACGGTGCAGTTCAAACAGCTCTAGCCCCAGGGCCTTCAGGCCAGTCAACCCCAAATTATTTTGAGACACGCCTGCTTTTTGTTTTTTGAACATATCTTGAAGAAGATCCAGGTGTCCCAGGTCGTATGTAGCTTCTGAGATGGATAGGTAAGCTTCCTCAGGGAAGTAAGATCAGGGTGGTCTGGTGAAAGGAGCACAGGCTTTGGTATCAGACAGGGGTGGGGTTGGAACCTGGCTCTACCTCCGGCAGTGATGGGACATTAGAATTGAAAGAAAAATAAAAGAAAAAAAAGTAAAAAGAAAAGAAAACTCATCTTCTTTGGGTAGCCATTTCCTTCTCTACCATTCAAGGAAGGGTTTCTTCGAAAAGTAGAGATAATGTATATAAGTGCCTGGCACGTTATAAATGTTCGATAAATAGTATATGGTATCATTCAGCTGGGTGGGCCCTTTCTCCAGGAAGTGGATGCATTGGTGGATATGGAATCTTCTGTCTAAAAATCATATTCTCTACTCACCAAATCTTACCTAGCTTCTCTCTTCATAGTTTGTTCTTTTTTCCCTTCATTATTCAAGGGAAAAAAAATGAAGAAGCAACTGAACTGTAGAGGCAACTGAACTGGGTCTGTCTTTCGCCAAGTGAACCAACCTCATTCTCAATCCATGATGTATAGGGTGCCACTGAGAAGCATTTTTGAATCCTGCATAAAAATCTGTACTCTTACACAGTACTTAGAAAGAGTGCTTACATATACCGTATCTATAAATTCTAACAACCCCATGAAAAACTATTTTCTCTCTCATCTTAAGGTGGAAACTGAGACTCAAGGGAAGGTAAGATTTGGTTAAGTTCACACAGATGGAAAGCAGGAGAACTTGATTTCGAAATAAGATCTTCTGATTCCTTTTTTTTTTTTTTTCCATGTTATCCAGGAAAGGAAACTCTTCAAACCACTGTCAGCCTTTGATACCAATATTTCTTGATTTGGCTATTAGAGAACAAGGCTCTTACGGAATAGAGACAGGACAAGTAACTCTGCCTGGAGGGAAGGCCTGGACCTGGCAGTGATCTGGAATTTGGAGTCCCAAGACCCAGGGAAGGGTGCCGCTGGTGTCTCCTAAGGCAGCAAGGTGTAGTAGGAGAGCACTGGAAGTCTTGAAATGTGGGGTGCCAAAGAGAGGAAATTGTACCTATAAGAGAGTCATAGGGGTACTAAAGATAAGCTCCCCCAAGTTAGAATTTCACTTTGGGCCAGCTCCACCTCTCTTCTTTACTGACTTCATACGTTTTTTCCAACTTTTTCCATGGCCTTTTCTCAAGAATCCTGTCATCCACAAGAATGCAGTCCAGTTCATTCATATACTGAGAAGGGTCAGGGACATGGCAGAATGGAAGTCCACCATTGCAGGTGAGGCCACATGGAAGGAAAGGGTCTGGTGAAGGGACTACGGAGGGAAACTCTGGTGAATTCAGCAGGCAGACGTGGAGTACGAGGCCAGGAGCAGAGTTGTACAGATTACCAGCTAGCTAAAATGGGTAAAAGCCAGATTCAAGAATATAGATACCGAGGGTATTTGAAGGGCAAGGAGCAGGCAGCCAGGTATGGGGTGAGAATCAAGGGGTATCTGGCAGTAGCTTCTAAGAGTGAGGATGACCAAAAGCAGAAGCGTCAGAGGATAATGAAAGAGGGCAACTGTAGGGGTACCTGGGTGACTCAGTCGATTAGGCATCTGCCTTCAGCTCAGTTCATGATCTCGGGGTCCTGGGACCGAGCCCCGTGTCGGGCTCCCTGTTTAGAAGCAGTGGGGAGTCTGCTTCTCCTCCTGCCTTTGCTCCTCCCCTCTACTCTGGCAGTCTCTCTCTCTCTCTCAAATAAATAAAATCTTAAAAAAAAAAAAACAAGAGAAGAGAAGAGAAGAGAAAGAAAACAGAAAAAAGAAAAGAAAAGAAAAAAGAAAAAGAAAAGAGGACAACTGTACATACGGGTTTGCATGTACTTTTGTGTGTGTGTTTGAACAAACGATAATATTGCTAGGACAACTCAAGTTATAGGAACACGGAATATTAGAACTAGAACTAGGAGTCTTAAATCATTTCATGTAAATTGGAGCTCAACAGAAATGAGCGATTGACCCAAAGTCACAGAGCTACCCAGCGACGTAGATAGCATGCTTCTCTATGGTTCATTGTCTTTAGCGCAGAGTCAGGAAAATACCTCAGCAAGGAATCAGAGGCAAAGAATAAAAAAACAGTTCTCAAAAGTTGCCAATCAACAGCATAAATATGAAGGCAAAAAGAAGAGAGGAAAATGTTCACACATTCAGATATGAAAAGTACCACACATGAGAAGACAATTTAGTCTTAGGAAAAACAGATCCTAAAAGCAGAAAAGGCATAAGAATATTGTCTCAGAAGGAAATGCAAAAACACAAAAAAGATTACTTTTATGGGCAGCTTGATGCCAAAGTTTTATAATAAAGTGCATGCCATAAATATTTGATTTTGCATGAAGAAATACAAGGAACTGGTTTGTGTGAGAGGAAGGAGGCTAGATGTTCACTGCAATTTAAATTAAAAAAGAGGATGAATAAACCTAGTTTATTAGCTGAAAGCCTGCAATTGGGTGTTCCAATAAAGTGGCTTCCTGTAAGCTTCTCAGCAATTTATAAATACACACGGACAGTTTCAGAAACAAGGAGTTCACTGAGGCTATAAACTAAGCCTTGGTTTTCACTCTTGTCCCAGAAGCTGTTAGATAGACTAGTGTTTAAAATGGCAAAACTTCAGACAAAATGAGATTAGAGCAAAAGTTATAGCGTTGGGGTGTGGGGGGTTATAACATACAGAAATGTAATACATATCCCAACTAAGACATAAGAGACAGCAGGAAGGTGGTAAGTGAACCCATACAGTTACCAGGTTCTTACATTGTACATGAAGTAATACAATATTAACTCTAAGACTCTGAAAAGTTAGGACTATATATTATAATGTTTAAGCAATCACTATTAAAAAATGCAAAAAGGCTAGCAGATAAAGTGGGATTATGAAAAGTATTCAATTATCCCAAAAGAAACAAAGAAAAGAGTAAGAGAGAAAAAAACCAGATGGGACCAATAGAAAATGAAGAACAAAACATAGACCTAAATACAATCAAATCAGTAATTATATTAAGTGTTAAAGGACTAAACACTTCAAATAAATAACAGAGATTGTCAGAATGGATAAAAAGCAATACCCAAGTTTATGCTGTCTATAAGAGACACACTTTAAATAAAAGGCACAGAGTGGTTAAAAATAAATGACTAGAAAAATATGCCATGCCAATAACAAGCATGAGAAGGCTGATGTGGCTATATTAATATTAGACAAAGTAGACTTCAAGGCAAAAAGTATTATTGCAGATAAAATAGGAGACTTTCAAAATAGGCATTAGTTTGCTGACTGTAGAATCTATGGAGTCATAAAAGTCAAAGGGAGGACAAGATGAAGTATGACAGCCATTTCCCCAAATTCCCCTCTAATTTATCTTACAAATAATCTAAGACAAGCATACTTAACTTCTTGAGTTTGCACTGGGAAAGATAAAATATAAATTAAAAAAAAAAAGAATAGGCTCTTTGACTAGAAGAGAAACTTGGGAACACAGAATTGTGTGGACTCTCCAGCTTTCAGTATAATTTAAATGAATGGGGGATGACCAGTCATGTGCTTAATAGATACATACGAAGTTCTCACCATATGCCAAGCATGGGGCTAAGCATTTGGGTGAATAATATAAATACAACTGTGCCTTCATATTGATAAAATAAATAAACCAACAAGATACTAAACCAGCTATAAATCATGACAATTATTATCAAGAAGAGACTACTGATGCTGATATGGGTAATAATAAAGAACAGAGGAAACTCACCTGAGATGGGATTATCAGAGAAGGGCTTCAGGGGAGGTGACATTTGGGAAAAGCAGGGCGAGTGTGGAGGTCAGGGGACTAGTATGTGCAAAGGCACTCCAGGAGGAAAGAACTCCGGAGTATTTAAGGAACTGAGTCAGAGTGGCTGCAGCCCAGAGTAAGGGAGACAAGGTCTAAATCTTACGGAAGAATTCTACCAGACCTTTAAGGAACATAATATCCAAGCTTATATAAAATTGTCCATAAAGTAGTAAAAGAAGCACCCCTTTCCTAACTCAAAAGACTAACATCACCTTGATACCAAAGCCATATGGGACTAGACAAAAATGGGAATAATGGTACAATCTCATTCATCAAATAGACATAAAAATCCCAAATGCAGCAAATAATAGGAACACTTTTACAGGCCTTTGGATGTATTACTAAATAGCCCAAAGGATCACACTTTGAAAACTGGCAGAACAAGTTATTGTTGCTTTTCAAAATACTGGAAAATTTGCACCTGACTGAGATGCAGTCCAAGTTTATAGGGGGCAGCACTTAGAATCACGGAAATACCCAGCTCTCAGGTTTTATATCATAGGAGAGAACTGGCACTACACAAATTTGTAAATAGTTGAGTTTTGCCTTTAGAACCTAATGAGCCGTCTCCCTACCCTCAGCTCCCAGCCTCACCCTGAATGGTCCCACTGCCTCTTCATTTTGGAGTTTTGTGTTGGTCATTTCCCTCTCTGTGAAATTGTGGAAATACCTAATTCCTTTAGTTGTTGTGCAATGACTAAATGAAATAATGCATGGTACGTTTCTACCATAGCATTTGAAAAGTAGCAGGAATTCAATAATATTTGATGCTGTTATTTGTAGAATGAAAAGTTTTGTTCTATATTCTAGGATTTCAGGAGCACAGAGAGGCACGATGGGACATAGTGCCCCTGATATAAAATCTCAATGAGTTACACATAGACAATAAACCAACCAGATTCTGAAGCATACCTTGAGGGGCAGTTATCAATGAGGGGCTTAATTTTATTTGATCCCAAATAGAGTTTGAATCACCTTTGGTCAGTCCTTTTTTTTTGTCCTCTAAGCAATTTTTTCTTTCACAAATCTTAGCTGCTCGTATCCAAACAAGGATCTCTTTAAACCTCAGAGTTTAAAAAAAACCCTTCTGTTAATATTAAATTTAATATTATTTAATATTTAAAAAAACCTTCTATTAACCTTCTGTTAATAACTTAATTTTAAAAATCTATCAGATTGAATGAACCAAATGCAAGCAGCCTGCTTTTAAAGGACATCTCTGTCATTCCTTGTCCATCTAAGTATCATTAAGTTCATACCAATGCCATCTAACCCTTGACATCTTGGGAGCTCCAAATTCAGAGTCAGACAGGTAGCATCTGGAGGCAAAATCAGATTTCTCCACTCAAAAAGAGGAGTTCTATTTATCTGTTTCACAATTTTAAAAAAAGCATGCCAATGGTTTGTGAACCCTCCATGTCTAGCACCCCTGTGCTGATTCTGTAGCAGAGGGGGAAATAATGGAGTGACTCGGGAAGCATCTAACATAGTTAAGACATTCATCACAAGAGTCCATTCCCAGGATAAGGTATATATCACCTCGCAAGAAGCTATTGCTCCATCTTTTTCTTGTTGCACTTTCCACTATGCTGGGTACTCCATAAAAGTACATCAGCCAGAAAGAGAGAAGGCTGTCTTTTTTGAATATGCCAGAAAGTAAATTCCAAATCACAACTGGCCCAAAATTAGCTCCAATAAATAGTGATTGATTGACTGATTGACAACTCATTTCTGTGAATATACTGGTTCCCAATTATGATTATTCTGATTCTGACTAATATCTAATTATTTATGTGTTTCTTTGCTGCTCCCCATCCCACCCCAGATTTCTTAAGCTCCAGGAAGGCAGAACCATGACTGACTCATGTCATCAGTGCTTTATTGGCCTTACATCAGGGAAATACTCTCAGGGAAGAGGATTCAAGATCTTGCTGTCCCCCCTGGGAGCTCAGGGGGAATGAACTGGGACAGAAAGGCTAACTTGATCATCCAAATCACCGAGTCCTGGAAGGGAATGGCAAGCTGGTATCTGAGCCATGCATTAATCAACAGCCAAGAACTCAGGGGGGATGGAGAGAGTGGAGGAGGAGGGAGTGGCTCCTTTTGGGAGCCCCACCCCGGCTCTTCCACGTCACCACAGAATGACAGCTAAAGTCCTGTTTCTAAGGCAGTCCTGTCTGGTTGGAGGAAGAGAACAATCAGGACTGCAAAGACATGGGAAACCAAAATCAGGCCCAAGAAGCAGAGAGGTTCCATTAAACCCAAGTCCTTCTCTTAATGAATCAGTAAATATTCAATAGATTAGAGAGATCAAATGTAAACACATTGCTTTTAAAGGGCACTTTTATCATTCCTTGATCCATCTTAGAGTCCCCTGGGCTTTCCACTGGCAAAGTTAAGAAAAGGCAAAGAGCTGACAATGCATTCTAAACAATGTTGACCCCCTCCTGGTTGTACCCCACCCAGTCAAGTTGGCCAGCACTCATTAACTGACTGGTTTAGCAATGACTGAAGTCAGTCAACTAGGTAGGTAGACTCTATCCCCACAGCCATCTTGCTTTCCCTCATCATGAGCTAAGTCCTTTCTTCCCTTTAGAAACAGAGTAATGGGTGCAAATACCATGATGGAACCCAGCTCAAGTGGCAACAATCTATCCAATTTTGAAGAAGAAATATCTGTGCATGGTATGGCCAGGCTTCCACTCTGAAACCGACCTATTGCTTTAATAGGAATCACCTACTAGACTCTTCATTTGGACTCTGCCTTGCTTCTCCACTTGCTTCTGGGGCATGACTCCTTATGAACAGTCTTTCTTTGGGGTGACTTGACCTCCAGCCACTGCCAAGCTCGATCCTTGTCAATGAGCCAACAGTCCTAGCCCCAACTACACATACTCAGCCCAGATTCCACTCAAGCCCTCAGCTGAGACATCCCCCAGGCAACAAAAAAAGAATGAGCTGTATCCAAAACGCAGCCCTTGGGGAGTTCCTTCCAATAACTTCTTCACCTTCTGCTAGTCATGCAAGGGATTTGTTCCTTTATCCAAATCGCCAATTAAGGCTTAGCTCTCAGGGTAGCCAACCCATTCTCACCCTCACCTAAGTATAAATCTATAACAGAGAATCTAGGAAGTAGATCAAAGAATATGCTTCTTTCTTCTAAAAAGGAAACGTATGTTCCCTAGGTAAATAGGAAAATAGGTAATTCAAGAGAACATTCTTACTCTTACTCTCTTCCCTAACTCATATCTGTAAGATTTTCTACTTGAGTCTCTGTAGCCCTAGTGAAACCCAAAACTAGAATGTTTAGCAAAATCCCCAAACATCCTATTTTCAATATTTTTAGACATCAAAATTCTGTTTAATAAGTAAATTATTCATTTGCCACACATATTGGGGATATGAAATGTAAATAAAATTTTCAGAAAACCAAAATTACTATTTTAAGTCCTGAATGACATCTTTGTTTTAATATATTTAATTTTTTAAGGGCAGTTTTAGGTTAATAGCAAAATTGAGCAGAGAATATAGAGAGTTCCCACATACCTTCAGCCCCCCACACATGCACAGCCTCCTCCATTATCAACATTCCGCACCAGACTAGTACATTTGCTACAAATGATAAATATACACTGACACTTCGTTATCACCCCAAAGTCCATAGTTTACATTAGGGTTCATACAGTGCTGTACATTCTATGGGTGGGTTTTGACAAATATATGACATGTTTCCACCATTATGGTATCACACAGAGTAGTTTCACTTCCCTAAAAATACTTGTGCTCTGCCTATTCACCCCTTCTCCTCCCTAACCCCTGGCAAACACTGATCTTTGTATTGTCTCCATAGTTTTCTCTTTTCCAGAATGTCATATAGTTGGAGTCATTTCGTATGTAGCTTTTTCAGATTGGCTTCTTTCACCTAGTAATATGCATGTAAGGTTTCTCCATAACTTTTCATTGCTTGATAGATCATTTCTTAGCGCTGAATAATATCCCATTGTATGGATGAAGCATGGTTTATTTCGCCATTCACCTACTGAAGAACGTCTGACTGCTTCCACGTTTTAGCAATTGTGAAGACAGCTTTCATAAACTTACACGGGTTTTTCTGTGAATGTAAGTTTTCAGTTCATTTGGGTAAATCCATGGAGCATGTTTGCTGGATCATATGATATCGTAAGGCTGTGTTTAGTTTTGTAAGAAACTGCCAAGCTGTTGTGCACAATGGCTGCATCATTTTGCATTCCCGACGGCCATGAATGAGAGTTCCTGTAGCTTCATATCCTCACCGGCCTTTGGTGTTATTAGTGTTCCGGATTTTGGCCATTCCAATAAGCGTGTTGTGCTATCTTATTTATGTTTTAATTTGCATTTCCCTGATGATATTTGTGGAGCATCTTTTATATGCTTATTTGCCATCTGTATATCCTCTTTGGTGAGCTGTCTTTGGCCCATTTTGTAATTGAGTTGTTTGTTTTCTTTCTGTTGAGTTTTAAGAATTCTTTCTATATTTGGGGGAACAGTCCTTTGTGACATGTATCTCTTGCAAATCCAACCTCTCCTACTTGGTGGCTTGTCTTTTTTGTTCCGTTGACAGTATTTTACAGAGCAGATACAATCTTTGCTAAATTCATGCATAAGAAAAGGCTGTCAACTACCACTATTTCTATTTCCATTTACCATGGGGCACTGTTTTGTTACAACTATATGTAATTAACAGGTAAATACTAACTTCATCTTTCTTCTTCAAAAGCTAAATTCCTGGGAATTTCTCCTCTTCTTTTCCCTTTTTCCTCACTTCATTTTTCCAAAAATAAGCAACTTGAGCTCCCTCAGAACCTTTAAAATTACATAATAGACGTCACTATTAACAGTAACCAAAACCTGTATCTGTCAGTGACACATCCCTCCCCAAATCTCCCATCCAGACACCTGCAGTTTACTTTTCAATGTTTCCCTGCATCTAGAGATATGGGAAGGACCATAGCTCAGGAAGAATTACACAGTTCAGGGATCAGAATTGATCTAATGAAAGTTGATAAGACTTGTTTGCCTAGGGTCATTGATTTGTAGCCAAGCCAGCTCAATGAGTCCAGTTTCTAACTTATCACTTTTCACCCTTCATCAAGAGAGGCACTGGAAAGACCGCTGAATCCACAAAGCCAGTATTGTCGATTGTGATTAAAAAGAGTGTGGGATTCACTTTCTCTAACACAAGAGGGAAACCAAAGCTGACTCAACTAAGAGGAGGGCAAGAACAGTCCTGGCCGGTGTCACCTCACCTGGAGAGGGAATTCAGAGAAGACTGGGGTTTCCATTGTACGGTGTCTGTGGAATGCTAGAAGAACAGGGCTCTCATTGTTCAATGTCCAGCATTTAACTACCAGAGATGAGAGCTTCCTTTCTACTCATTACCTATGGCCCAGAGTTGCTGGGATAAGTAATCAGACTGTACGATAACATCCTTTGAGCTCCCTGGAGACCTTGAGTGACAGTAAAGCATGTGGGATTCTTATCAACTCTAGCTCTTGGGTGCTCCTCTCCCATCTTTGACACCTGTGCATAATCACTCAAAGTGGTTCTTCATTCTGTGCTGCTGCTTTTCGTTTCAAGCCCGTTAAAAGCTTCCTACAGGAAATAGCAAATAACATTAAAACCTATGTCCGTGTCCCAAGTGTCAAAGCACAACCTGAGGGTTTCGCATGACTTCAGCCCCTTTGCAAAGAGTAGAGTAATGGCAATATGCATTGATTCTGCAAACTTGAGACCATCAAAAGAGGCCTTAGTCTTCAGGCAGCATTACTGTGCCTACATTAACTTTCCCCAGAAGGAAAAACAGTATTTTCCCTCCTCTACATTCTCTACATTCTTCCCCTTCATTAATTCTAAATCGGAAATTTTATTTGTTTTCACATCAAAAAGGAGGCTCTACAAAAGCTTCTACAGATTTTAAGGATGCTAACAAAAAAGCAAACATGAATGGAAACATTACTTTTTATTTTTTTAAGTTTTTATTTAAATTCCAGTTAGTTAACATCCAATGTAATGTTAGTTTCAGGCGTACAATACAGTGATTCAGCACGACCTGGTGCTCATCACAAGTGCCCCCTTTAATCCCCATCTCCTATTCCACCCATCCCCCACCCACCTCCCCTCTGGTCACCATCACTTTGTTCTCTAGAGTTAAGAGTCTGTTTCTCTGTTTGCCTCCCTCTCCCTTTTTTTCTTCCCTTTGCTTGTTTGTTTGGTTTCTTAAATTCCACATATGAGTGAAATCATATGGTGTTTGTGTTTCTCTGACTGACACTGATGGACACTTGAGCTGTTTCCATAATTTGGCTATTGTAGATAATGCTGCTATCAAGTCGGGCTACATGGATCCCTTCGAATTAGTATTTTTGTATTCTTTGGGTACACATTGCTTTTATTAAAAATTTTTTTTTTCTTTCAGGAAGACCTGAGCATTGCAGGTATGTGGAAGAACATGGGGTCATTTTAAAATATACCACATTGAATTTAACCTTCAATTATGAGCAGTGATTCAGTCTGGCAATTAAGTATCTGGGCAATGCAGAAATGGATCCCATTTTCCAGTAAATAAAAATGTGTTTTACTGCAACACACTCCATTCTGAAAACATTCCCCTGACCCTCATAAGCTTAATAATCACACTACTGTCTGAATAAGATATCTTTTCTCCACTAACCTCTCCTCTGTGCTGCTTGAATATATCCCATCTGGTCAATAAATCTAAAATTCAGAGGCTTATATCCTAATTTTATTTTTCAAAATAGGGTTTCTAAAAAGGCATCAATCGAAAACACTTATAACAACATATGGATTCTTCCTTGAGAACATTACATATGCATAGACACACATATACATAAAGGAATATATATAAATTTATATACATTCTTTGCTAAATTCATGCATAAGAAAAGGCTGTCAACTATCACTATTTCTATTTCCATTTACCATTATTCTGGGGGCACCTGGATGGCTCTTGATGTCGGCTCAGGTCATGATCTCAGTGCTGTGAGATGGAGCCCCGCATCCAGTTCTGCACTGGGCATGGAACCAGCTTAAGATTCTCTCTCACGGGGTGCCTGGGTGGCACAGCGGTTGGGCGTCTGCCTTCGGCTCAGGGCATGATCCCGGCGTTATGGGATCAAGCCCCACATCAGGCTCTTCTGCTGTGGGCCTGCTTCTTCCTCTCCCACTCCCCCTGCTTGTGTTCCCTCTCTCGCTGGCTGTCTCTATCTCTGTCGAATAAATAAATAAAATCTTAAAAAAAAAAAAAAAGATTCTCTCTCACTCCCTCTGCCTCTGTTCCTCCCCTCTCTAAAAAAAACCACACACATTATTCTGTAAGTATTAGATAAATTAGACAACAAGAAAAAATGAAAAGTGCAGCATTTGGTGATACTATGATATTTGCCTGGAGAACCCACTACAGTCCACTAAAAATTATTATAAATAATGAGAAATTGAAGTTGTCTAGGTATAAAATTAATATTGAAAAATCAAAAGTCTTCCTGTCTATAAAGAAATCTGCTTAGAATTTATAATGGAACAAAAGATCCCATTGATGATGAGAACTAAAGATAAAACACATAGGAGTAACTCTAAAAACAATATGCAAGAAAATTGTAAAATGTTACTGAGGGAATCCCCAGAAAATCTTAAATGAAAAGTCATATCTATTCTTACATGGGAAAACTCAACATCACAAAGATGTTAATTCTTTCTAAATTAATCTAAAATGTATGCCATCCTCATAAATTATGAACAGAATATTTTTTTTAACTAGACAAAGTGGTTCTAAAGTTTATTTGGAGAATAAACACGCAAGAAATGCCAGGACAATTCTTGGGGGGGAAATAGTGAAAGAAGCCTATTTTGCCAAATTTTAGCTAATTAAAACAGTATGGTGCTGGTTCATAAATATGTCAATAGAATAGAAGAATAAAAAATCAAGAATTTAACTCAAATTTATACAGGAATCTTGTATAAGATAAAGGTAGAATCTTAAATCAGTGAAGACCAGATGAATTATTCAATAAATAGTGTTAAGACAAAGTAGGTAGTCATCTCAGGAAAAAATTATATCCATATTCCAAAATTAATATTAGTATGTCAAAGATTGAAAAGAAAAAATTAAGTCTTTAAAGTATTAGAAGAAAACATGAGGAAATTATTTTTATAATCTTGTAGTGGGGAAAGCCCTCTCTAATGTGTCAGACACTGAGTTGTCTGTCCATTATATTCAACCCTCACTTCCCCACTGCTTCACGGCTAAATAAAATCCCAATTCTATTCAGGGGGCAATAAGCTGAACCCCCCAAAATGGGTCGTGATGGTAGGGCTGTTCTCCACTTTTGCAGCCTCTGCAGCTATGGCAGCTATGTGACTCAGTTTTGGCCAATGAAACTTAAGTGGAAATCTGCTGGGAAAATTTCTTAGCTTTCCCAATAAAAAAATGGACAAACATACACCCATCCCCTTTGAAAGGCTAGTCCTAAAGAAATCATCTTGAGAACAGAAGGGAAAGGCTAAGAGAGTAGAATAAGGGACATTGGCCTTGACGTGGTTGAACAGCTGAACCAAAGCTAACAATCACGTAGCCCTAGAGTTTTCACCATGAGACAGAAAACAATCCAATGGACTTGAGCTACTGTGTGTGGACCTTTGGTTTCTTACAGTTGTATGATGCTTGCACTCCTAACTGACGCGCTGAGACCACCATAAAACGGAGAAGCTTTGAAGGAAAAGACAGAGCAATTTGACAACATTTAAAATTTTCTTAATTTTTTGCCCCAAAAAAGGGATATCGAAAAGAAAAATAGCTGAGATATTTTAGGTTTACATCACAGCCAAAGGGTTAATATTTTTACTATATAAAGAGCTCACCAAATAAAAAACAAAAAGACCATAGCCCAGTAGAACAATGGCCAAGGGATATTAACAGAGTATACACACACACACACACACACACACACACACACACACACGAGAATACAGACGGCTCTTGGCCCTATGAAAAGATATTCAACTTTACTCATAACAAAATAAGTAATAAAACAATTTAAACTGTAGTAACCTCATTCCTATCAATTTGTTTGGAAGATATTTAAAACAAAATTGGACAAAGCACTGAATTTTTGAGGAAACCCATACTCTGGCATTTCCATTAGGAAAGAAAACCAAAATAACCCCAAGGAGAGCAACTTGTCAAAGTCACAATTACAAATGTCACCCCAGCAGTTGCTACCTGGTTACAAAACTAAAGGACTGAAAATGATCTAAATGCCCATCAAAATAGGGCTTGTTATTTAAATTATGGAATATCTATATAATAAAAGATTACAAAGACAGACAGATACCATCTGATTTCATTTATATGGGAAATCTAAAAAACAAAACAAAGAAAGCAGAAACAGATCCATAAATGCAGAAAACAAGCTTGTGGTTGCCAGAGGGGACAGGGGAAATGGGCAAAATGGGTGAAGGGGAGTGGGAGGTACAGGCTTCCAGGTATGGGATGAATAAGTCACGGGGAGGAAAGGTACAGCATAGGGAATATAGTCAGTGGTACTGTAATACCGTTGTATGGTGACAGATGGCAGCTACGCTTGTGGTGAGCACAGCACAATGTATAGACTTGTCCAATCACTATGTCGTACACCTGAAACTCGTGTCACAGGTGCGTCACGGTGTCAACCATACTTCAACTTAAAAAGAGAGAGAGAAACTAAACCAATAAGAAAAGTCAGAACTAAACTGATGAGACAAATAAAGTCGTTACCTTCCCCATCACCAGCAAGTTTGTAATTCTGATATAATAAAGCTGAATAAGTATGTCCAAAAAATGAAATAAAAATATGAATTCCCCTTCATTAAAAAAATAAAATAGTAGGGACGCCTGGGTGGCTCAGTCGGTTAAGCGTCTGCCTTCAGCTCAGGTCATGATCCCGGGATCCTGTGATCGAGCCCCACGTCCAGCTCCCTGCTCAGCCAGGAGCCTTCTCCCTCTGCTTTTGTGTCCTTTCTCTCTCTCTGACAAAGAAATACATAAAATCTTTAAAAAATAAATAAAATAGTATACTTCTATACAAAGGAATGTAGAGGCTCTCTCTGTATAACTGAAGAATCTTCAAGATACGTTGTTAAATTAAAAAATGAACGTGCAGGACAAAGTGTGTGTTTTGCAGCCATATTGTACTAAAAATACATGAAAAGGGAAAATACGTGATTTTCTATTAATAAAATACCTTTGATAGAATACAGAAGAATCAGGTAATGGTGGTTGTGTCTGAGAAGGGGAACTGACCTGCCGCATGTTCCAGTTATCTAGAACTGTGTCATGAACCCCCCCACCATACACAAGCTTAGCGGCATAAAACCACATCCATCAGATGGATCTCGCAGACTCTGTGGGTCAAGAATTTGGCCGGGGCAGAGGGCAGGGACTGGAGGGTGACTTATCTCTGATCGTGGATGTCTGGAGCTTCAGCTGTGAGAACGAATTTGCAGCATGTGACTGCAAACAGCCAACGGCTGGAGCTGGAAGCCCGTGAAGGCTTCTTCACTCCCCCAGCTGGCACCCACGCTGTGATGGCTCATTTGCCATTGAAACAGTTACCCACAAGTGACCTCTCCGGGTGGCTGGGGTTTCTCACAGCTTGGTAGATGACAAGTCAGAGCAGTCGGACCTCCAAAAGCCAATTCAGGCCTCCAAGAGCGAGTGTTCTTTCACGCAGGGGAGATGCCGCATGGCCTTATATGACTAGCTCCCAAATCACAGAGCATCTACTCCAGCGTACCCTATCGGTTGAAGCCGTCACAAGCCTGCTCAGATTTGAGGAACCTGGACATAGAAATCGAAGTACATCAATTCGGTAACGGTGGTTATCTCTAGGGAGTGGAATTTGGGGAGATTTTAATTTTCTTCTTTTTGCCAACGTTTGCTTCCTAATTTCTCTAGAGAAGGAAGGACTACCTGTGTTATAAAATAAGTGTTTCAGAAAAATCAAGGATCTCTTTTAAAATCTCTTCTATGGAACACAGCAACACCATGCTTCGCATGCATTTTCTTGTGGGTTTGAAAGAGTGACAGAGTTTGGAGACAGGTTCACATATATTTTTTGTAAACTCTCTACAATGACGCACCTTGTAAGAAGCATGATGGTGACATGACCACATGAGTGAAAGTACACCTTATTCCTTTGTCATAATTTGCAGAATGGGGTTCTGCAGGCTCAGAGGAACAGTGCTCCAGTTGACTTTGCCTGGACCTTCTCCAGCTGTGTGGCTCAGCTCTGTGGGACTGACGTCCTTGTCCCCATCCTATGGGTGTTGGCTGGCCTGCCTTTGTCCTTTGCCCTGGCTGCCGTGCCTTTACAGGAAACTTTTCTCCCTAGTCTTTGCCCCTCCTCCCACCTTTATCCTACTGTCTCTCTGCCCATCTTCACCCTCCCCAGGTATTTCTTCCTTAACCCACTTTCTGTCCTCTCACCTTTCATTTTCTCCCCACACCAGACCCACTCTCATGTGGACCATTCTATAAGGGGGTTGGGGGGACCACCTTCAATCAACAAAACGGGGTTAAAGGGCTCCCCTGCCTTTTCTCAGCTACTAGTTTGGGTTTGTTTTTTTCCATATCGCTTCCTTTTATTTCATCATTGGACTTAGGATGACCTGGTAGTTTCTAATTTCCTTTTTTTTTTAAATTGTGGTAAAATACACACGCCATGAAGTTCACCATTTTACCCATTTTGAAGTGTACAGCCCAGTGGCTTTAAGCACATTCCCGTTGTTGTGCAACCACCACCACCATCATCTCCAGAACTTTTTCATCTCCCAAAACTGAAACTCTGAGCCCATTCCCCACCAGCTCCCCATTCCCCATTCCCAAACCCCCAGCAACTGCCATTTCTACTTTGAGTATCCATGAATTTGACTATGCTAGGTATTTTTTTATAAGTGCAATCATAGAGTAATTATCCTTTTTGTGATGGGCTTTTTGCACTTAGCAGAACTTCTTCAAGTTCATCTCTGTTGTTGCATGTGTCAGAATTCCTTTCCTTTTCAAGACTGAATAATATTCCATTGTTTATACACACCATGCTTGGTTTATCTGTCAATGGATACTGGGCTCTCAGCTATCGGTTTTTTCCAAACACAGTGAAGAAGGCCTTTCCCTCCCCCAACCCCAGACCAAGGGATACTCTCTCTCCCACGACTCCCTCATTCCTGGCCCGCAGCTCCCTCCTTCCTAGCTGGAGCACCTCGGGATTGGGTCTTGTGGCCTCATCTCACCTCTTTCCACACTGTCCTGAATGATGGGTACTATTTCCATGCCCCTCAAGACCCTCCAGAGATGATGACTCCAGGCTTATCTCTCCAAACAAGACTTCAGCTCAGGGCCCCGAGCCTTACACCTGCCTGAATATCTCATAACCAGTTCATAACCAAATTTCTTTATTCTTCTCCATCCCTCCCCCTCAGGGTAAAAATGACCAGAACCCTTCCCTAAACCCACCAGGAGACTAGTGGCTTCGTCTGGAAGACACTGAAGCTTGCTTCCCACCTCTGGACACCAGCCACAGAGGAGGCCAAGTGTGAGAGTCAGCACTGAAAATAAGGTCATTAACAGAATGTCTGTTCTACAGTAGGAAGCAAACCCAGCCCCCCTCCCCTCCTATGCTCCCAGAACAACAGAGTCAAAAGCAAGTTCTCAGGCAAGAGATTGGAATTTTTTTCCCTGGAGAAACTGAGTGTCCCCACAGAAGCAGCCCTCAGACACTGACATGTGGCTGGTTCATTGTCTGTTCTCTGTCCTGAGAGGCCTTCCAGTCACCAAGAACAACGCTGTAACCTGGGCACGAGGGACTGTGTCTTGAATGTCAATAAATGGCAGGATCTACAGGCATTAAAGGAATACAGCAAGGTACCTATATTGTCTAGAAATTTAAAGATAAATATCAAGAAAATAACTAAAGGAGTTAAAGATGGTTACCTCCGTGGACCACAACTAATAGAAGGGGACTGGTACTCTCCGTTATGCAGTTTTTTAGGATTATTTGATTTTTAAATATGTGTATTTATTTATTCTTCTCGGGGCACTGAAAGTGACCCTCCTTAAATGTCAGCCAGGTCATGTAAAACCTACAATGTCTTCCCCTTACCCTCAGAATGTAACACAATGGTAACCCCCAAGGCCCTGCACGATCTGACCCCCACCTACCTCTTCAACCACGTCCTGCTCTATTCCACTCTCTCCTTTTTTCATCAAGCTCTGGCCTCACCAGTTTCCTTTCCTTCAATTCCTTTTTCAAAAGCCATGGTCTTTGCTGCCTCAAACCTTTCCGTATGCTCTCGTATATCCATGGAACGCTTTTGCCCCGCTCTTCATCTGGCTGGCCCCTTCATCAGGTCTCCACGCAAATATCACTTCTGAGGGAGGCCGTCTCCAACCAAACTATCAAAAGTAAATCCCCCTTATTATCTTTAATTTATCCTCTTACTTGCTCCCTTCATGACATTTTTAATTGCTTTTATTTTTTATCTATTCATTTGTTTTACTATTCTGCTCCCCTGATAGAAAATTAGCTCCATGAAGGCAAGGACCATGTTCTACCTCTAGAGCCTGGCACAGTACCTGTTTGAATAAATTACATCCTAAACTGAATGCAAATCTCAATTTCCATCTCCCTGGGCAGTTTTCCAGGTTGTACTATTCTTCAGAGTAAGCACTACCAACTTGGTTACAGATTAAAGATGTATGACAACAGATGTTCCCTAATACGTGACACGCATCAGCCCCACTCCAAACTGCTAAGACATCTCCCTTATGGGGCTTGAGTAACAGTTTATCGCTTTCTATTAGAGGGAAAAGAGAACGGGAAAAACACACATAAAAATTGATTCAGGTGGAGGGAAGTACTATTTATTTAAATTACTCATTAAATTGTCCTTAGATAATAGGGAAGAAACCCTATCTTGATGGGCTCTGGGGAGTGGGAGTCAAATGCCAATTTTCACCTGAATCACGTTAGCCTGGATAACATAACAGCCTAGTACTTAATAGTAATGATGACTATTTAAATTGTAATAATGTAAGAGAGCAAGAAATCAGAAAAAGAAAAGAAAGAGGCAGGTAAAATATGCTCACCCGTGTTCTCCAGGCATTTTGGTTATATCTAAACCATATCTTCATCAAAAAAATCTGCAGGTGGTGAGGATAATGCTAATGACAAAGTGTTTGCACTTTGTCTGACCTGGAAAGAAATACCTACTTTGTTACCTTAAAATTCAATCCACATCTCCCCATGTCACCCAATCCACATCACAATCCCAAATCACAGGGGCTTATTTCAAGCACTACCAGGCATGTGTTTGAAAGGAGAGTCATGCACTCTGCTGATGTTGAGATTTTATTTTTACTTTTTAAAAAGTTTATTTATTTATTTGTTTACTTATTTATTTGACAGAGAGAGTGAGAGAGCCCAAGCAGGGGGAACAGCAGAGGCAGAGGGAGAAGCAGACTCCTTGCTGAGCAGGGAGCTGGATGCAGGACTCAATCCCAGGACTCTAGGATCATGACCTGAGCCAAAGGCAGGTGCTCAACGGACTGAGCCACCCAAGTGCCCCTGATGCTGACATTTTAAAACACACAGTCTTCTCTCCTCATCAGGAAAGAGAAGCTCAAGTCCTGCCTTGAGGAGAAGGAGGGATCCAAATGATTCCTCAACATTTCTGCCAGCTCTAAGATTCAATAATTGTATGATTCATCATCTGCTGAAGGAAATTATTTAGGAGCTTAAGTGGTCATAAGCTGTGAAATGCTCATAAGCCTGGTCATACTTATGGAACTGTTAGATCTATACAATGGCATCCTATAAAAAGGAAAGCCCAGAGGAAAGAAAGAAAATATCAAATCCTATATAAGCAGAAACTGGAGTGATGAATTACTACTCATCATTTATTTGTTCATTAAGCAAACATTCATTTAGCTCTCACTACATAGCTGGCACAGTGCTTAAAATGGGGCAGGTGCTTAAAATGATTCCCTGGGTTCAAAGGGTAGTGAAGAAAGACTCAAAAATAAGCAATTTTAGCACAATCTGATGAATGCTATTGTAGGGTTCAGTGCCACAAACTCTATGGGAAACCTGAGGGATGGGTAACTCTATTGAGGGAGTGTAGAAGGACTTTATCAAGGAGATGACAGTTGAACTGGGCTTTGAAGGATGAATAGGAGTTTTCTAGTGAAGAATGGGAAGGGGATTCAAAGAAGGAATAGAAAACATAAAGGCTTAGAGACATGAAAGAGCACAGAAGAAAAACAGAAAGGAAATATTTGGAGTAAGTGAAGCAGGAGTACATAGAGATAAGAGCCCAGAATCAAGACATGTAGGAAACTGATCATTAAGAATTTTGTATGCCAGGGGTGCCTGGGTGGCTCAGTTGTTAAGGATCTGCTTTCCACTCAGGGTGTGATCCCAGTGTTCTGGGATCAAGCCCCACATCAGGCTCCTCTGCTGGAAGCCTGCTTCTTCCTCTCCCACTCCCCCTGCCTGTGTTCCCTCTCTCACTGGCTGTCTCTCTCTCTGACAAATAAATAAAATAAAATCTTTTTTTAAAAAAAGAATTTTGTATGCCAAGCTAAAAGCTTAATTTTTGCCTACCAACAAGGTACATGATTGAATGGTTTTTTCCAAGAGTGCTTCATGACCAGATTGCTTTTTTCAAAAGGAATTCTCAGGTGGGATTGTAGAAAATTAAAAGACCAAAGAAAACCAGTCAGGAGGCCACTGTAATAGTTTAGTCAAGAAATAAGGACCTGCCTTAGCATATGGAAATATGCTCAACTTTACCATAATGAAACTCACATTGCATACCACTTCTCACCCATCGGGATGGCAAAAATTCAGATTCTTGATAACTCACTCAAGGTGTTGTTGAGGCCATGGGAATACAGGCCCTCTAAAATATTGCTGGTAGGAGTGAAAAAGAGTGCAACCCACATGGAGGACTGTTTAGCAATTTCCAATAAAATAATATATGTCTTTACCCAAAGCAATAGACAGATTCACTTGATCTTAACCAAAAGGCCAAGAAGTGATAGCAATTTACAGATTCAATACAATCCCTATCAAAATACCAATAGCATTTCTCACAAAACTAGAACAAATAATACTAAAGTTTGTATGGAACTCCAAAAGACCCCAAATATCCAAAGCAATCCTGAGAAAGAAAAACAAAGCTGGAGGCATCACAATTTCAGATTTTAAGGTATACTACAAAGCTATAGCAATCAAAACAGTATGGTACCAGCACAAAAATAAACACATAGATCAATGGAACAGAATAGAGAGCCCAGAAATAAACCCAAGATTATGTGGTCAATTAATCATTGACAAAGTATACTGATGACTTTTTAGGTACATCACCAAAGGCACTTTCCACAAATAAAGGAACTGATAAGCTGAGTTTCATCAAAATTAAAAATATTCCGCTCTGCAAAGGATAATGTCCAGAGAATAAGACAAGTCACAGACTGGGAGAAGAAAAAACACATTTAATAAAAGGTTGTTATCCAAAATATACAAAGAATTTTTAAAAATCAACAATAAGAAAACAACTTGATTTAAAAATGGACAAAAGACCCGAAACAGATTCCTCTCCGAGATGTACAGATGGCAAATAAGCATATGAAAAGACTTTCAACATTATACATCGGAGGGATTTGCAAATTAAAACAACAATGAGATATCACTACACACCTATTAAAATAGCCAAAATCCAAAACACTGACAACACCAAATGCTGACAATTATGTGGAGCAACAGGAAATCTCATTCACTGCTGGTGGGAATGCAAAGTGCTATGCCCACTTTGGAAGACAGTTTGGAAGTTTCTTATAAAACTAAACATAGTCTTACCATAGGTCTAGCAATAGCACTTCTTAGCTTTATCCAAAAGAAGTGAAGATGTATGTCCATGTAAAAACCTGCATGTGATGTTTATAGCCGTAAATATTTGAAATGTGAAATTAAATTTGATATTGCTTAATTTATAATTGCCAAAAATTTGAAGTAACCAAGATATTCTTCAGTAGGTGATGGGATATTATTCAGCACTTTAAAAAGATGAGCTATCAAGCCATAAAAAGACATACAGGAAACTTAAATGCATATTTCTAAGTGAAAAAAGCCAACCCGAAAAGTCTACATACTGTAAAATTCCAATTATGTGACATTCTGAAAGAAACAAAACTATGGAGACAGTAAAAAGATCAGTAGTTACCAAGGCTTCGGGGAAAAGAGGGATGAATAGGTGGAGCACAGAGAATTTCTGGAGCGGTGAACTATTGTGCATGATACTATAATGGGAGATACAAGTCACTATACATTTGTCCGAACAATTGTCCAAACATTCTATGGAATGTACAACACCGAGAGTGAGCCATAATGTAAACTACAGACCTTGGATGATGACATGTCCATGTAGCTTCTGACTGTGACAGACGTACCACTGTGGTGCAAAATGTTGATAGTGGGAGGAGGTGGGGGGGTGTAGGGAATATATAGGAATTTTCTATACTTTTGGCTCAGTTTTGTGGTGAACCTAAAACTGCTCTGAAAAATAGTTTATAATTTAAAAAACTAACCTAATTTTATATAAATACAATAGCAAATTCACAGAAAGAAATTAATTTGAGTTATTTCTTTAAAGATTATTATTTTTATTTATTTGAGAGAGAGAATGAATGAGTGAGGTGGGGAGGAACAGAGAGAAAAGCAGACTCCCTGCTGAGCAGGGAGCCCAATGCAGGACTCAATCCCAGGACCCTGAGATCATGACCTGAGATAAAGGCAGCCACTTAACCAACTGAGCCACCCAGGTGCCCCAAATTTGAGTAATTTTTAAAGTCTACATTCTCTATATCCTTAATGGGAAATATATTCTAAGGACAAAAGAACTGCAAAGAAATCTTAAATGTTACTGAACAGGTTTACTGGTAGTAGTAATAATGGTATAATGTTCTAAAAATATTTTATATATATCATAGGATAAAGTAAATAAATAAATACATTCATGCTATTAGGAACCAAGATTTCCACTATGAGAGCATAGAGATAAAAATTTAAAATAAGAGGGGCGCCTGGGTGGCACAGCGGTTAAAGCGTCTGCCTTCGGCTCAGGGCGTGATCCCGGCGTTATGGGATCGAGCCCCACGTCAGGCTCCTCTGCTATGAGCCTGCTTCTTCCTCTCCCACTCCCCCTGCTTGTGTTCCCTCTCGCTGGTTGTCTCTATCTCTGTTGAATAAATAAATAAAATCTTAAAAAAAAAAAAAAGAAAAAAATTTAAAATAAGAAAAAGTAAGGATTAATTTTAATTGTAAATACAGTGAACTTACAGTTTTGGTTTTTGTTGTCGTTTTGGTTTTTTTTTTTTTTAAGATTTTATTTATTTGTTTGTCAGAGAGAGAGAGCACAAGTAGGGGAAACAGCAGGCAGAGGGAGAAGCAAGCTCCCTGCTGAGCAAGGAGCCCAGTGCAGGACTTGATCCCAGGAACCTGGGATCATGACCTGAGCCAAAGGCAGCTGCTTAACTGACTGAGCCACCCAGGCACCCCACAGTTTTTTAAAGTATATTTTCTATTACTTCCATTGAAAAGGCCCAGGTGCAACAATATACCAATAGCAATGAGCACCCCTAGCAACTAGATCTTGGTGTCTAAATATCATTCCCCACTAAAACAGACCAGAGTTCCTTGGAGAAACATCTGGTCCCAGGTCTGAGGCCAGACCAAGTTGAGCCTTGGATCTCTTGTTTTGCTCAAAGTAAGGAAGAATACAAAGACCGAGAATCATGTTAAAGGGTCAGAGGCTGGCTTAAAGGGGCTCCCACTGAACACATTTGGGTCAGTTCAGGCAATTTGCAAAAATTGATTCAGACAGGGATCATCAATAGACCCTGAGACCCCTGGGTAAACTATGTTGGGTGTCATGTCATTGCAAAGTATTACCCACAGATTGCTAATTACAAAAGGGTAAAGTTACTTTTATAGTGGAGAGATATGATTGACAATTTCTCTTTCTCTCCTCTAGGATTTTCTTTTTCCAGGATGCTAACCAAACTACTATCTGTGGTGGCTTCATACTGTATCAGCCTAGCCAAGTTGAATCCCGGAATTTCCCTGAAGTAAAGCTGGTCACAAGATAAGTTTAGGAGCAATTCAGAAAGTGGACATGGAGCCACAGAGTCAATGACGGATAGTTTTCTGGGGCTGAAATTCTACTGGGTTAAGGGCCATTCTACCCTCTGCGACTTCATCCCGTCCTCAGTGCTTCCATTTCTAGAATGTGAGGCTGATGATCTGGCTTGGGGAGTAGAAACATAGGACTAGTTTGTTTCTTATTTTCCTCTTTAACTTCTCCCAGCATCCTAGAGTTTTCCTGGAAACCCTAAAAAACAACAACAACAACAACAACATCATTACTGGACACCTCAGCCTCACCCACAAGAGGAGTCTGGGAATTACATAAAGCCCCTGTGTATTTGGGCATGAAGAAAGAAGCTCATTTAAATATCTGTGACATCAATGGAACAGGCACTGATTAGACAGATGGACAGTGGCATTTTTAGTATAATATGCCTTATAAGCCTGCAGAAAAATCACTCAGCCCACCAAGATGTTAGTGACTCATGGGTGTTAATAGTGACAGTTCATAACTCTACCGAGAATACAGCCAATTTCTGCTTATCCACAAATAGACTGTTACTTCGCCAAGTATTTGCACAGCAATCTGTTCCAGCCTCGGCTACCACAGCAGGCCCCGGCTTGGGTGGGGTCAGGGCTATGTAAAAGGGAATGTGGACAGCAGGGCTGGGCCTAGAATATAAAGTGAAGGGTAAGGGAGTATTTTCACCCCAGCCCGCAACTGATTACATTCTAAGGCGAAATGTTACTCATCGGTGTCAGCAAATATTTACTGAGCACCTGCTATGGTTGGGACACTGTGCAGGGCAGCAGGGATTCAAACGCTATAAAATAGGGTCCCTACTTCAGGAACCTTACACTAGAGTTTCGGACACTAACCATAAAAATAAAAACACACGCATCCAGAGGCACTAGCAACAGTAAATGGCCAAGTGTGCCAGCTGTGTGGTGCAGCCGATAGAGAGCAGAGAAGAGGAATTTGCACGCTGTAGATGTGAGAGATGAATCATGGGACTGAGTGTATTCCCAGGGAGAAAGGAGAAAGCAATAGAAGCAAGAAATATTTATTAATCATCTACTCATGATCTACTAACAGCTACCATTTGGGGGCATTTAACAATGCCAAGTGCCCTACCTGTGCTTTTCACTTAATTTTTGCAACCGCCATGTGATTAAGTGAATTAGCATTCCCATATTATAATTAACCAAACAGAGTCTCAGGTAAGTAATTACCCCGAGGTCACCCAATCCGTACACAGCAGGGCAGAACTCACACACAGATCTGTCTGATTCAGAGTTCACACTCTTTCTGTTTCAGGGTCTGGGTTCTCTCTTTCTGTATCTCTTCACACTACACGTCTCGTGTATGTCATGTGTAACTTTCATGGCCTTAGCCTTCAAGGGAAAGCCATGTACACAGGATGATGGGGGACAGGAAAATGCCAAATGGAAGGGTGAGTGCCCCAACGAATGGCAGAGATCATTGGTGCTGATGGGGGGGCAGTCTGAGGGGACACTAGCCATGTGGGGAGAAGATGCCATTTGAAAAGCATCAGGTCCCTCTAAGTGCCACCAGGGAGCTCCCAGACAAACGCCGGTACAAAAACTGTAAACTACAACAACAGCCCCTTGAGAATTCTCTTTATTTATCTCATGCTGCACAGCAGGGCACCCTGATTATGTTTCAACAGTAGACAAATGGCCCTGGGTGGCCTGACTGATTGTGGACATAAGAGGTGGCTGCCATTCCTGAGGTACAGCCACCCGTCGGAGTGATGGCAGCTCTCCAGGGCCAAGAATATCCCCCGTGTCTGTAAGGGGCCTCACTAGTGTCAATATTTACGAGGAACCCAAGGGACAACAGATGGATGGAGTGAACCAAAAGGCAGCCACTTCCCCATCTTCAGTTTGAGGTCTCTGGTGCAGAACAGAAGGAGGGGTTCAGGGAAAGTGGTGCTCTGCTGTCACCTTGGCAGACTTGTTCACCTCCCTTAAACATTTGAGTAACCACCCAGTGAAAGGTGGATAATAAATGGCAGGAGTCCAGTGAAGTGTTAGCTTTTCTGTCTTAGGATAAAACAAATCCTCTGCCGACTGTAATTTTCTTCTGTATAATTTTCTAGCAGTACTTGGCAGGTTTGGGACTCACCAGCACAGAGTCATTAGCTGTAGAAATGACAGCGATGATACTTAGAGTCCAGAGGGAAGAGAACTGGCCAAGAAAAATCCTGGGGAGGGGCGCCTGGGTGGCGCAGTCATTAAGCGTCTGCCTTCGGCTCAGGGCATGATCCCTGCGTTCTGGGATCGCGCCCCGCATCAGGCTCCTCCGCTGGGAGCCTGCTTCTTCCTCTCCCACTCCCCCTGCTTGTGTTCCCTCTCTCGCTGGCTGTCTCTGTCAAATAAATAAAATAAAATCTTAAAAAAAGAAAAAGAAAAAAAAAGAAAGAAAAATCCTGGGGAGTGCCAACATCCAAGTCTGTGATGTGAAGAGGAGGGACCTCTGAACTCCGTGTGATCATGCATGTCCATAAAGAACCAGGACCCAAGAGTGTCCCGGGAGTCTGCGGTCCAAGGCAGCAAGAAAATCCAGGAAGAAGACAACTAAAAAATGTCCCCTGCATTTGGTACATAGGTCATGAACAACCTTAATGTGAAAGTTCTGGTAGAGTGTTAGGGTTCTGAAGACAGAGCCACCTGGACTAAGGGGCAATGGGATGTAAGGTGGCAGAGGAGTTTGAATACACTAGTAGGGGAAGGTCAAGCGAGAGTAATTTTTTTCAAGATGGAAATTATTTAAGTGCGATGAGAGTTTCAGGGGAAAGATACACTAGGGAGTGAGGAGTCATCACAGGGCTGGAGGAGCTGATGGCAGAACATTGGCAGGCATTGTACGGAGAGAACATGGAACGTGTGTTCCTCAGCCAGACTCTCAAAGTTTTCCCGAAAATCCATAAACAACTTACATTGTCTTCTTCCATCACCCTTTTGGACCTAGTCAAGGACAGGAGGCCCAGACCAGCCATCTTTGCTGACCTAATCAGTTTACCCCCAAAAAAGTGCAAACAAGCTTTCTGTGTACAGACCATCTACATTGTTTTCTCAACCCCCGCTCTTATATATAAATCCTTATCTCAGCTTAAGAACGGATTCCTTGGGTGACTCAGTCGATGGAGCAAGCGACTCTTGATCTCGGGGTAGTGAGTTCGAGCCCCATGTTGGGTGTAGAGATTACTTTTTTTAAAAAAAGAAGGGATTCTGGGGTGCCTGGGTGGCACAGCGGTTAAGCGTCTGCCTTCGGCTCAGGGCGTGATCCCGGCGTTGTGGGATCGAGCCCCACGTCAGGCTCCTCTGCTGTGAGCCTGCTTCTTCCTCTCCCACTCCCCCTGCTTGTGTTCCCTATCTCACTGGCTGTCTCTGTCTCTGTCGAATAAATAAATAAAATCTTTAAAAAAAAAAAAAAGAAGGGATTCTTTCACATAGGAGGAAACAATTTGCGTACAAAATAATACGCAAGCCAACTAAATGTTCTTGAGGGGTTTTTTTTGGCAAGAGAAAGAAAGGCTGACGATGCAGGAGCAAGTGGTGGTGGCTGATGAGCAAGGTCCAGAGATGATGGGAGGGGACGGGGTCAGAGGGATCCCAAAGAAGTTGCCTTTCAGTAGGAGCATGGCTCCCCCATGCTCTGACCCTGGAGGAAATGTGGGGAGGGTGCCTAAGATTGAGGGGGCAATGTGATAAAGGTGTAAGTGGGACAGGAAGTTAGGGGGCTGTCTGCCGAGAAGGAAGAGGCCAAGGATGCAGGGAATGAATGGTGGAAGGTTTAAACTGTTGAAGAGAATGGGCGATGGACCGGACACGGGAGAGAAAGCACCACTGGGCACCCACACAGACCCAGCTGAAGCAGAGACACAAATGGTGACAGTCTGCATGGCTAGGTGATTTCCCGCCACCAGTTGCCCAGGTGCAGAGGGAGAGGAGAGTGGGGTAGGTGTTTCACTGGGTGGGTGCAGAGGAAGAATGGGGTAGGGGGCATGTGGGGAAAGGGGGAGGCAAGGAGTTCAGATGATCATAGGACCTGGGCTGGAACGGGAAGAGGGAAGAGGCAAGGAGGGTGCGCATGGTGGCCCGTGTTCTAGTTAGAAGAGAATCCACTCCAGCTGGCTGAAAAAGAGAGGGATATAGATAGCTCAAAAAAGATCACTGAGAGATGCAAAGAAACAGACTCTGGCTGAGCATCCAGGAATGTCGCCCCCCCACACATGGGGACTGGCCCATCGCAGGGGCTGAGCCTCCACCGTAATCACGAAGTTGAGCTCAGAGACCGACCACCACAGCTGCCAACTATAGAACGAAACCCCCTCCGTCACCACGCTCCCGGAAAAACAGACGCCCCTGCTCTGCCTTCTCTGGATAACTCAGCGTTGAGTCAATGTCTCTTGTAGATGCATGAGGTTGCTGGGGCCTAAATCACCGCCCTGGCAGCAAGGAAGTGAGGGGGACTCGCGCCTTAACTGTGTGTCTTGTCTCCCCTCCCCTCTGCGCCCCCAGGGTTGGTACTTGTGCTGCGGAGAAAGTGTTCAAAAAGTACGGAAGGGGTTCAAGAGGCTTGAGACAGCCGCCCGCTCCAGGGTCCATCAAGGCTGCCGCAGCCTACACCGGGCCTCTGTGAACGCCCTTCTGGGCACACGCTGGGTGCGCATGGCTTGGCACGGTCTGTTCTTTATGAGAAGATAAGGGTGCTCCTGCTTCCAGGGACACGCCCGCCCCTACGCACAGGTGCAGTAAGCTTAGGGAGCAAAGTGCAGGTTGGGTTTCAGCCCCCACCTTCCTCCTCAAGAGGCAGACTCTGTACAGTACGGAACGGGCACGAACATTTGTGACAACTCAGGAGCCTACTGACTGGGCCGAAATACAGGGGCCAAGGGCCAAGAAGTCTCCACCAAGTCAAAGAGCATGTGTAGTGAGAAGGCAACTGGGAGAGCCAGAAGGATGGGCGTTCTGGTCACAGCATGAAAGCCAGGGGTCTGAGAGTTCTGGGCTGGAGCTGTCAGTGCGGGGAAAACAAGTTCCCATGGGTGGGGGAAGTGCAGGGGAGCTAAGATGCCTTGAAATTCAGCAAGCTGTTTGAGAGACAGCTCCCCTATGTGGATATTAAAAGTCGAGATGGACAAAGAGGAAGAAGGGAGCCAGATTCCAAAGTCGTCCATGAAACAGTTATAGGGAGACAGTGGGTGACGCAACCAGGGGGACAAGAAGAAGGTAGTAACCTTGGATGAGAAGGACTTCATGTAAGGGTGGGAGCAGCAGCTGGGAGCTAACCAATAACCACAGATCCCCAGCTTTCCTGGCCCCTGCTCCATGGGACACTGACGTGTGTCCTCAGGCCACCATAACAAAGGACAACAGACTGGGGGGCTTAAATAAAAGAAACTTACCTGTCACAGTTCTGGAGGCTGGAAGTTCAAGATCAAGTTGCTGGCATGCTTGGGTTCTGAGAGAGCCCTCTTCTTGGCTTATAGATGGCTGCCTTCTCCCTGTGTCCTCACATGGCAGAGAAGAGGACAAGGTCTCTGGTGTCTCTTCTTATAATGGCACTAACCCCATCATGTGGGCCTTACCCTCTAGTCCTAATCACCTCAAAGACCCCATCTCCAATATAGCCTTCCACAGGGGGGTAGGGCTTCAATATAGGAATTTGGCGGGGGGGTACACAGTCCATAGCACACAGTCCATAATACTCCATTGTTTGTGAACAGAAGAAAACCCCTATTCTCACAGAGCTTATATTCTAATGGAGGGAGGCAGACAACACACGCACACACACAGTATGTTAGGATAAGTGCTATAAGAAAACCTAGGTTTGTGGGATGATGGAGAGGCAGGATATTACCGTGCATTGGATGGATATAGAGGAAGGGAGTGGGACATCGAATATCTGGTGAAAGAGTGTTATTGACTAAGAGTGCCGCAAGTGAAAAGGCCCTGAGGCAGGACCGGGTTTGACATGTGAAACTGGAGAGGAGAGAGGGACAGGAAGGAAAGTAGTAGGATTTGTTGTCATTGGAGTATAACAGCAGGCAAATCACACCGGGACATTGTAAGGACTTCAGTTCTTGCTCTGAATGAGGTGGAAAGCTACTTAGGCTAATGAGGAGAGAAATGACATGATCCAGAAATGAAAGAATGGAAAACCCACAGTGGAAGAAGTTACATGTGTGGTGTTCCCTAGGGGAGAGGTGGGTGGCAGGGAAGAGAGGGGTAGAGGAAGAGTGGTTTGACAAAGCTGAGCACTGAGAGGTGAGAGTCCATGGGACACAGTGCCATGATCGGGTTGGGGGGGAGGCCAGGGTGAGGAAGGGGCATGGGAAAACAGGAGAGAGAGGGTGGTTGCCTGCACACCTAAGATCAAAGTGGGGAGGCGGAGACTGGACCAAGATGCTCGAGGCAGGGTGGGGTCAGGAGTCAGAGGCACGGGGAGAGCTACCTGAGATCTGCGGAGGCCAGAAAGGGTGGTGGTGTAATGTGGAAGCCTCCAGAGGTGCCCGAAGGCTTCAGGATGGCAGGGGAGAGAGAAGCGGGGAAGCTGGGACATGTCCCCAGTGCGCGGGGTGGCACGTTGGAAAGCCAGCACAGTGCAAGGGGCTTTCTGGCCAATATCTCCCTCCCCGTAAATTCTGAGGGGAAAGGGTGGGAAGAAATGAAACCCTGGAAAGCTGTCCAGCCCAGGAAACCCCCCGCCCCCCGGGATCTGGGCGGGCCGAAGGTCCTGATGAATGGTGAGCAGGGAAGGGGAGCTTGCCCAGAGAAAGGAAAAGAAGGAAGCAGACGGGGACACTCCTTCCTTTGCAGCAGCCCTCCCAGTGACCTGGTGACCCGGCCTGCAGGGGACGTGCAGGGAGGAGGCCAGGGATTACTAAGGGATAAAAGCTACAGAGTCAATCTAATCAAGAGTCACTTTCCATAACCTCATTTGCAATTCAGTTGCTCCTTTGCCAAAAGGCCCCGTGCAGCTGTTCCACCCGGCAAGGCAAGCCTTTGCCAGGTGATCCAGGGGGGCCGTGCCGGATGCCTCGCAGCTGCCAGCCTGACTGCTGCAGGGCTCAGTTTCCCTCTCTGGGCCGGCTTCCTGAGTCCCAGCCGCTAGGCCGGCATCGCACTGGGCCACAAGTGAGGCGGGAGGCGCGGGAACAAGGAGACAGCCCTGCCGGGCCTTGCCCCGCCTTGCCTGGTTAAAGCAAGACACAAAGCGCTGTTTGATCTGAGCCCTCTGCCAGTTCTGGAAGCACTGTGTCTGTCACAGCTCCAAAAAAGAGCAGGAGGTTACTTAGCTATGGTGAATAATAATTGGGCATTTGTCTAACAGCTACTATACTGATGAATAATTAAAATTTTTATTACAATCGAGGCGAAAATCACTCTACTCACACGGACGGTCTGTCAGCTGAGCCAGGGGAAATGCAGGTGTTGGAAGAGGACCTTCTGAGTTCGGAAAGAGAAGCCATGATTATGGTTAAGAAGGCCAGGCGAAAAGCTGGGGATGTTCCAGAAAGTTACAGGGGTTGCAGACCCAAACACAGAGAGGCCTGTTCCTTTACAGTTCTTTTCAGGACGTAATAAGATCAGCGGACTGGAGTCAGACCTGGGGCATGCAAACAGCTGAGACAGCTAGCGAAAGCTATGGGTGACAACCAGGAAGCCCACAAGATAAAGAGAAACAGATAATGACTTGGCCATACACATGCCCATCTCTCACAGCCGATGCTGGGGACTTTGATGACGGTGGAGAGGGGACAGCTGGGGTATGACAGGGAAAGCGCAGAACTCAGAAGTCGGAACCCACCTCCCAGTTCAACGGGATGGCTACTTCTCGGCTGTGACCTTGGGCAAGTTCACCAAACCTGCACAGGCATCCCTCTCTACATCCATAAAATGGGGAAAATACTGCCTTGCCATATGTTGCCCTGAGGATTAGATGAGATCACGTAAACGAGACTATTTGGTAATTATAAAGACACACAGCAAATGCAAGTAATCATAACTCAAAAATCAGACTTAAAGGCAGTGGTGTCTGAACAGCCTCAGAGTTGGGATAGGTTGAGTGAATTAGGATTCGGGAATAATGAAAAAGAAGATCTGTGCTATTTGGGTTGGATATGAAATTATCAACGGAATTTCATAAAGTCCCACTTAAATACATTGTACAAGGCAAATAAATATCCCTTTAGTTATAAATAGCGCTTTATTTTTCTCTGGTTTGTCAACAGGACAGCCCACTTAAAAGGAAGCCATGAAACACTATTTTGATGAGAGAGTACCTGTGGAATTCATACATCCACCAATAAATAGATTCATGCCGTGGAACATGACCACGGGGAGGAGGGACTATTTCTGAGAGCATGTCCTATGCAGTAGAACCCTGACATCCCCTGAGGGATAAATCCCAAGAAAGCCCTGACTCCTCAAATATGTAGCGATAACACAGTGTCAAGGTGCTGGCTTCATCTTCCTCCATGCAGTGACCAGCCTTGCAGTCCACAATTCGAGTTCATGATGAAAACCCGAAGTGTTCAACGTCTGAAGGCTGAACGTCCATCACGCATCATCTCCGTTAAATCACAACACTCCTCTGTTCCCCATTTTACACAGAATGAAATGAAGGCTCCAAGTGGTTTAAGTAACTCGCCCAAGGTTCTGAGGCTATGAATGCAGAGAACCAGGGTTGGAAGCTTATTGATCTCTTCAAAGCCTTTAAAGCGTTCACTGTAATACTCCCCTTCATAGTTCACGTGGGGATACAACATTGACCACAACAAGATCCCTTTCCCTTATAACCTTCTGGGAGAGATAATAGTGCACCAAATGAACTCAGCAAGCTTTGTTGGGTACCTCCGTTCAAGGTGCCAGAGATCCCCGGATGAACAGGTACGCCAGAGCCCTGTGCTTGGGAGCAGCTAGGAGGTGAGCTCCCTGTGCGTGGTGCAGAGTCAGTGCCGGAGGCCTTGCAGGGCCCCTCACTAGCTCTTGGGGCTGGATCCCCTTAGGTTCCTGCCACTGGATGTCCTGGTTATAGCTACCGCCCGAGCAACCCCCTTAAGTGTCCAAAAACTGCCGACAGCTCGCGGGCTGCGTAGAAACAGAAGAACAGGGACCTGGTCTGGCTTCATGGTCGCTAAGCCCGTGACCCTCTGGAAGTCCTTCAACCACCAAATCAGCCTCTTTGCTTGTAAATGGGGATATTGTTGAGTGGAAAGGACTGGTGCCATACTGTCCGGAAGTGAAAATCATACTCAGTGAAAGCTGGCTTTTATTATCTTTGTGTGTTTCTTCTAATCAGACCCAGGATAAGTGGTGTTTTCGTCAGTCCACGAGGCTCTGGGAGACGCAATCTTTGAACGTTCCCAAGGGCTCCTCTGTGGGCCTGCAGGAGTGTCTCAGGGGTTCGGGCCTCGGTAGGAAGTGGTGTTGCAGAAGGGGAGGGGCCAGGAAAAAATCATTCCACGCCTCCTCCTTCTTTCCGTCCCTTCTTGGGCATAGATGTCTGCAACATATGGTGGAAGTCTGTGTAGTTCCAGTTTCACAAAGAGCAGGGTGGGAGGGGGAGGGATTTCTAAAACTTATGCTAGAACTGCGGAAGAATTGAGCTACGGGGGGGCCTCTCCTGACTCCGCAGGTGCCGCCATCCTGCGTGTGACTCTGCCCTGACTCGGCGCCTGAATGACTGTGGCCTGGCCACTGGGCTCCACGGGCCGGGAATGCCGCTTCATCTCAGAATAATAAAGCAGCTGCTGTCCCACCAGCTGAAAGCGCCTGGACATCTGGCTGGTGTCCTTCCAAAGGGCTCCATCCTGAGTGATGCTCAAGCAAAATACTCCATCCAACCTTCCATTGTGGACTCAGGCCAGGACTGCGTGTCTGACCGTTAGCAGCCAGCTGCTGCGCTCCCGATGAGACAGGTCATGAATAGTTGGCTGGTATCTCAGTGCTTTCAACAACCAGATCAGCTATGACGGATGAGCAGTCAGATTTATTCGCCTGGCTCTAAACTCTTGTACCTATCAGAAAGAAATAGAGCCAAGCCCTGAAAGTCAATTTGGGGTGTTGTATAAACATCGTCTTCACTGTGACTTATTTCTTCCTTCTTAGCTATCTCGAGTCACTCAAAGAAGTTAGGCAGTTTGCCCACGGTATCCAGGGATGGGCATCCAATTACACTTCACCGAATCCAGGGTCTTCTCCTGAAGTTCAGAACAGTTGTGTTTGGCTCATGTGCCTAAGCAATGTCCCTGCAGTATGATGGTGGGGAGATTGTGACATTCGTGCCCTCCATCCTCCCACCTTGGTGCCTGTGGGATGATAGGGAGAGGAGACAGTGCTGTGACATTCTAATAGCTTAATGGAGAAGAGAGCTCCTCTGTTCAGAGAACCAGCCCACCACCCTTGGAGCCAGACCTTCTCATAAAACCTCCACCCAAGGGCAACCTGAAACCACTCATGACATCATCAACAGGGAGCTTCTCAGCTTGGTCTGTTTAAAGTTGGAGTTCACACATGGGGCAGCCTTGTGCCGTCACATACATTCTAGTGTTTGAAGAAAAAAAACTTCCTTAGATTGAAATGAAACCAGATCCTCTAGAACTTTCTTCCACCGGTCCATTAGATATACCAGGTTTGCATCGTACCTTCAGAAAATATGAAGGAAAAAAAAAAGGAACAGGTGCCTCTTCTCTTCCTGCCAAATCCTCCTCCTGATCTATCCCCAAAGAGGTGTATTAGCTTGTTTTCTGACTTGTTTTAAAAAGTCAGGTACTCCAGGGGCGCCTGGGTGGCACAGAGGTTAAGTGTCTGCCTATGGCTCAGGGCGTGATCCCGGCGTTATGGGATCGAGCCCCACATCAGACTCCTCCGCTATGAGCCTGCTTCTTCCTCTCCCACTCCCCCTGCTTGTGTTCCCTCTCTCGCTGGCTGTCTCTATCTCTGTCAAATNCCTGCTTCTTCCTCTTCCACTCCCCCTGCTTGTGTTCCCTCTCTCGCTGGCTGTCTCTATCTCTGTCAAATAAATAAATAAAATCTTAAAAAAAAAATAGGTACTCCAAGTCACATCTTAATGAACANTGTGTTCCCTCTCTCGCTGGCTGTCTCTATCTCTGTCAAATAAATAAATAAAATCTTTAAAAAAAAAATAGTCAGGTACTCCAAGTCACATCTTAATGAACTCTAAAAGGCTTTTTCTGGTGGATCTCTTTTCCTGTGCCCCCTCATCTGGCCTCCTGAATATTACAGAATCCTCCAACCACTGCAGTATCCAGCACATGCACACACTCCAGAGAATTCCAGGCAAAGGCTCAACTGTGAACAAGAAAAAGGCAGTTGTGGCTGCTTCTCAGTACTTACTAGGGACAAAACAAAAGCCACAAGGATGAGCTTTGAGTTTTGCAGTGGTGGGGTCATGTGGCTCAATCCAGGCCTTGGTCATAGCTTTTACCTCTCTCCAAAATGATTTGTGCAAAACTGTCAACATGGCTCTAAACAAATGCATAGGTATATTCCGTATATTCTACTGACAGGAACTGTCATCAGAAAATCACCCCATTGGGGCGCCTGAGTGGCTCAGTCAGTTAAGCGTCTGACTCTTGATTTCAGCTCAGGTCATGATCACAAGGTCATGATATTGAGCCCCAAGTCGGCCTCCCGGCTCAGAAGAGAGTCTGCTTGTTTCCCTCTTCCTCTCCCTCTGCCCCTCCCTCCGCTCAATGCACGCACTTTCCCCTCTCTCTCTCTCAACATAAATGAATAAAATCTTTAAAAAAAAAAAAAAGAAAGAGAGAGAGAACATCATCCCGTCTTCTCATGACCATGTCCATATACCAGAACACTCCCTTAAGGTGGAAGGTGAGACAGTAGAGGGGAAAACATTAACTAAGTGCATTCAATTAACTTTTTGTTTTCACAGCATCAAGAGGCTGGAAAAAAGAGACATTAAGAAACCATAACCCATAGCCCGATATTCTGATAGACCCTTATATTTGAAATTTCCCAAGGGGGAATGAATGTCTTTATTGGTGGTAGTGGTGATGGTGATGATGACATTTTTGTGTTTGTTCGTTTTACATTAGTAAGTATTTCAATGTAAAGAGAGAAGTGTAGACTATAATTAAATAGCTGTGTGTCCACCACCTACTTTAACATTATTAACACTTTGCTATATTTTATTCCATTTCCTTTTTTGTAAAAAAAAAAAACAAAAACAGCATTTAGATACATGGAATGCTGTATGTTCCTCCCTGATCCCTCCCTCCTTAGGCAACCATTGGCCTGGAGCTAACGGTATCAGTCCCATGAAGACTTTGAAAAAATATTCACTATGGCTTCCCATGTGGCTGCAACCACCAGGTAAGCAAGATGGGTGTTTGCAATCACATTTGAGAGCTAAGAAGAAGAAGCAGTCCCATATAATACGTTTTCTTCTCCAGGTGCTATGGGCAGTACCGCCAGCTCTCTGCTCTACCAACCCCATAAAGTGCACACACTGGGACACAAGGTCAGGCAAGGTTATGTCATATGTTGGACTCACATGCCCCCAAGGGCAACCTACAGGAATCCCGTCCATCATGGTGTTAACCAGTTAGTTTGCTCGAAGTCTTCAGTCTGTTGCTAAGGAGCCAGCTAGGTACGACTGGAGACCCTGAGAGCCCTGAACTCTGACTCGATTGAAGAAGATTCCACATACAAATTCTTGGAGGTTCTTCTCATTGACTTATTCCACTAAGCTATTAGAAGAAATCCTGGGGTGTCTGGCTGGCTCAGTCAGTAGAGTGTACAACTCTTGATCTCAGGATTGTAAATTCAAGCCCCACATTGGGCGTAGAGATTACTTAAAAATATAATCTGAAGAAAAAGAAGAAGGAGAAGAAGGACAAGTAGTGGAGGAGGAGGAAGAGGCAGAGGGGGGTGGGGAAGAGGAAGAGGAAGAGGAAGAATCTGACACCCAGTGGGTCACGAAACCAGTCTACAAGCACAGGGAGATTCAAGGGCTCACATCTGCAGGCCACAAGAGCCATGGCCTTGGAAAGGGTCTCAAGTGCCACCATGCTCGCCGTGGTTTCCTGTGCAGCTTGGAGAAGGCACAGTATTCTCCAGCTCCATCTTTGCTACCAATATAAGGGATATTTATGATATTCTTATCTAATAAACTATTTAGGATAGTCAAAAATGGGATACATATATACTCATAAAGAAATGATGGGGATTTTTTTTCATATTTTACCTTTTAAATAAAATTATGTCACACTTTGTGTTCTATTCTGCACTTGCCTTTTACTCAGCATTATGCTTTTGAGATATGCCCATAATGATACATGTACCTCTGCGTCATACATCCCAGCAGCTATTATATTTCCTATCTTAAAAAAGAAATCTCCCATTGACTTTGCCAGGCACTTACTGCCCTCTCCTTTGCTCTCTTCAACATTTTTTGCAACAAAATTCTCCGAGAGTGCTGTCTATACTCATCGCCTCTAAGTTTTCTGTCAAACTCTCCCAGCCCACTCCAGTCGGAGCCCCCGGACTCCACTAACGAGAGACTTGGTTATCCAACAGATGTCCTCCTTGTCTAGCGTTGTTGCATTGCTTCATGAGCGGCCAAGGAGAGGCCTCGTGTCTCAGTTCCTGGCGGTGGTTTCTGTGGTTCTCCCATAGCTTCAGAGTGCTTTTCTCTGCTCTCTGTCCTGAACTTGAGGACCTGGAGCCAAGCAGACCGGCCCAGCTCAAGAGGTGATAGCAATTCTGTTGGTTCGGCTGCTACGTGATGGTCTTATGAACACTGCACATGTAAAGATGCCCAATCTAGAAGTCCTTTCTGACAGCTTCTAAAGAGAGGCAGAAACATTATGTTGAGTTTTTCCTTCCCTTGTGAACACTGTCATGGCGAGAGAGGAACAAAGAGTCTTCCTCCAGGAGCCCTAACCTTGGATTGCCCTTGGATTCCATACAGCTAACCAGCGGAAGTCCCTAGCTGCTAGTAGGATAGAGGAGCCAGAGTGTGGACCAAGAATAACTTTTCAGCCCATCTCTTCCACTCCTAAAAACAGTTTGGATTTTGCGGTAAGGGTCTATGAATGAACGCTTAGATCTCCTTTAGAGGACTTGGAACTCATGAAGGAGCAAGGCAAGGGTACGCTGTTCTCAGAGCATTTCTTCTGTGAAAGGACACCTTTATTGGCCATGCATATGCAACCACAAGCTTCTCTTCTCCCCCTGCTCATGGAGAAAGGTGGACTCATACACTAAACAGACTGATTATACTGATAGGTCAAATAGATGCACAAGTTAGACTCATGGTGGCTACTAGGCATTTCATTAATCTTTCTTTCTTTCTTTCTTTCTTTCTTTCTTTCTTTCTTTCTTTCTTTCTTTTCTGTCCTGTTCAAATTGCTTTGCATCTCAGTTTATACTGAGATATGGGTGGGTATGCATGAGCTCCAAAAGTCCCAGTGTCCAGCTCAGGAAATGTGAAAAAACAAAACAGACACTGTGAATCTCCCCTCCAAACCCCAGCACTGAGACACAAATCACCTGTACAGAGAAACCCACAAAGAGATGTTGCTCACCTTGTTAATATATTTTACAGACTAATTTTTGTTTTGCATTAGCTTTTCATACAACTGCATTCTAAAGAGTGTTTCATAATGAGCTGTGTAAATGTAGGACTGGTTGCAGAGAGAACGAAATTAGAAAAAGGTATAGGCAAAGAAGAAAATGTTACCAAAGATTTTGGAAAGAAAGGTCATCTAGGACAAACAAAACATGTTTAGAAATGAGTGCTGTAAAATGAAATAGACAAATAACTCGAGACAAGTAAATTGGCTTTCTTCTCCTTTCCTTGCATTTCTTGTCTTGAGTTATTTCTCCCTTGGATAAGACAACAGGGTTTGAATCTCAGCTCTCTCACTATCTGTGACTTTGGGCAATTTATTTTACCTCCATATCCCAAGTCTCATTACCTGTAAAATAAAAGATAATTACAGGACCCATTGCCCTAGGTGACTATGAGTATTAAATGTGAATGGAGTACCTAGCTCACTGCCTGGCCCATAGAATGTATCCAATGCACTTAGCTGACAGTATTATTAACAATCTCTTTATAAAATTCTCAATATCCATTTCCTCCCATTTAACCCCCCTGGGCCCCTCAATTCACTCCATCTACCCTCAGACTCTCCCCTCTTCACTGCCTTCATTCCCACCTCTAAGCCAGGTTGACAAGTCACTGGGGCAGGTTCATGAGCTGCCCCAATCTGTCTTTCCAGCCCCAAATACTTCCCTCACTCCATAAATCCACCCTGTGCACTGGCCACACTGAACCATCCCCGCCCCCAGTGATGGTGGCTCTTCAGTGTTTCTTTATTTCTTTGTCCTTACTTCCTTCATGCTCTTTTCCTGGAATGCCCTTCTCCCTTGTCGTCCTACTCAAGACAGGCCGCCCTTCCCTCCACAGCTCTTTGACCCCACCTCTTATACTATACTTGTCTCTTTGTATTGCCAAGTTTTATTTATGGAATAAACTGAGCCATACTGTAAGCTATGTATTTAGACCAGATAGATAGATGATAGACAGACAGACAGATATTTACATATGTTGTTCTATGTATCTCCACCAAGTAGGTACTCAAGGTATTCTTGTGGAATATATGAGTGAGCAGACAGTTTCCTCTGAGCTGTCCCGGTCTTGCTAGGCCACTTGGAAGATCTTCCAGGGACATCAGATCAATGCTGCCTTCTCTTGACACCTACAAACACAAGTGCGTAAGACCCTCAGGTCACTCGGGCAAATTTTCCAGATTGAAAATAGCAAGCCTGTGTGCATCTGACTCTCATGTGGAGGTGAGTCTTCTGAAGAGGAAAAGGAGATGAGGGGTAAAATTCCTCTGGTGGCCCAATTTCCTAGTGAGATCCTCTCATGATTGAAATAGCATCTTGGGAAGAATTACGTGGGACTTGCCTCACCAATCCTGGGCTTATGATAAGAGAAAGGTCTTAGTGGTCAGTGTGACTCTGTATCAGGAGCCTTTCCTGGCTCCATTGTTGCTGTGTTTTTTTCTTTTATTAAGTTTTTTATTTTAATTCCGGTATAGCTAACATATAGTGTTATATTCGTTCCAGGTGTACAATGCAGTGATTCAGCAATTCTATACATCATTACTCAGCGCTCATCATGATACGTAAGAGGTGACTCTTAATGCCCGTCACCTATTTCACCCATCCCCCAGCCTCCGTTGTTTTTTTGGAGGGGGACACATTAGAGCAGAGATTCCCTGGGAGATCCCGAAAATTCCTCCTCCTCTCGCTATGGCAGTGGGGAATCCAGAAATGATTCACAGCTGAAGCCACTGTCCCACATCAATGCATCATGCGGTCATTTAAACTGGAAACCAGACGGCCGTCTGGACACAATCTACCCGTGTTTTTGTAAAGTTGCAAATACACAGTGAGTAAGAGGAATTCAGTAAATCCTATTATACTGTTGGTGCTGAGAGCCATGAAGAACAGCCCTTGGTCTCATGAAAGACACACTCCCTACAGAGTCTAGAGCCCCCTGGGACAGGATGCCACCTGCTAGAAAAAGTAAATCCAAGGGAGAGAGAGGCGCCTCCCAGTAGGTTTTTTGCTTTTTGTTTTTTTAGTTGTTTGCTTCATTTTGTTTTGCTATAGTTCAGTTCTGCTGGTAGCACAGTGGGACTCCTACATAATGTGGCATAATTTTCCTGAGTTTTAGTAAAAGATATGTAAAAACAAAACAAAACAAAACTATGTTCTCCTTGGCAGGCTCAGAAATAATGAATTAGCATGTGAAAAAACAGGAAAAGTAAGTGACCCTTCCAAGGTCACCTGGTTAGTGGCAGGGTGTGGACCAGAGTCCAGATGTCCTGACCACTCACCACCTGGCCACCTTCCTGGGGACCAGATCCCTTCTAGGTCAGAGCCCGGAACCAAGGAAGTGACAGCATGTGGTAGGGGACAGGGAGGGTGCTGATACAGCCAGTTCTGGCCCTAACTCCTAACAGCCTGAATTCAAAATTGAGCTCTGCTTCTTAGCAGCTGTGAGACATTGGGTCCATTTACTTAATTTCCCTGTGCCTCTATTTCCTTATCTGGAAAATGGGACTGATGACAATATGTGTCACTCAGAACTAAATGACACATTAAAGCTTTGGGAATCAGGCCTGGCACATAGTCAAGACTATGTTGGTTGTTACTCAGTCATGGCTTCTCTACAAACCTTTTCTGAGCAGTGCAGAGCACGTCTTCACCTATTCCTATCATCATGGCCATGAACTTGCTCTGGCACTAGGAGTCCAACGTGGAGTCCCCTTTTAACTTCCTCGGACCCTTGACCCATCTCTGCTAGGAAACTTTTCCGTGGCTGCTTACTTACCACTTTTTTTGAGGGTCCCTTCCACTGCTGGACCACTGCAGCCCTTAGAAAGACCCTGCTTGCACTGGGATAAAACCTGATTTCCTCTCTGTAACTTTTCCCCATTGGTCTTAACACTACTGCTTTACTTCTCACACCAAGACAAATGTTTCCCCTGGGAGACTTGGTGATGTGTTGGGGATTTGTAAAGTCATAAAATAAACATGGCGTGTTTTCCTGATGAACCAAACTGAAATGAAGATTTATTGGGGAAGTGGGGCGGAATTTAAGCTTTGTGTTGAACATCTCTTCTTTTAAAAAGGTTTTCAAAACTTTAAAATACTTCTCCTTACAACAAACAAGCATATTTTCATGTGTATTCTAAAGTTCAAACAATTTGTTTTCCAGACTTGACACAAAATTTTGCTTCTGGCAGCTCTGCCCCAGACCTCCCAGGAGTATCCATTCACTTGCCTTTGACATTGGGGATTTCTAGATGGAAAAGCCTGAGAAATGCTACTCTATTGAACAGAGCTACAAAGAACAAATCTAATTCCTTTCCCACAGGACCGCCTGTCAAGTTTCCATAAGATCTTACGGTTGGAAAGAGACTCAGAAATTGTCTAAATCGATCTCCTTTCTGCAACAGCCCTAACAGATGGTCACCCAGCCTCTGCTGGGTCAGGCTCGGAGCAAAGATACCACGTGGTAAGCCTTCCACTCTGTCACTGGCCAGCTCTAATGGTTAGAATATGCTTTTCTTAAGCTGAGCAACACGCACGTCGGACCTGAGTTGGACTCCATGCTAGTCACTTAACTTCACTGGACCTCAGTTTCCTTGACTGTAAAATCAAATGAATGGTGTTAGCTGCATCCCAGGGATACTTAGAAGAGAAAATGCGTGTAAATCACTTAGCGTTCTGGCCCATACATTGAAGGATTCAGTAAATGGTCCCCGCCATCATCACCATTTCCCGCATAGCTTCTATGAGCCAAAGACACAGAGCCTGTTTATATCGCCTCTGCTCCAAAACCACGTTTTAGGTGTCAGATGACAGGTAACAGACTCTCCCTCAACTGTGCCTAAGAGCATTGTTCCCTAAGTTAATCTGTCCCTACCGTCCTCCATAGAAAGACGCTCTGACCCTTCACTTAAAGTATCTTTTTTTCAGAAAGCCATTTGAAAGTGTATTAAAAGATTCTTACGGCTCAACTGGAGGAATATTAGAGAATGGAAAAGTGCTGTGGAGAAAAGAGAAAGGGGCAGAGTCAGGAGATGGGAAAGGCCAGGACACGGAGGGGTGCAATTTAAAATAGAGTCACCACGTAGCTCAAAATCTCCAAGGACTGGGCTTTCTCATAAAGTCTAATTGGCAAACGCGGCTTGGACCAGAGTTGAGGGAGGCGTTCTTCTCCTTCTCAGAGTTGCGGACAGACAGATCTACAGAGCAGCACTGGCCTAATTTACTCACCCAGCAGCAGGCTGAAAAGAAGGAAAAGAGGGAGAGTAGGTCTGGCTGGGGCAGCCTGAGTCTACTCACGGTTCTGCCTACAGCAAATGATCCAGAAACACAACGCCAGCCCTCTGAGTCTCAACAGAGAGGGCCAGAGGTGCAGGAGTTCCCATCTTTACATCACGCCTGGCCCCTAAAAGTCAGCCCAATGGATGGGTCAGGCTCTCAGTCATCCAATCAACTCCTCCTCTTGCAGACAGGAGCAACCACGGTGCCGCGGACTGAATTGTGTCCCCCTAAAATTCACACGTTGAAGCCCCAACTCCCAGTGTGACTGCATTCGGAGATAGGGCCTGTATGGAGGGGAAGTTAAAGGAGGGCATAGTGGTGGGGCCCTAATCTGATAGACATGGTGTCCTTATATGAAGAGGAAGAGATACCAGAGCTCGCTCTCTCCAGCCCATACATGGCAGAGGAAAGACCACAACAAGAAGGGGGGCCATCTGCAAGCCAGGGAGAGTGTTTGCACCAGGAACCAAAGTGGCTGGCACCTTGATCAAGGACTTTGAGCCTCCAGAATGAGGAGAAAATCAATGTCTGTTGTTTAAGCCACGCTGTGTATGGTATTGTGTTATGGCGGCCCAAGCTGACAGGTTTACAAGCTGTAGCAATTCCCCAGGAAAGTGAATTTGTTAGCAGGGCTTCTTCCTTCATGGGTTAGGAGAGTACGGGGAGAGGAGAGCTCCCCACTCACAGATAGATTCTTAAACCCATTTGGTGCTGTAATGATAAAGTCTGAGAATGTAGAGTAAAGCAAAATTTAAACAAAGTTATTCAGGGGCGCCTGGGTGGCACAGCGGTTAAGCATCTGCCTTCGGCTCAGGGCGTGATCCCGGCGTTATGGGATCGAGCCCCACGTCAGGCTCCTCTGCTATGAGCCTGCTTCTCTCCCACTCCCCCTGCTTGTGTTCCCTCTCTCGCTGGCTGTCTCTATCTCTGTCAAATAAATAAATAAAATCTTAAAAAAAAAAAAATAGAAAGTTATTCATTGTGCCCCTAGCTAGGTGTTCAATATATTAGTTTCTTCTTGGGAGAGGAGGGAATGAAATAAAGCCTTGAGCAGGTGAAAGAGTAAAGAAAGAAAACATTGGCAGAGGGCAAGAAGGAAACTCAAAGGAGTTAGAAGCTGTTAAGCACGCTCAAAACCCAAGTTCAAGCCGTGCAAGTCCTAATTAAAAGCAGGAACCTTTGGAAAGTGTTGACTGAATGCCTGATGTATTCTGTGGAAGAGCCAACTGAAGAGTGGCATGTCCATCCTGCCTTCTAGAAACTTGCGTTTTAAAATGCAAATCTTTCCTTCCTTCTTCCCTTCCTCCCTTCCTTCCTTCCTTCCTTCTTCCTCTCTTTCTTCCTTCCTCCATAATTTACCAAACATTTATGGAGCCAGTCCTTTGCTAGAGAGCACAAAAGGCATATAAAGACAAGTTAAAGTTTGTGCTTTTGAAGTGCTTACAGTTGAGAGAGAGAGTGAGAGAGAGATGTGTTAACAAGGTAACAAAGAAATCCGCCTGTGAAGGGCCACTAGTTTCACAGAGACAAAGAACCTTAAAGGGTGAATACAAGTTCCACAGATGGGGCCAAAGGAGAAGAACATTCTGAGCAGAAGAGACTGCCGAGCCCCAGCCCAAGGCCTGCAAACACAGTGTTCTCCTGAGAGGCCAAGTCCGGCCCTGAGAGTTTTGGATGGAAGCAGTCCACCCTTCAGTAGAGTTTCTCTCTGCCTTCAAAATACTTCTAGATGTGCTTTTGCCTTGAGTTACAAAGCTGAGCAACCAGCCAGAAATATCTCTTCTGCTGAGAACAGCCAAGCCCCGTCCCTTCCACCAAGGGCTCTAAAGCTGCCTTTGGCCCTTCTGCCTCCCATGAACCCCCATGCCTTCCCGAGTCTGCGATGATGGCGGGCACAGACTGGAGCCAAAGGGGAAACAGCTCGGCTTCTCCGCCCTGCTTCTTAATGCCCTTTATAGTCCCAGATTTTCCAGCTCTTTAAGCCTCCCACTCCTGCTATGTTAGTCCCTAACATCCATCCACTCATTCATAGTTACTTTTTTTAAGTGCTAGGCACTTTTCATATATTTTTTTAACTGATACTCAAAACAAGTCCAAGAGGTAAGTCTTATTATTCTATTTACAGATGGGAAAACTGAAGCTCACAGAGGTTGTATAAGTTGGTTAAGGTGATAAAAGTAGTTAAGGGGGAAATTTACAACCAAGTCCATCGGAGGCCATAGCTGTGGTTTTCAGAGTACGGTGGGCGGAGCAGCAGCACCCCTGGGAACTCCATCGGAGACCCTACTGAGCCAAGAACAGTGGTGGGAGATAGCCTCTGACACGTCGGTCCCCTGTCTTCCCTGTGCCGGCCTCACTGAAATCTATTATTTTCTTGCTTCACCACCACTCGTCTCTCTGCCTCTGGATTTTGTCAGGGGCGAGCGGCTGAACCCAGTCTGCTTGAGACCCCTGGAGCCAGATGCCCATGCACCCCTGCACCCCGGCTTCAATCTCCAGTGCTCAGTAACAAATACAATATTTAGGACAGGAAACTCCCATCTCATAAACTCAAGAGATCTACTAGTCACTGAACCCACTCACTTACCTTAATGACCTGTTTTTATTCTCTCAGACTGTATCAGTTCCAGGTCATTGTAATAATCAGCCAACAAATGAATTGCGTTTTATGACATGTCTATTCTCAAGGTACGTAAAATCACATAAAAGTTTAAATAATATCAGAGAATTTCAAAACTTGAATAAATTTGGGGCACCTGGTTGGCTCAGTTGGTTAAGTGTCCAACTCTTGTATTCAGCTCATCGTGATCTCAGGGTCATGAGATTGAGCCCTGCACAGGGCTCTGTGCTCAGCAGGGAGTCTGCTCATCCCTCTCCCTCTGTTCCTTCCCCAACTCATGCTCTCTCTTTTCTAAATAAACAAATAAATGAATAAAATCTTTACAAATGTATTTATTAATTATTAATATTCAAAAAAACTTCAATGAATTTAATGACTTGCCTCCAAAAAGTACAAAGAGAGGAAGAGACCTGGGAAGTCAGGTTTTTTTTTAAGATTTTATTTATTTATTTTTTTGAGAGAGAGAGAGGGTGAGTGGGAGAGACAGGGAGAGAGAATCTGAAGCAGGCTCCACGCTGAGCACAGAGCCCCACAAGGGGCTCGATCTCACAACCCTGAGATCAGAACCTGAGCTGGAACCAAGAGTGGGACGCTCAAATGACTGAGCCACCCAGGCGCCCCCCAGTTTTTTAAGTAATAATTTTAACACAAAACCTTTAACAACCCCAGATGGTCCTGACATAGCAAGAGCAGAAACAGAGGCACAGATATGAGAGGACATATTGAAAGTAAAACAAAACGAAAAACAGAAACTGTGGAAGTTCAGACGCTGTAGTCTATCCAACCAGGAGGCCCTGAGGTGATTCTAACAGACACTAACGACTGTGAACAATATTTGACGCTTGTACCCTTCACCTCCGCACTAGTTTGCATCTCCACATTCCTTATCCACAGGCAAAAAAAATCACTGTAGGGGGCTCATCCTGAAAAATAGGTTGTTCTTACTTCTCCACCTACATGCTTCCAAGAATTAAAGGTAACTCTTCACTCTCGACTCTAAACTTGACCCCCGTCTCACGGAGCTATGCCAGATTGGTTATCACACCCATTGGTTAATGGTTTCGTGTAGAAATCTGCTCTTCCATCCTGTAGGGAATTCGAGGATGCTAGCTACCCACAAAGAGGGAAATTATAGCTTTGCTACTGAATCCAACTTGGTATTAAGTTCTCCCTGTCAACACAGCCCTCCCCTCTTCCAGACTAACTGCTCATTCTAGGCACTACCCTTGGGGACACCATTCCGGCTACTGCCACCAGTCGATGTTTGTTGATTGAGGACTCCGGTGGTGTCAGATCTTCTGCTAGGCACTAGCATTATCTCAGTTAAATTCTTACAACAACCTAGGAGGCAGGTACTGTTACCAGTCCCATATCCAAAATGAGGAAACCAAGGCATAGAAGATAAGTAACTTAACCAAGGTCACCAGCTAACCCATTGTGGCGCTGAGTGAGACGTGAACTCAGTTTTTGTCCACCTTGCTTTATCATGCTTTCCTGCCTGGTATAAGCCCTTTTTGAACAAGCCTCCCCTCTCGGTGTACTTCAGGTCCAAGCTCTCTGTTTGGGGTTGAGAGCCCTCTTCACAGCCCTGTAAATCCAGTTTCCTGCTCCACCGGCATCTGTCACCACCCTCCCCAGTGCAGACCAGCTTAGTCTCCTTTATGGGCTGCTTAGCATGGAAAAAATTCTAGGACCTGCCAATTCCCAGTTTCTAAGACAGGTTTTTTTATCTTGCCATCTCTGCTTTGACCAGACGCTTGGTACGACTTCAAACACTGTCTCCCATTATCTGGCTGCCTAACAAGGAACTCTTGGCCCATTTCGAAGCCAGCTTTCTTAAAGCCACTCTCGCAGTGAGAGCCCTTAATATAGATTTTGCCTACGATAGAGTAGGGTATACTGAGAAGATAGGCAAAAATCAGGGAGGAAGCTATGGTTTTGCTTATGATTTCTAGGCTGGTGGTGGAACCAGTACTGAATCTGGTTGTTGAAGCTAAAAAGGCAGAAATGGGGATAGCAGGGGGAGGAGAAGACACAGCTTCTCTAGGGCTTGGCTGGTCAGAGTTCATCGTGAGGTTCCTCTCACAAAAGTTGGGGGGAGGCCTCCTGGAGGGTCCTTTCCTCCCAGAACCATTGGGGGATAGGCCGGCTCAACCTTACAGGCAAACAGGAAACTCTGCCCACGCACAGAAGGGAAGAGGAAGCTCCCAGATTCCTGTTCCAAGAAGCCTCCTGAGAAGGACTTTATCTTTGGGGAAAATTTTGCTAAAGGAAATTTGAACCAAAGTTGCAAGTTTCCTTTGTTAAGAAAAGCAAATAACATGAAAAGGGAGAGAAGCGATGAGACAAGAAATGGGTCATCACAGATGCAGATCTAATCTCTGGGATAAAATACACTGGAAAGAACATAGACTCTGCAGAGAGAGGGCAGTAGGGAGTGGAAGGCATGGGTATGGCTTGAGCAGAGGTTCCAGACAGGAGGGAGGCTGACCTCCTCAAGAGCCCACGATGGGTCCTGGTGAACCAGAGAGAGAGCAGTACAACGTAAGCCTTGCTGGGTCTCAACTGACCATGAGCCCTGCAGTATCTAGATGTACTATTTACTAAACCCTCAGGCCGTAGAGAGGTCTGTGCTCCAAGCATCTAGGAAATGAGATCATCGAAGCACATTAATAACAAGTCACCATTTTTTTTGAAAGATTTTATTTATTTATTTGAGAAAAAGAGAGATAGGGAGAGAGAGCTCAAGCAGGGGGAAGGGGAAGAGGGTGAGGGAGAAGCAGGTTCCCTGCTCACCAGGGGATCCCAGACTCCTGGGATCATGACCTGAGCCAAAGGCAGATGCTTAACGTACTGAGGCACCCAGGCACCCCAACAGTCAACATTTTTAAACATACACTAGAATCTTCTCTAGCTTTTTGCATGGATTATCTCACTTAAACCTACAGTAACGCTGTAAAATAGGTATCATTATTATGGCTATAAGCAATATGTTATTTGTATAGTATAATAATAGTTGTTTCTTTAAATATATTTGCAGAATATAATAGTTGTATTATTTGCTTGTAGTCAGCGAAATTTGCATGGCCATCTTCCTTCCTCTTTCCCCCACTGGATTCTCCCACACTCACCAGCTGCTGCTTCTGAGGACACGGAAAGGTTGACTACCTTTCTCAAGGTCATATGTCTTATAAGGCTCGTCGGCAGGATTTGAAGGCGGGCCATCTGCTTCCAAGGTCCCTACTCTTGACTTCTGCACTGAACTGCAAAGCAGTTCACAAAACTAATAAAATGTATCTTCTCTCTGTTCTTCAAGAAAAATTTCAGCAACTCTGGAATGGCAACCAGCTGTAGCAGGAAAAAACCCTGGGTGGGAATCCTAACTCTACAACTGATGAATGAAACCTTGGACCGTGAACCTTAGAGGGTTAAGTATTAAGAAGGATAATACATGTCTCTGGCCCATCGTGGACGCTAGGTAAGTCATTACACTAGCTCGTATTCATTTACGCTTCTTCAGTGCCAGGCGTGGGCTGGACCCCACAGACACAGCTCCTGGCTCGAAAATCAAATCAACGGGAGGTGATCCATTGCCAGCCCCCCTACAATTCAGGGCATGAGGAACAGATGAAGTTCTCATGTCCTCTTTCAGTTGTATTTTAATGACTGATATTGATTCAATCGATTGCAATCGGAAAGCAACTGTCGTCTTTCTCTTGCGGTCCCTTTAAATCCATTCTGCAAGCAGATTCTTTCTCTGGCACTGGTGGAGATTTCAAACAGGTCTAGTAGCTTTTCTGACCATTCCTAGGCACACGGGTCATTTTCAGTCACCAAAACAGCCTCATTTAGTAGCTTAAATATCCAGGCCATGGTCATGATCAAAATTCTGGACTTTTATCTAAATTCGAGAGTCTCTCATTTTCCAGCAGGGCAGGACTTCAGATGCCAACTGTTTGCCTGGACCCAGGGAGGGTTACCTGGCCATCTTCCTCCCTATCTCCCCCATGAGACCTTCCCATTCTCGCCAGCTATCGCTCCTGACCCCTTCTGGGTCCGATTTGGGGCAGTGGGACTAGAGGAAAAGAGCATCGTCTTACAGGACTGGGGCTACTGTGACCTGGTGTTGGAAGCCACAGGGCCTGGCAGGCAGGCAAAGCTGACCTTTTGTGGGAGGCAGTTGCCAAGTGGTTATAGGCAGCTCCACCTCAGTCCCCTTACCACGAGGGTGACCATAGGCCCTGGTTGCAAGGCTAGTTTCCCTTTAAGCCTGTTGCCCTAGCAAACTCCTTAAGGGCACCCCCTTTCTTCCTCACAGGTGTCTCCATTTGCATGATAAATGACAGTCATCCGACTTCACACAGAGCTTCTCAGGATGGCTGAGTTTCACCCTCCCCCAGCCCTGTAGGCTCCCAGAAGTCCACGTCTACTGGTCTTGTCATCCCTCCAGGGAGCCCTTTTAGAAAGCTCGGGGCTGGCTCCCGTCCACAAGGCGCTCATGTCTGGGGTCCAAGGAAATGGGCCCATCCTCACCATTGTCTAAGACTATAATCACACCTAGTGCAGCTCAGTGTCTCTCTCACTCTTTTCATTTCTCTCCTGTCTCAGATCCTGGAGTCCTCTCTCTTGGCTGGAAGTGAAAGGGAAGTCCCCTTGTTCTTCTCCCCCCTGGGTGGGAGTGGCACAGCACTCTAAGAGCTGCCTCCAGAGGATCCTCACCCCTGCTCTTCATCTCAACTCTTTTTAAAGGTTGCAGGTGGGTGACTGTTAATGCTAACAGATCTGGGTTTTACCATTTCTTAGCATGTCTGGAAGAGTGGGCCAACTTCGTATTCTTCTATAATGTGGAATTCTTTAGCACCTATTGTAATATTCTCAGACTTTAGGGACTCTGCCCATCTCCTAAGCAACAAGAAGAATTGAATTTTGCATCCAGTTATGCATGATGTAATAAAGAAGGGGAACAAAACACACCCAGGCCTACTAAATCTTACAGAAAGGTTATTCTCGTAGCGGACTGTGACCCAAAGCCGCGTCAGCTTCCAGAAATGCTAGGTTGACGAAGCAGGGAAGAAACTAAGCAAGTGCAGATTGAGCCCAAATGTCTCCTCTGTCAAGAAGAGGGGACAGATCCCTTCAGGGCTGTGTCCATCAGTTTCTTTGCTTTCCCTCTCGAAGAGACCAATGCATGTAGCATATGAAAATCTGAACCATGCCCATGGCATTCCATGCCCTGGACAAAAAGGTCTGTGCAAACTTCATCTCAGCTTTGAAGCTGTGAACAGAAAATCCCCCCTAGAATTATCCATCTCACTGGGAACCCCTGGCCACATTGCTAACTGAGGCATGCACAGAAGTGCCAGCCTTGCTGCTTTTAATTTTCAGTCGTCTATCCAATCCAAAGAGTGGAGGGGTAGAGGGAGGATTCCGCCTCTCTGTGTCTCCAGGGGGTTCACCGTGGAATCCTTGAAAGCTGAAGGGTAGAAATCCAACAGTGTGGTCCTATGGAGGAATCACCGGTGCTTGTCTCCCTTTTTTTTTTTTTTGCGGGTAACTGGAGAAGACTTCTGGGTATGCCCATGCTACAGGCTGGATCAGTAGCTTAGCCGGGAACAATCTACAAGGCCTGACTTTTAGCCCATGCCCTATTCGCTACACAACTCGAGCTCTGTAGAGTGTCCACAGAAACAAAGAAAAGCTTTTTTGGGTAATCCCACCTTTTCCCACAAACCATGCTTTTATAGGAGGTTTTTGTTTTTTTCCCAGCAGCAAGGTAAAGCAAGCAATTGAACTAACTTGTTCTCAGATCAATGAATCCATTGTGTGCTGCGGGGAGCCGAAGGGTTTTTTGTTGTTGTTGCTTTTTTTTCTCTTTCAATGTTGGTTTGGAGCAGGAATTAAACTTGGCCATGGGCGAGGAGGAAAAAGAACTGGATAGACAAAGCTTTTCTTTCTTTGGTTGGGATTTAGGTTTCTGTAAAAATCTATAGGTTTGTAACTAAAATTGTTAGTAAATATGTATTCACTTGCCCGCCTGTTCTCTTTGGCTCCTCCTTCCTCCCCTCCCCCACTTACTCCTGACAGTAACACCAGCTGAACTCCAGAGCAGGAGATCAGCCTTTCTTGAGGTGCTGGAGTCTTATGTGCCTGATGTCACTTGCTTATCTTGCCAATAGAAACAGATGCAAGGTTACTGAGGTACTGTCAAATGCTGGCAAAGAAAGGGAGATTCAAAAGTTCATGCTTAGCATAGACAAAACTTCAGATCAAAATTCTAGAATGTCCTGATCTGCTTATGAACTGAGGAGGGGAATGGTGTTATTTATTTCTCTGTTTCTCCTCTGCTCACAGATGATTTGGTTGGATTCCATTCTCAGTCATGAGCTAGTTTAAGAGCAGCTGAAGCCAAGAAAATTCAATGCGAAAGAATAGTCCTTTCACCAAATGCTACTGAGACAACTGGATATCCACACACAAAAGAAGGAAGTTGGACCCCACTATTAGTCAACTCAGGCCACCATAACAAAATACCATAGCGTGGGTGGTTTACACAACAGAATCTCACATTCTGCTTTAGAGACCGAAGTTCAAGATCAGAGTGCCAGCATGGTCGGATTCTGGCGAGGCCTCTCTTCCTGGGTTACAGATGGCTGCCTTCTCACACGATGGAGGAAAATATCTCTCTCTTCCTCTTCTTACAAGGCCACAGCCTTATCAGACTGGGGCCCCAGACGTGTAACCTCATTTAACCTTAATTACCTCCTAAAGCCCCTATTTCCAGATGTAGTCACATTGGAGGTCAGGGCTTTGACATATGAATTTTGGTCCACAATTTTGTCCATAGCCACTCTTTCCTCGCACCATACACAAAAACTAACTCAAAATGGATGAGAGACCTAAATATAAGAGCAAAACCACACAACTTTTAGGAGAATATGTAAGAGTAAATTTTCACAGCCTTGGGCTAAACAAAGCCGTCTTATAAATGACACCAATAGTACAAGTGACAAAGGGGGAAAATAGATAAATTGGACTCCAAAATTAAAATCTTTTGTGCAATGGGCACCATCAAGAAAGTAAAACAACGGGGCGCCTGGGTGGCTCAGTCATTAAGCGTTTGCCTTCGGCTCAGAGTGTGACCCAAGAGTCCTGGGATCGAGTCCCACATCGGGCTCCCTGCTCCACTGGGAGCCTGCTTCTTCCTCTCCCACTCCCCCTGCTTGTGATCCCTCTCTCGCTGGCTGTATCTCTCTCTGTCAAATAAATGAATAAAAAATATTTAAAAAATAAAATAAAGTAGAAAGAAAGTAGTCAATTCCTTTTAAAAAAAAAAAGTAAGTAAAACAACAACTCACAGTGGGCGCCTGGGTGGCTCAGTCGGTTGGGCATCCGATTCTTGGTTTCAGCTCAGGTCATGATCTCATGGGTGCAGGATTGAGCCCCTCAATGGGCTCTGCATTGAGCTCTGTGCTCAGCGGGGGGTCTGCTTGAGGATTCTCTCCCTCTGCCCCTCCCTCCACTCATGTGTGCTCTCTCTAATAAAAAATAAATCTTCAAAAAAAAAAAACCACAAAAACACATCCCCCCCACAATATGAGAGATAATATTTACATCACATACCCGATAAGGGACTTGTATCTAGAATATATAAAAAACTCTTACAACTCAATAATAAAGACTAATAACCCACTGAAGACATAGGCAAAGGATCTGAAGAGCTATTTCCCCAAAGAAGATCTAAAAATGGCCAATAAGCACGTGGGAGAGGTTCATCATCACCAGCCAACAGAAAAAATGCAAATCGAAACCATGAGATATCATTTCCCATCCACTAAGATGGGCATAATCAGAAACAGAGATAATAGCACATCCTGGCACCAATGCGGAGGGAGCAGAACTTTCACATGTTGCTGCAGGAAAGGAAAATGGTGCAGCTACTTTGGGAGACAGTACAGCAGTTTCTCAAAAGGTCAAACATTGAGTTATTACGTGAGCTAGCAATTTCATCCTCTTACGAAGTACCCAAGAGAAACGAAAGTGTATGTTCACATTAAAAACTAGTATGCAAACAAACTGAGGGCTTCAGAGGGGAGGGGGTGGGGGACCGGGATAGGCCGGTGATGGGTCGTAAGGAGGGCACATAGTGCATGGTGCACTGGGTGTTATATGCAAACAATGAATCGTGGAACATTACATCAAAAACTAATGATGTACTGTATGGTGACTAACATAACATAATAAAAAATTATTATAAAAAATATAAATAAATAAATAAATAATAAATAAATAAAAATACAGAATTAAAACTAGTATGCAATGTTCACAGCGGCATTACTCATCATAGCCAAAAAGTGGAGGTGATCCAAATGTCCAGCAACTGAGGAAGAGGTAAACTCCAGTAAATCCATATAATAGAATATTATTTGGCAGTAAATAGGAATGAAGTACGATATGAATGAGCCTCAAAATCATTACGCTGAGTCAAAGAAGCCAGTCACGAAAGCTCCGTATTGTATGATTTCTTTTGTACAAAGTGTCCAGAGTAGGCAAATCTATAGAGATGGAAAGTAGACTGGTGGACTACCCAGGGTGGGTGGGTTGAGCGCACTGGAGAAAATGGGAGTGACTATTAAGAGGTACAGGGTCGGGGCACCTGAGTGGCACAGTCAGTTAAGTGTCGACTCTTGGTTTCAGCTCAGGGTACGATCTCAGGTTCCTGGGATCGAGCCCCACATCGGGCTCCATGAAAATTCTGCTTGAGATTTTCTGCTCCCTCTCCCTCTGCTCCTCTGACTCAGGCTTTCTCTCTCTCTAAATAAAATCTTAAAAGAAAAAAGAAGAGGTACAAGGTTTTTTGCGGGGTGATGAAAACATTCTAAAATTGTCATGATGGTTGCATGGCTGTGCGAACATACTAAAAACCGTTGAAGTGTACATTTTAAATAGGTGACTTGTATGGTAGGTGAGTTATAGCTGAACAAAATAGTACACACACTCATGTGCATACACACACACACCACCTGAAAAATAACATTACCTGAAATTTGAAACAAATACAAAATTAAGAGAAAAATTTAGAGGTTAAACCCAACATACGTGCTTTTGTTTCTTCTGGAGAAAGCATTGAAATGTCTGAAAGCTAGAAAAATTGAATTAGGGAAAAATAGAAAAACATACTCAGGAAAACCGAACCGGAGGTCAGATCAAGTTAAGCCTTACACAATGAGGCACTGATCTTGTTTATAGGGGTAAGAGTGCTGGGGTATGACTTCTACCATGCTCTGAATGCTTCTTGTTAGGAAGGAAGGAGAACCCACACAGACCAGTCATACCTTCCTTCCCTGGAAGTGATCTCATCTCTAATATGTGAGTATAAAGAACAACAACACAATTTTTCCTGATTATAAAAGTAATACACTTAAGATGATGTAAAAAGTACAAAGAAGAGGGGAAGAAAATCACTCAATCTTTCACGAATATTTGGCAGAGCTCTCTCCTGTGCGTGTTGTTTCAGAGTCAAACTCATATGATACACACAATTTTGTATCATTATTTTACACTGACATTCAACATTTTCCATTGTTATTTAAAATACTTATCATTTTCATTCAGAAGAATATACCACCATTTATTTAACTAAATGCCTGATAAAGGGAATTTATCTTTACAATCTTTTGCTGTTATTAAAAACAAAATGTTGCAAAGAAAATTTTGAACATAGGTCTTTGGTTATATTTCAGATTATTTCCTTGGAATATAACAATTTTATGTTCAGAACATATGAAAGTGTTTGATGATCGCCATAGTGCTTATCAAAAATGTAATATAAACTTATTTGTTAACAGCAATGTACTGATTGTTCCCACCTGACTACACATCAGGACTTTTCAAAGTAACTCCCATTCCCCTTCTGGGAAAGAATTCTCATCACAACATTATTTACGATAGTAAAAATTGGAGGAAAAATAAGCACCCAAATATAGTAGAAAAGGTAAATGGATCACGCTGGACTGTTTTTCAGTAATTAAAACTGAGGGTTATCAAAGAATACGAAGTGGGAAAGAAAAATGATTTCTACAAAATTCTTAAATGAAACGACCCGTTTGCCAAACACCAGACTGTGAGGGCCGGTACTACGAAAGCACATCAGCACTGATGGTGTCTGTGTTGTGAGATTGCAGGTCAATTTGGTGTTTTGTTTGCTCCTTTCTAGATTTTCCAAACTGCCAACACTGACAATTTATGACTTTCATAATTTTTTTAAGTTCATTGATTTAGAGGGTGAGCCCCATAAGTAAATTCACTTTCAGTGAGTATTCTCAGAGACAATAGGAAAGGTGGATTATGGAAACCAAGAGAAGCCAGTGCTGCTTGGGTGTTGCTGTTCCAGCTTCCAGCTTCCAGCTCCAGACCCTACGGCATCTGGGTGGGCTTTGTGTTGAGCCCTTGACTGGCCCTCACTTCCTTATCATTACAGGAAGCTGTCAGATGACCTCTACGTGTTCATGTCCCTACGTCTGCTCCTCGAGAGCGCCACCCCGGGACTGTGTTGCCGCCACCTAAGGGGCATTAACAATTGATGGCGCATAAGGCAAGCATCCAAGGGAGTTCTACGTTTGCTGCCAAGCACAGAAGGAGAGGGTGAGTCTGGATAATGCTTGCACTTGGGAATCGAAATGCAGTCCTGACTTCAAGGAAACCCCCAGATTGCAAAGTTCTTGGACAGAAAGCAAACTACATCTGATCTCCCTGCCACCACTTCTGGGAGTTTTCTGCTACTGTTGTCTACTATGACCTCTGATTTGTCCATCACCCTGCTAAGCAAAGCTAAAATGGGAGGAAAGAGGTCTGTGAAAAACAGTAGGGTTGACAGAAAACCCAGAGTCAGTAGTAGAGTCTGGGCTTCCTGGCTGGTCAGCTGTTCGTAATGATTCGCTCACTGGTCAGGCCTTAACAGCAAGCTGAATTACTGCGGACCTACAGCTGGAACATTAGCAGCATAATCCTTAATTTAAAGAGCTCAGATGATGCTGGAATGCATTTATAACCTGGTAAGGAAAGGTACATTGGCCCTGGATGAAAAATTAGTGGCAGTTGGTTAACAAGGATGGGAAGTCACGTTGACCATATTATTTTCCTTCCCAGGTTGTCATCATAACATCTCTGGATTGTTCTCACATACCTATTATGCAAAAGCAGCCAGAAATCCCCTTTCAGCCAGCAGGGACTCAGGAGAGACTGTTTAGCAGACTTAGACCGGTATACCAGTCAGCCACTGCCTCAATAAGGCTACATAATAAACTACCCCCAAATCTCAGTGGCTTCAAACAACAAGGATTTAGTCTCATCCTCCCAAGCCTGCAAGACTAACTGTGATTCAGCGGGTCTAGGAGAGTCAAGGCGAGGCTGGGGAGCTCTGCTCCAGCCTGCAGGTCCACTCTACTTGGCTCCAGCCTGTACTTACGGCGGTAGGCATGTAGGTTTCCTCTGGGGCCCAGGCTGACCGGGCACCAGCTGCCTGGAGGGAGTTCTTCTAGTGGTAGATCACTGATATATAAAAAGAGTAGCCTGAATGCACAGGCTCTTCTCAAGCCTCTGGCAAGTCCCATCCATTAATATTCTCTTTAGCCAAACCCAAAGTGAAGGGGCAGGAACCAACCATGAAGCCCATAGCAAGGGTATTGATGATTAATTCTCCTTGAATGTTGTGACAGATTGAGAACAGTAATTCAAATTTCCACAGTGGTGATTAAACCTCCAGGTATCAACCTTTCTTCCTTCTCTGGCTACTTCTGGTTTTCTCCTCTGACTCCCCAGACAACGTTTGTGCCCTACAGGTCAGTATTATCCACCCACATGGAGAAGGGACAACTCTTCTTTTGGAAGGTCCTGCCCAAGCTGCCATGTGTCCAGACATCCCCATTACTTGGAAAGGGATACGATTATGCAAAATCGTATATAGAGTATATGGAACTTAGAGCCAAAAAAGAGTAAGGGGAGGAAGTTGACTCAGTAATTTGAACTAGAAATAAGACTCAAATTAACTTCAACGAAAACATTGCAAGCAAACAATGTTCTCCTGAATCCCTTTTTCTTATTTTTACTATTTTATCACAGAGGTAATAAATGCTCATTGTGGGGGGAAAAAATCAATCTGGTGAGCAGAAAACAGAACCACCCATATTTCCATCACCCATAGTTGGCCACTGTTCAAATTTTTTAGACCAGACAACTTCAGAGCATCAGAAATCAAGATGGTGATACCTAAACAATATACTGAAAATACTAAGGCCCTGGTTCCAGGCTACATGGACACCAGAAGTTCTTCTTGTCCCTCTACTACAGAAGCCTAGGTGAGTCCTCTCTTCCAGACTTTTCTCAATGCTTATAGCAGAGAAGCAGACACTGTATATACTATGCATGTATACTATACATTTGCATACCTACTTTTTTTTTTTGCAAAAATAAGATCACCTACTACATATAGTTTTAAAGTTTTAACCTCCTTATTTGACATGTCAAATAAGTTTTCCTTATCTAGTTTTCCTTATCAACGAAGATATATCTATGTAATCATTTTAAGTGTTGCCTGGTATTTCACTTATGAATTACCATAAATTATCAATGCTCCCTTGATGGAAGTTTAGGTTATTTCCAATTTTTCAAAATTACTTTCTGCATGCATAATAACCCACACCACTTCATATACAAAGTAAGGCATTTCTTTTCATTTTCATATCTAAGAAATCTAAGAAGTGCCTTTATTGACAATAAATAGAACCACCCTTGTGGTGTTAGCATGTGGGCAGCAAGAAAGGAAATAGTGTGGTTGAGTGGAGATTAGTCATTTTTGAAAGAGCACGTATGTTCATTTTACATATTGATTGCAATCCCCTCAAAAGTTTATAGATGCAGGTTAGTTCCAAGAACACAGCTTAAGTTTTAAATCAGCATTAAGCACTCCTAAATTCAGATGTTCATCTCAGCCTCTCGGGTTTGCCAACCAGTCTGGAGACAAAACAAGGCCAGACTCCCTGGCAGCCTCTTGGCAATCCTGCCCTCAGAGTCATTTCTGGAAGGGCAAAGGAGCCCCAAGGACTCTTGTGCCACTAGAACAGAAATGTCACCCAGCAACTCAGCCCATTTCCATCACCATGCGGGGAGAGTAGCCCAGGCATTATTACATTGGTCAGGAAGAGCTCAAAGCCAGGAGCAAGCTGGCTGATTACAAACTAAGCCAGGCATTCAAGGGAAGGCTTTTGAAGGAAATAAGCCAACCAAACAGCACCAGACACTGAGGGACCATTCCTTCTCCAACTCTACCCCTCAAAAGATATCAAGGTGACACAGCCTGAGGTAGGCATAGAAATGACGACTGCTATGGCACAGAATCCTTTTGGCACTGGAAGAACTTACTCTTCCCTCAACCCTGCTTTCCCCCAGATTTATTTTCACTCCTTCCCGTGGTAAACAGAGATTGTCCAGCATGTTTACCTGGATAAACCACATCTACCCGAAAGACTGCGGTGCCATTCAGAACCAAGAAGGCACCATGCTCCCATGAATCTATCTTATAACCTTAGATCAATCCTCCAACTTTCTTACTTTGGAATGTGGCGTCAGGATAACAGATTTGTAGACTGGGAGAACTTATGAGGACCATGGAGATTTTGTCTACCACCCTCATTCTTCGGTGAGCAAATGGAGGCCTCAGAGATGATGAGTGACCTGTCCACGGTCCCACAGAGTGGATGGCAAAGCCCAAGACTCTTGGCCCCCAACCACTCTGTCCGGACTCCAAGCTCACCCTCTTGCCAATGCCCCACAGTGGTAACAGCCTTCTTTGCCTGAATGCCTCCCAGGGATGTCAGGAAGACAAATGACTCTCTAGCTGTGTGGTTCTTGAGTCCTTTGGATAAACTTGCTGCATGTCAGTGTGCCTGGCAGACCCGCACAGAAACTAAAGCTGGGAAGAAATGAAGCAGCCCACCTTGGCTAACAATTTTGACAGAACGATCATCCCCAATCCTTAGCTCTCTAGACACCCTAACAGGTAAGTGTGAGGCATTATACAGAGTTAAACCTTATATATCAGTTAGGCTAAAAGAACAGTTAATTTCACACCAGTAAACTTTACAGGAATAGAACACAAGCTACAAGGCAGCAAGAACAAAGGAACAGACTAGATTCAGAAAATTTAAGCTATGGAGGAACAAAAAAAAATTTTTTTCTTCAAAGAAAATTTGGGGGCAGGGGATTGAAATATATGCAAAGCTTATTTTTAGTGCCCTTTACAGATATAAAGTCATGCTGTTCGTTTAGGAACATAAAAATGCATTATGTATAACTTGTTTCACTCATAAAATTATCATGTTTTGTATATTGATATATTTAGACATTGGGAGAACTGAAAAAGAGTTTTATGATTTCTTTCCTGCTTGTTTTCTTGGGCAAAGAGAGTTGGGGTTTTTTTGTTTTGTTTTGTTTTTTGTTTTGTTTTGTTTTGTTTTTTTTAAGTCCTCGGTGGGAAAACTTCTCAGGATTTTCAGAAACTTTTCAGAAATTTTAGAGATTTTACAGGGTCTTTACTTCTCTAAAACTATTTCAAGTCTTCAAGTTCTCAAGTCATTGAATTTACATGTGTTCAACCAACCTGCTCTATCAAAAGATTAGCACAATCTGGTTTAGTTGTGGTGACCTAGTATGGAACTTTAGAAAGCCCGTTCTGGCAATCCCACAAATCTGGAATTCACTTGGCCCTTCAAGGCAAATCTCCTCCATTCTTCCCAGTGCAGCACTAACTGAAGCACATTTCTGGAAATGAACCCGAAAAGACCACAAGTCATTTAGTTTAGACCCTGCATGAACACAGATCCTCTCTATATGAGGTCTACAAATGGTTGACTGTCCCTTGCTTCTCCCAGAGCCAATAGTCTAAGACCCTTTATGATGTACTTTTTATATCTGTGTGATTGTCTGATCAATTTCTGTCTTCCTCACCAGATTGTAGATGTCATCAGGGCAAGAACAAACCTTCTTTGCTGACTATTTTGTCCTCAGCAACTATCAGTGATAGGCAGGTGGCAGTAAATATATGCTCACTACCTTCTGAGACACCTCTTAGCATTAGGATTTCGCTCTGTATATCAAACTCATAGTACTCTACTTGTAACATTGACACACCGGCTGGATTCTGCCCTCCAGGTCTATCCAGACCTTTCACAAGACAGCACTTCAAATATGTGAAAACCCTGTGTCATTGCCAACTCTTCTTTCCTCTAAGCTAAAGATGCTCAGTGTCTTCAGCTGTTCCATATGTGGCACGATTTTTTAGTACTTTTCTTATCTTGGATGCTCTTCTCTCAACATATCACTGCTCTGGTTCTATAGACCCATGTAGTTAACAAGAAAGGGGAACAGTTATTGGAACAGAGGTTACTGACATATTCAGTGCTCCCCCTCCCCCTGCAAATGGTTTCAAAGTCCAGGACTAAACTGGAACTCTACAATGTTCTTCTCTAGAAAGCTGATTGGCAACCAAGACTGCTAGTTGACTCCCAAAATACATTCTCTTCTTCCTCTGTGACAATACAACCTCTGATTTTTAGCTGGACAAATAGCTGCCTGCAATAAAGGCTATGTTTCCCGGCCTCTCATGCAGCTAAGTGTTGCCGTATGAAAAAGTTTTTGTTAATGAAATGAGTAGGAATGCATTGGACAGCCTTTGAGAGCCTTTTCTAAGAGATAGTGTACCTGCAGTTCTTTATATTTCCCCAGGTTCTTTATATTTCTTCTATTTTTGTTTCCTAGAATGTGGGTAACACCATCTTGGACTATGAGACCAAGATCCCACATAGCTGAGCAATAAGGTAGAGAGATTCTGGGCCCCTGACATGAAAGAATGTTCTGGACTAAGACTTTTCTGTCTGAAAGAGAAATGACCTACTATCATGTGTAAACCACTGTTATCCTGGGTTTTTTGTCACACACATTAGCCAAACCTAAACTTAACTGATAGTCTATTCCTTGGTCTTCAACTTGATCCAACTAGTTTTGTTAATGAAGCAGAATATAATGTAATTAAACGCAACACTGCAAGCTGATAACTTTCCCAGCATCTGCTGCATGAGGGTGGGGAGGGAGATCTGCAGTATGACACCATTTCTCAGAGGGGAGCTATGACTTGACTGGAAGAAGCTCCTAAGAGCTGACCCTCTGCCTAGTAAAAACAAAACAAAACAAAAAATTAATACTAAGAAAGAAATGGAAGAGGTTCCAGGCATACATGAGGAAAGCACAGATGATATGTTGCAAAAGAGGATATGCTATATTTCTTCTTTTCCTTCCATTAGAGTTTTGTGATCTAATAGCTGACTTCAAAATTACTTAATAAGTCAAACATGCAGCCTTCAGCTAGGGTAGGCCAGTCAACAGATCCTGGAAGGCCAGTAAAGATGTTCATGCAGAGGTCACTGAGAAGGTGAACAGCAGGAACACCACATTGCTGAGTACGCTACCGAGGCCAGGGCAAATACTAGCTTAGAAGACACCCCATCTTCATGGGTAGAGGTGATGGGCCCTCCAAAGACTGGAATTTCAGCTTTCCTGTGCCGTTTCCTGATTTAATGTCAGTCATTTGGTATTAATTGTTAAAATTAAACTTCTATCACAAAACCAGAAAGATGGCAAATATATTGGCAAGTGGCTAATTAGCAGGTTCCAATAGCTCTATTTTTAAAAATATTCCCAAGTATTATGCCTCCATTTAGAATGTAAAAAGTCACAAGAGATCATCAGTCTACTGAGAACAAGCTAGAGAAACCACTAATGATAGCTTTAAAACTCATCAGAGAGCTGAGGACACAAATCTAAACCAAGTAAATTCCAGGAAGTGATAAACACTTCCTTAGGAGAGAATGAGACTATGGCTTCTTTCATCCCTGGCATAGTAAAGAGGAGGAATCTGCCATGGAGAGAGATAAGGAGAAACCACTCAAACTTTTTATAAACTTTCAGCTATGTGTGAACTAACTTGAAAGATGAGAATACCAGTGAGCTCTAGTCACAGAGCAAGTTCACATCTACTTAACATCTCCACAGGCCTCACTGAGTGCAGGGGGATAGTGGGCAAAAAGCTAGGGGCAAAGCAAGAGACCTGAGCAAGATCCACACACACACCCCCTCCCCGCCCAGCAAAAGGCACTGAGCCTTTTCCAAGTACAAAGCAGCAGCCTGCTGAAGGCTGAGAGCAGAGCTGGAGAGCTGAGGGAATGCACGGAAGGCACACTCAAACCTCACCGGGTGCTCTGAGAGCAGCAACCGTCCTAAGGTTGGAGGTCGGCTGGAGAGCTAGAAGAAATTCTTCTTGAGTTCTCCAGGCCTTCACTGATTGCAAGATGGACTTTCCCAAAGGCTGGAGACAGCAGGAGAGCAGAAAGCACCACTTCTGAGGCACATGAGCCTTTACTAACTGTACCTCCCTGGCCTTCTGAAGGCTGGGGGAGGGGAAGCGCAGGAAAGCTGAGGAATCCCTGAGTCTACACCAAGGTCACTGCCCAGGGCAGTGAAGCCAGGGGAAGAGAGATCTCCTGAGGAACGGAAAGCTGAAGGGACAGACAGCAAGGAAGACTCCCAGACAATCAAGAAGCTGGTAGCTTTTATATATATTTTATATATTATAAAATATAAGGAGAACAGGAGTCTACCAGCATTCCAATTCTGAGTACTTCTGAAAGGAAAGTCCCACTCCTGCTGTAATCCTGAAGGAAAAGGTGAATTGAATCTAACTAAAACTACCACAAAGCCCAGACCCAGTTCAGCCAGACTAGATCAACCCAGCCTACACTCCAGTAAGGTGACAATATGAACAATAAATGTCGCCCCAATCAATACCACCCATCACGCCCTCGTCTGTTATATGTGTCTTCCTAAATGCGTTATACAACTATGAAATGAATCCCATATTTGCATTTCCCTTTCTTTTCTGATCACTATATCCATTCAGAGTCCTCTCTCTCAGTGGTGATATTTTAAAACACAGAGTGAGTTGTATGTAGAAGACAGTCAGGCGGTATATCCCCCAAAACATAGTGATCTGTGGGTGGTTGTCCGTGAGTGGTGTATCAATAGGTGATTTTTATTTTCTTCTTTTGGCTTTATTATGTTTAAAGATTTTCCCTAAAAAACTAATATTGCATGGGTAGTTTTTAAATGTTTAAGAGGGATAAACCTAGTATATAACTGTTATTTATTTTTTATTTATTTATTTTTAAGATTTCATTAATTTTTTTTGTTAGAGAGAGAGAGGGAGAGAGAGAGTGAGCACAGGTGGGGGGAGTGGCAGGCAGAGGGAAAAGCAGGCTCTCCTTGGAGCAAGGAGCTCAATGGGGGACTGGATCCCAGGGTCCTGGGATCATGACCTGAGTGGAAAGCAGACACTTAGCCGACTGAGCCACCCAGGTGTACCATGTACATAATTTAAAAAAAAAATATCTTTGACAAAGGACAAAAGTAAACAAAATAAAAAATCAAATGATAGCTGAGTCCTATGAGTTCTAACCACAAGAATATTTTTTTCTTTTTTCTTTCTTTTCTTTTTATTGCATCTGTATGAAAAGATGGATGTTAGCTGAACCAATTGTGGTAAACATTTCACAATATATGTAAATCAAACCATCGTGTTGTACACCTTAAACTTATACAGTGATGTATGTCAATTATTCCTCAATAAAATTGGAAAAAATAAAAAATAAAATAAAAGTGAATAAGAAGAAAAACCGTAGCTGGGAAAAATATCTGCAACACATAATGATTCATATTCAACTCAATACAATAGAACAGGCAATGCCCACAAGAGGAAATCCAAATGGCTAAAAAAACATATGAAAAGATACCTATCCTCACTTGTAGGCAAGGAAATGCAAAATAAAATAATAAGGAGATGCTATTTTCCCCACCCTTCAGATTCATAATGTTTTTTTAAATTTCTTAATTAAAAATCTATAACATTCTGTGCTAGCAAGCATTCTCACACATTGCCATTGGAATGGGAATTGCTACACCTTTTTGGAAAGCAAGGTGGCCATAGCTTTAAAAAATTCACCGACACATGACCTTTGACCCAGCAACCCCGCCTTTAAGAATAGGTCCTACGGGGGTGGGGAGGAGGAATACTAGTTCATAATCATCTACTTTAAAAAAGAATACTTATTGCAGCATTATGTCTAAAGGTGAAAACCTAGACATTTCCTGAGTATTTATCAAATGGAGATTGAGTAAATGTTGGCAGATCTATTCCATGGACTACTATGAAGCTATGAAAAAGTGTGGCTTGGCTATTTTGATCTGGAGGGATAACCACAACAAATTGTTATGTGAGGAAAACAAGTCTGCATAAAACTGTATACAGTGTAATCCCAATTTTATTTTTTTATTTTTTAAAGATTTATTTATTTGAGAGAGGAAGAGAGAGAGGATGGGCAGAGGGGAGGGCCAGAGGGAGAGGGGAGAGGCAGAGAGAAGCAGATTCCCCACTGAATGTGGCGCCCAATGCGGGGCTTGATCTCATGACCCTGAGATCATGACCCAAGCCAAAATCAAGAGCTGGATGCTTAACCAACTGAGCCATCCAGGAACCCCAGTGTGATCCCAATTTTAAAAAGTCACAATAATCTATGCCTGTGTTAACTTGGGGAAGATGTAAGAAGCTACACAACAGGTCATCACTGGTTACTTTGGAGGAGCAGAGGTAGAGATGCTTAATTTTTTTCCTTCTTTCTTCATATTATTTTACTAGTTACAGAGAACATGTGTGAATTTTCTAATTTTGGAAAGGGAATTTAGTAGAAGATTTTAAAAACTGAAGACTATGCACCATGCATTCTTCTCTCTCTGGAACAACATAGACTCAGGATTAGTCTCCCTCCAGTTGATGGAATAAATTCCTCCTCTTCTGGGATGATTTACAGCCAATAAGTTTCCTCACGTAGCCTGATTGTCAGGCTGATCTTTTGATAGATGATATTTTTACACTCTTATTTCTTGAAAAGTGTGACAGTCTAGTCATTGCACCATGAGGCTAACCGGACATAGCATCTCTGTCTAAGTCATGCTATCACATACATCCCGATAATTCCAGGAAGGCTGTGCTGTAGTTTTCTGAGAAGGTGTTGTCAATACTTGGCAAGACAGAAGGGATGTTCCCAAAAGTGAACATGGGATGAAGATCTGAGAACCATTCAGATAGGATCTTCTTAGTTCTCCCAGACTCACACCATTCCCCTTGTTCACATTAGCTACCCCTGTAGTTCAGTTGGATCAAACAGCTGTGCAATTGATAAGGATTTAAAATGTCACCGTGTTTGCCTATTGTGCTTCCCTGTAGCTCTTCCAGAGATGCCAACAACTGCCATATGCCCATTAGTTAGAAAGGTCTTTATAGCTGCTATAACCATCCAGTGGAACTTGGCATCAAGAACCAATTAAGAGATAAGAAATCAAGGGAAACTCTAGTTGAAGTCTACTCAGTCTTTGTGTGAAAAAAAAAATGTGGGCCTAACAGTGGTCAAACCTCTCTCAAAACTATGGAATCCTCAGGAAAAACAACAATATTGTTCTATTTGTTTCTTTCCCAGGAATAGGGAGCAAAAATCACTCCCCTCTGCTTTGTAGTAATCACCAAATCAAAAGGCCCAAGACTTTCTTATTGACCAACCAGGAAGCAGAGCCACTGCCAGACTCCTGCTTGATAAAGTCATTCACTTTATTGTGGTTCCTTTCATCTGGGGACAGGGATTGGAAGGAAAGAAAAGGCATAGAACGTTACTGGTCTGGGGATGGTTAGATGCTAAAATGGGGGCTTCTGATGAGTCACCAAGTACCTGCTGGGAGAGAAAGATCATCTGAACACCTGCTAGGGAAGGAAAACACTTGCACCCATACTTCTCCCCATGTATCAGAACCACATTACAAAATTGCTGCTCATACCAAACCTCTCCTCCAGGCAGTGTCAGCTGAAGAGAGGAGCAGGAGTTTGGAGTTAGCCCAGCTGCCAACCAGCCTTCAGGACAGAGCCCATGCTTTCTCGTCTACCTCATGTGTTCTGAACTTAACCCAGATAAGAAAGTCAAAGGATCTCCCAGAACAACAAGGGCCTAGAACTGGTGGCCCTGGGGTTCACAGATTAGACAATTGTGATTTGCATTCCTTAACATTCATTCTCTCTTCCTTTGCCAACAGCCCCAACTTTTTGTCAGAACCCACTTTTCCTTCAAAGCATGGCATTCTCTGGCCACAGTGAGCATATAATACAATGGCACCAATGAGATGAAATGGGACTTTTGCTGAGACTTCTGGAAAAGTGACCTGATGTCTTCCCTGCACCCCCCTCCCCGCCCCAAGGTTTGAAGGTGAGAAGAAGTGAGGCCTGGAGCTGTGTAGTCATGACAACCCCAAAGGGAAAGCCTCTGAGAATGATGCCTCATGAAGGTGAGCAGAGCCAGGGTCTGTACAGAGAGAAAGGTGTATCATCACAGTGTGATGACAGCACTGTGGTAACAAGTAGCCCCTGGAGCCTGGGACTGTCACATCAGTAACAAATTCTTTCTGCTTACACCCTTTAGGGTTGGATTGTTTTTGTCACTTGCAATAGAAGCATTGCTGATAAGACATGAGATGGCAAAAAGCCACAGGTCCATATGAGAACAGCCACGTGTTCCCTTTTTCCATTTAAAATTTCCACGCACTGTGTTTGCTATTCACATGCCTGAGGAAGGTGTTACATTCTCACCTGGAGAGGGACTCCTTCCAGTCTGGTTCGCCTTCTGTAGGAGATATTATTTTCCTGGACAAGAAATTGTGGTGGGAAGTCAAATGTGTTGTTTACTGTCATTTTAATTTTGTTCTTATTAATTATAATGCATCTCTCAATATTCAGAGAGTATTCAGTTGATCCTTCATTGGCAGGAGGTTTGTGCTTCCCGGTCATAGACAGAGTTTTGCTATGAGTCATCCACATTCTCATATGGCCCCTATGGTGACAATGACACACTATTGCACAATGGGCTTATCCAAATCCTCCCTAGTCCTCCTGTGTGGCTTAATTAAATTGGCCACTTGGCACCAGCCACTTATAAAAGGCAGGGTCTTGAGGATTGCAAACAAAAAAGGGAAAATGTAAAAAGGGTATTATTGTATTCTTCCACTCAGGACACAATGCCAAATAGTCTTCTAATTTGGTATTCCTCACTCGGGGTAAATGCAGCATGAAGATGCTAATGACCCCACTAGAGTCTTGGCCATTGATAGGCCACTGTCTTCTTTCCTTCCTTCCTTCCTTCCTTCCTTCCTTCCTTCCTTCCTTCCTTCCTTCCTTTCTCTATTTCTCTTTCTCTCTCTCTCTTTCTCTTTCTTTTGCTTGCCTTCTTTTTATGGAAGAAGTTATAAATATCAGGTTGGGTCTTAAAGTATCATTCAACCAAACAAGATTGGCACCAAAGCATTCACCCTGACCAGGCTCACAACTTTCAAGATGCTTTCACACCATCATGCTAGCTAGGAGATGACCAGCATTTGTTCACAATCATGTTGTCAGAAAAGGAACTGATTCCTTCATAGGATCCAAACAGAGGCATTGAGAACTCATTGTTATTGGATGCACTCGTTTATTGTACTGAGGTTCCTGTGTCTTCAGGAAGAGAATTTTTGGAGGAACTGGGTCTCTATAAGTAGGATGAGATAACTGCTAAATGAGTCATCATTGATTTCAAAACCAAACCAGACTTTGTATCGACAACAGACATGATCATGGAGGCTTTTCCTTCACCTTTCTCCAGGGGCAGAAGTCTAATAATATTCTCTAGAAAATTCCTAGTCTAATGTAACCTGGGCTAATCTCACAAACAGATACTTATACTCCTTTTTCCTTACTTTCTCAAGGTGAGACTATCACAAACAGAACTTAAATCTCACACAGACTGGAAATGCGGAAGGTGAGGATGCACAAGAGGACAAAGGGTCCCAATGCATGCTACTGGCTTCAATTCCAGAACGTGCTCTGGAGGAGTTAATGCACCTCTTCCTCATGAAAGGATGGAGCACCTGATGTCTTACAGCTGAACTTGTGATCACATGACAGGAGACACAGCAAAAGAATAAATACAAATAATGACATAAAAGAAAATAAAGCAATATTAACAAAACAATCCAAGAAATTAGAGCCAATGAGCATCAATACACCGAGAACTAAAACCGACTCCTTTCCAAAATCAGGAATCATTGCATTGGTAACATAGATCTACCTATTAAAAAAAAAAAAGTTAGGTCAAGGATGCTGGCTCTATTTTTTGATGATGTCCATTAAAATGTGTGTGTGTGTAACACAGCATTGGCAGTAAGAGCAAATAAGCCAAGGCAGAAATTCAGAATTCTAAGACCTACCTTGGATAAGTCAATCTTATGTCATCCTTTTCATTTGGGAAATAATAATTAAGTTAGTGAAAATACAGCAGAAGTATTAAAATATATCTTTTTTTTTTTAAACTAACATTTTTAGGGGCACCTGGGTGGCTTGGTCAGTTAGGCATCAGGCTTCAGCACAGGTTGTAATCCTGGGGTCCTCAGGTCAAGCCCCATGTTGGGCTCTCTGCTCAGTGGGAATCCTGCTTCTCTCTCTTCCCCTCCCCTGCTCATGCACACCAGTTACCTCTCCCTCTCTCAAATAAATAAATAAAATCTTTAAAAAGAAAACTGTAACATTTTTAACAATCACATATGTTCTAGATTATTCAACTATGGAATTTATTATGCTCACTGTCATATTATTTTATAAGGTTTAGGAAATATCTACCCCCAAAATGTGTACTATTATCCTCATTTTTGCAGATGGGGAATTAGCTGATAAGAAGTTACATGGCCAGCATTCAAACCCAGGTCTTTCTGACTCCAAAATTCATGGTCAATTATGCACTGTTTCTTCTTTTCCAAATATTTCAATCTGCTTTAGAAAAACCCAGCCCAGGGGCACCTGGGTGGCTCAGTTGGTTAAGCAAGGGACTCTTGGTTTTGGCTAAAGTCAGGGTCTCAGGGTCGTGAGATGGCACACCTGTCAGACTCCGTCCTCAGGGTGGAGTCTGCTTGAGATCCTCTCCCTCCCCCTTTGCTCCACCAGCATTCTCAAATAAATAAATAAATAAAATCTTAGGGAAAGGAGAAGAAGAAGATGAAGAAGAAAAGGAAGGAAGGAAGGAAGGAAGGAAGGAAGGAAGGAACGAAGGAACGAAGGAAGGAAGGAAGGAAGGAAAAACCCAGCCTATTAGGGCCCAGGGAACAATCTAGGATTCCACATTACTCATGGCCTCATGAAGAAGGAAGGAATCTTCTCTTACCTGGGACTCCCCGAGAAGAAGCTCACCAGCCATCAACAAGACTGCACTGACTACAATGCTGTCAGTCCCACTTGCAACTGCTGGTCCTCTCCCATCTTGAATATACTCCAGACTAACCAACCATCTGTGGCCTCTAGTATTCCCTCATGACTTCCTGACCAGATGGCCTTTTCCATAGTATTTGCCTCCTGTCCAAAACATCCTTGTTATTCTCTAAGGAGAATCTACCTTGCTTCTCTTCTGACGCCTTCATCTTGGTTTCCTATTCTGATATTCCTTTTCTTTGGGTTGCTTAGACAAGTTAGTAGCAATTCCAACCCAAATTAACTGCCCCTACTTCCAACAAGTCTTGATGTTCACAAGTAACACCCACCAAACTCCCAGCTCTCCCTCTCAAGGTCCCTGCTGGCTCAATCTGGGTGCTAGGTTAAGGTTATAATCCAACTTGTTTCCTCTCTCCCTCCAACATCCAAAGGTGTTTTGTAATGTTGTAATAAAACAAATGAGAAATTATAGCCTTATGACTAAAGTTTAATGTCTATTTATTAAAGAACTATGAGAATATTCAGATGAAAACAATAATGAAATGTAAACTAAAAACAATAAAGATGAGTAATAAAATCAACAGATATTATCCTAACATCGAGAAGCAAATTGTAACAAAAAATAAATAAAATTAGATCATACCAAAGGCAGTAATTCACTAAGAGGAAGAGAAGGGATATATTTCAAGCAGAAGTAATGATAAGTAATAAGCTCTGGGGTCATTTGATAATCCAATTAATGAGGAAAAGTGAATCACAGGAATACACTGAGAAAAGATTTAAATTTCTTGCTGATTTGACACAAAATACTGGCATGGATGATGATGACATAAAATTCATAATGTACCAGAAAAATGAGGACATGGATGTATTTAGGATGTATTTAGGATGGAAATTTACATGAAAATCTCAAATGCCCTGAAATCTTCCAGCTTCTATATGAAAGAAACATGATAGTGATTTGCTAATTTTGGCAATGCTAAGCATTTTCTTGGCATTATCAATCACAAGTTGTGAAGCTGGAAGAAATTTTTCTAGTTATCAGTAATAAAAATCATTTTCCTTCATTAATTCTGCTAGCTAAAAGACTGAATAATCTTCCTATTCGCTCTATAGAAAATATCACAAAACTGTTGTCATATGAAAACACAGAGTATAGAGCTAAAATAAATGTATAAATAAAATTATAAAGGCATGTCCAGCAGGTAGTTACTAAAAATAGTATTGTGATGATTTCTATTCTTATACTAAATATTCATTTTTCATTCCGAATTTTGCATTCTTTTACTTAAAATTTACTCCAAAAATTGTCAAAGTTTCAGCCTTCGCAAACCCTGGATCCATCCTCACAGTGGGATCTTGGGTTTGTCCCTCCCTCCCTCCCTCCTTACGTGAACTCAGGGCTGACCTTTCAGACGGACAGACAGACAGAGAATGGCCAGGACAGAACCAGAGCATGGTAGAATGGAAATTCTACTTGAAAGTCATACGGCTTTGTTCACTAACAACTACAAAGCCCATGAAATGCGGAGTACTTGGATGCTAGGGACTGCTGTACTCACCAGATCACCTCCGATCTCCACAGGTAGAAAAGCTAGATAGAACATATTCAACTTTTTTTTTAATTATTCCATTTCTTCAAAAGTAAATATTCTGCTGGCAGATGTTAGCAGAGTAAACACAGGGTTTCCCTTCTTCCTGTTGAAAACACAGGTGACTGGCTGGACTCGCGTACTTGGGGAAGGCCTGGCAACCTTCTCAGTCTAATTTGGAGGATGTTATTTATTTGGACTATGGTCTCCTTTCTAAGAAAAAGCTCTTTGTGCCTTGAATAAGCATTTGTTGGTACATTAGACAAGTGAAAACAAACTAAAACTAAAATTGTTTCACTACGGAAAGAGTTATCCTTTTATTTCATTACTTCCTTGGTTCTTATTTGCCGGGGTTAGATCTCAGGAATTGTCTATTATATTTCGTCAAATTTAAAATGCAAAGCTTGACCAAAAACTGTACTTCTATATTTATTTGTTTCATCGATGTGTTTTTAACATCAATCCAATTTTATTCAGCAAACGTTTTTCGAGAGCCTTCCAGCGGGACGGGCACTGTGCTGGGCACAGAGAAGTACAGAGATGAGGACTAGGGGTGCTCTCTACAAACATAAGTCAAGGTAATAAATGCTGCTCTGGTGATAAGATCAAGCTGTTGAGAGAACAGAGAGGAAGGATCAATTAATCCTGCCTGTGCCAACTGGAAAAAGAAAGATGGATTCAAAGTGTGGTTTGTGGTTCCCAAGGTCTCCAGAAAGGAATCTCGGTGTGTCTGCTGGGGCGGTGGGGAGGCAAGGAGTAGGGCTCCAGGGTTCCCATTATGGCTTTAACCAAAGTACATCTCCTTGCATCCGTCTTACTCGTTGGAAGTCTGCACTCAACTTCTTTGACAAAAAGCTTCTGCTTTTAAAAAAATAATTCTTTTGGGGCACCTGGGTGGCTCAGTCATTTGAGGATCTGCTCTTGGTTTCAGCTCAGGTCATGATCTCAGAGTCCTGGGATTATGGCTTGCAACAGGCTGCATGCTCAGCAAGGAGTCTGCTTGAGGATTCTCTCTCCTTCCGCCCCTCCCCCTACTCACGTTCTCTCTCTCTCTCTCTAAAACAAATAAATAAATCTTTAAATAATAATAATAGAAATAAAATAAAAATTTAAAAATAATAATAATTAAAAATAAAAATAATTCTTTTAAGCTACTAAATAAGATGTCCTTTGATCTGAGACTTGAAGGTTATAGAATTTATCCAAGTAGAGGTTGATCCCGTGGCTTTAGCTCCCTTTAGATCTTAAAATTCCCAAACCTATGTAGTTAACCCTGATCTTTCTTCAAATTCTAGTATTCTCCTTCAATTCATCCTCTCTTCTCCATACCACATTTTAGAACCTCCTATGGCTCCCCATTGCCTACTAGACAAAGTTCAAAGTACAAAATCCTTCCTACTCGGGCTTTAAATGTCTTCCAAATTAATTTTCCTCCGATTACCCAAAGATATTGTTGGGAGACAATTCTCCATGGGTCTCCTACATTTCTGCACTTCTTATAAACAGAAGGACTATGAAATTTTGTTCCAGGTATCTTTTCTGGAACGTTAGCATGGTGAACAGCTTCAGAAAACAGAGACAGTGATTCCCTTCAGAGTGGAGAGAAAGTTTGTTCACTTTCCAGTACAATAAAGCAATTATCCCCCTCCAGGACAAAGGTTGGGCAGGTTGGCTTGCAGTCCATTATAAAAGATTGGAGTTTCCTAAGCTTGGGGTTCCTCATCTATGACACAAACCCACCGAATGTAGCATCCATCTGGGGCACTCTACGTTGCCACAGTGGGACTTGGAGAACAAGGAAAGCCAAGGCAAAATGAAGTTCATGATTCTTGTTGTGCTGGAAGGTACAAAATCCTTGATCTCTGACTCAGGAATCTCACGTCTTCTGCCAGCATCCATGTAACTCTGGTACGGAAGCTGTGAGCTTACAGGCAGCATAAAATCTTAGACCCTTCACAGTTCTTGAAAGACCCCCATATCAGTTAAGATAAACTAAGTTATGGTGCAGTAGCAAATGGCCCCCAAATCCCAGTGGCTTACAACAGAGGTTTGTCCCTGGTTCATCCTTGTGTCTCTAGCAGATCAGCTGGTGGCTTCTGCCACCATCGTCATTGGCCCCATTCTAGGACACAGTCTGACAAAGCATCTACTCTCTGGAGCATTGTTAATGGTCAAAGAAAAAGAGAATGTGGCAAAGAAGGTACCAGCTTTAAATCTACCTGGAAGTAACAGAGGTCTGCCTCCTTACTTCCATTGGTCACATCTAAACTCAAGCCTGGTGGAAAGTAAAAAGCTACCACATGCCCAAAAGGAAAGAGAGGTTGAATATTGTTAACTATACCTAATAGAGCACCCTGGTTCCATCCACACCAGATGACTGGTCTTTATGCAAATCTGTAGCACTCTTTGTGCCTGGGTATTTGCATATGCAATGTCTTCTTCCCCAAATGTGCTGCTTCTCCCTGCTTCCTCACCCATTCCCACACCTCTTCTTACCTGGAAAATTCCTACTATTTTTCAATACCCAGCTCAAATATTACCTCTTTTCTGAAACTTTCTCTGACCACTCCTCACCCAGAAAAATATCTTGCTTCCTTATGCTTCCATAGCACTGTGTACATAAGTCTCTCAAGGCTTTGAACCCACTGCTTCATACTGGTTCATGAATTGGATTCCGTCCATAAACCAAGATCTCTTGAGGCTAGAGGATGGACCCATGATTTTTTATTTACCTTTATGCAAGCCTAACACCATTTCAATTAAAATATTTCTGAGGATTTCCACCCCTTAAGATTAAAAACAAAACCAAAATCCTTAACACACCTGCAGAGCCCACACAGTCTGCTCATCCTCAGCTGCTTATGCCATGTTCCCTATTGTCGTCCACCTTCAAGCCCCACATCTTTGCCTCTGCCTGAAACCCCCTGCCTCACTTAATTAACCCTCCTCAACCCTCAGATCTGAGCAGAAGTACCGCTTGCTTGGGGAAGTCTTCCCCCAACCTAGGTCAACTCCTTCCGTCAGATGTTCTCCTAGCACTGTGGGTTTCTTCATAGCACTCAGCATAAACTAGCAATTAACAGTTATTTGCATGACTATTTTACTCTATTCCTGTCCACACTCAACCTTAAGATGGAAGTCAATGAGGGCATGAACCCCATCTAGTTTTGCCCACCATTGGATCTCTAGGACTTGGTATATTGTCCACCACATAGACTCAATAAATACAGTGTGAGTGAATCAATGAATGAGTAAACATAATAAGACACTCAACACATGTGTGACAGATTGAAAAACTCCAAGTAGAGGGGACAACAGTAAAAAACAAACAAACAAAAACGTATGTGGTCTGTAGGACAAGTTTTTTTATGAATTACAAGAAGAGCAGGGGTGGCAAACCAAATTTTACATGAATCTTCCAACGTTTCATCTCAATTTAGAATCTGTAATATGAGGGGCGCCTGGGTGGCACAGCGGTTAAGCGTCAGCGTCTGCCTTTGGCTCAGGGTGTGATCCTGGCCTTATGGGATCGAGCCCCACATCAGGCTCCTCCGCTATGAGCCTGCTTCTTCCTCTCCCACTCCCCCTGCTTGTGTTCCCTCTCTTGCTGGCTGTCTCAATCTCTGTCAAATAAATAAAATCTTTAAAAAAAAAAGAACCTGTAATATGAAAGATCAACTCAGTAGACCCTCAATTTCCAGGGCAGCTTGAAGATATAATCTCATTATTCTTCATCCTTTGTCTCTAATGCTTTAAACAAGCAGAAACCTTCTTAGCCTGTTACTGTTATCATCATTTCACATATATTTGGTGATTTACCACTTCCAAAGCCTCTTCCCTTACGCTGTCATATTTAACACTAAGCAACCCTAATAGTCGAGATAAAAGTCATAGGACCTGACTCTGGTATCTTCGCAGAACTTCCTGATATATTTGTGGAACGATAGGATGGCAGGTAGGGCAGAAAAGAAGCCCAAGAAAGGCAAGAAAAGTGGAGGGCAGAGACACAAGGAGGAGGATCAGAAGACAAAGAACCAAAAGGAGTGGTCACAGGAGGAAAGGTGTAGTCTACATTGAGTACGTGTGTCCCCCCAAAATTCTTATGTCGAAATCCTAAGCCCTGATGTGATGGTGTTAAGAGGTGGGGCCTTTGGAAAGTAATTAGGTCATGAGGGTGGAGCCATCGTGAGTGAGATTAGCATCTTATAAAAGGCATCCCAAAGAGCTCTGTCACCCTCTCTGTGACGACACAGAGAGAAGTCGGCAGTTTACAACCTCAAAGAGGGTCCTCACCAGAGTCCAACCATGCTGGCACCCTAGTCTTGGGCTTCCAGCTTCCAGAACTGTGAGAAATAAATGTTCATTGCATAAGACGTCCAGTGTACGGTCACTTGTTAGAGCAGCCCAAACAGACTGACAGCCCACAAAGCAGGGGCGAGAGAGTGGCATCGGCGGGTTGTGGGGAGTGAAGACACATAATCATGTGCATTAAGAAATGAGGGGGACTTTTTAAAGGGGACAAGTTTCTGGGAGAGGGAAGACACAGAGTCTATAGGGAGCCTACAGGGACCAGGATCACAAAGGATATTTTTAGGTATTTGTCTCATTAAAAGATTTCTTTTTTTTTTAATTACTCAAAAAAGCTTCATTTATTTAGCTTTCTGACTCTGTGCTTGTGCCTTCAACTTTTCACAATGATTTTCTGCTCCTCAATAAGGAAGCATGCTTGATCCTGTCACGAACACACTTAGCACACATGGAACCACCATAGGCCCTGCCGACGTGTTTTTTCGTTTTAGACAACCTCATAAGGACTTTAGGTCTCACAGCACGAACTCCTCAAAGTCGGCCTGGGCACACACCACATGCAGATTTTGGTGCTTTCCCAACCTTCTTGGTATAAAGGTAAACGATTCTATTACCAGGGGTTCGGGACAGCCTAGTTTTGTTAGAGGCTGTATTGTAGGACAGCCTACAATGATAGGTCAAATGCTGAACCATTCTGAATGCCTATGGACGCCGTCCCCGGAAGCTCATTAAAAGATTTCTTAGGCACACCTGGGTGGCTCAGTTGGTTAAGCATCTGCCTTCGGCTCAGGTCATGATCCCCGAGTCCTGGGATCAAGTCCCACCTTGAGCTCCCTGCTCAACAGAGGGCATGTTTCTCCCTCTCCCTCTGCCTGCTGCTCCCCCTGCTTGCGCGCGCGCTCTCTCTCTCTCCCTCTGCCAAATAAATACATAAATAAAATCTTTAAAACATAAAAAATAAAATAAAAGATTTCCTATATGGGTCAAGGGGGTTCAGAAGGTTTCACTTAAAGGAGAAAATGGAGATGAGGTCACGGGTCACAGAAAATGAACGTTGGTTATTATTGTTGGTCAGTATGTGGGGTTGGTCTAGCTGGGGCATTGAGCATCTCGAACGTGGGGGGGGGCCAGGAGGGGTGAGGGAGACATGTCACACCGGAATTCGAACAGGCTGGCAAACTATGAAAAATTCAACAAATGCCCTAATCTTTTCACTGAGATACATACCCTCCCCTGATGCTTCCAGGAGCCCGGAGCTGCCCAGGGGAGACCCAGTTCGGCCCCAGAGACCCCTAGCTGCCAGCAGAGGCCCACCTAGTCCTGGCTAGCTTCCAGGATTCTGTGTGAGCCCCAGCAGACTAATACTACTCATTTGCATGGAAAGCCCAGGGAAGCGCACCACCATCTACCCCACTGCCCTTGACAAAAACCTGGAAGTTATCCTTGACTTTTGTCTCACTTCACTGCCCACGTCGAAATGATCCTGTGTTGTCGTATCTCTCAAATCCACCCACCTCTTGCTATCCCCATAACCACTAACGTCGTCCAGGAAGCTCTCACTGAAGCACATTCTAACTTCCTTCCTACCTCCCCCCGGTCACCTTCCTCTCTGGTGTTCTCACAATCAGATTCTGGTATTCATACAACCACAACTTGTTCTCCCAGCTGGTTCTGTGCAAAATGGATCACAGTCCCTTCTCTGATTATAACTCTTCATTAGCTCCCTTTCTCCCTCAGGATAGAAGTCCAAAGTTCCTAATATTGCCTTCCATACCCTTCATGTGCTGGCCCTGGCCACCTCTCTGTTTTGGTTTGTTTTTTTTTTAAGATTTTATTTATTTATTTGACAGAGAGCACAAGCTGGGGGAGCAGCNTTCCTAATATTGCCTTCCATACCCTTCATGTGCTGGCCCTGGCCACCTCTCTGTTTTGGTTTGTTTTTTTTTAAGATTTTATTTATTTATTTGACAGAGAGCACAAGCTGGGGGAGCAGGAGGCAGAGGGAGAGGGAGAAGCAGGCTCCCCGCAGAGCAGGGAGCCCAATGCAGGGCTCCATCCCAGGACCCTGGGATCATGACCTGAGCTGAAGGCTCACACTTAACCGACTGAGCCACCCAGGCGCCCCCACATCTCTGGCTTTATCAACGGGCTTCCCACCTGGCTTTTTCCAGCCACATTGAACTACCTGTAATCCCACCTGAGTGTCTTGTTCTTTTTCACTCCTGGACGGAGAAAACACAGAGCTTCTCACTCTCCCTGGAAATCTTCTTACCCTCCCCTCCCCTCCGCCTCAGCCCCTGGGTCCAGAATCACCTGCTTCATTCCTGCTCTTGAAATCTGAGCCTGTGAGGCTCCTAGTTCCCCAAATCTCCCCAACTCCCTCCATGCTCCCATAGCAACTTGTACTTGCCAAAATCAGGGCATGTAATCAGCCCCTTTGTAGTCTCGGTGTTTGTTTATTTAGCTGATCCACACTTCCATCTAGATCAGTGGCTGTCTACTCCGCACATCAGAATCCCCAAGGGACCTTATAAAAAACGCGAGTGCCCGTTAACAGAGAAGCTGTTCAGGTGGGTCCGCACACGGGTGTTCTGTAGGTCCTGCTTATGATTCTAGCGGATGCCCGAGGGGCGCACCACTGGGTAGACTAGCATTCCGTGAGCTCAGAGAACGTGCAGGGTTGGTGCCTGCGCGGGAAACCACGCTCGGTATTTGTTACGAGAACGCATCTCTGATGCCCTACAACAGCTTATTTCTCTGCACAGAGGAGCATACATTTGGAAGGACACGTTTCTCTTCAGAGCTCTTTGGGTTTCATTACCTCTTCGCCTCAAAGACCCAGATGGATAAACTGAGGCTCCCAGAGGCTGTGAGTGGTCCTCACCTCGAAGCCTTCCGGAAGAACGCCGGGCAGAAATGCAGGTGACTCGCGCGGAGCAGTTAGCTCCGCAGTGGATGGTACACACCGGGGCCAACTTTGCTGCCCCCTAGAGCAGAGCTCGCCCACTCTCCCACCCCGCCTCCTGGTGCTGGTAGAGATGCCTTTGCAGGAGGGCCGCAGAGAGCTGGAGGATTTTGCACTCAAGTCACTCTTTTTTTTTTATTTTTTAATAAATTCAGTTAGCCAAGGTCAGAAAAACAGGATCATGCTAGTTTCTAGCAAGAGAAGGGAGGGATCTGGGCGATTTTATCAGAGAATTTGGGCCCTAATTAATATGGGGATACAGCCGTCTTTGCCAACAATGCACTGACTGATTCCCTCCCACCCCAACTGGGGCGTCCAGGGTTAGACCCCTCCGGCTCCTGATTCTCTGCCCAGCGGGTGTGGCGGAGGCTGGGCCAGGAGGCGGGGCTTGGGGCCCCGCTTACTAGTAAATGGCTTTGGCAACGGAGACTGGGCTTCAAAGCCTGGCAGGCTACAGCCCTTAGCACCTGCAGGCCTTGAGCACGGAAAGATCATGAATCCAGTCCCACTCACCAGTGTAGGTGCTTACTATTGTCCTTGCTGCTGTCATTCATGCTCTTCCAAGGAATCCCTTTAGCAGCTGCACTGGAAACCCCTCATCCCAAAAGGGCAACAAGAAATGGAGAAGAACCCAGTGACCCAGGGAAACTGCAAGTGAAACCAAATGTCAATGTCATTTCTCTCACTGTGGTTTGCGGTGTTCAACACTCTTGCTTTGTTGATCGTCTCGGAGGGGGTTAATAACCCTCCGAGGACTGTCCTCCACTGAGCAACCACGGATAGGGGGCTCTGCTCGAAGTCTCACCTTGACCGGGTGGCCCCAGGCCCAGTCCCCACCCTCCCACCCCTGGGCTGATGCTGTGGTTCCAAGTGCCTGGGACCACGGGCACCCACACTCATTTCCTGCCTGCCGGTCCCCACATGCAACGGCTCCTGAAAAAGAGGAACCAATTGCTGCTCAGAATCCTTTTCACAGCTGACAACAGTTGGATCCCCATCCTCAGCAGCAAAGGTGTGACTGTTCTCCTGCCATTCCTGCTTCATTGTCAGCGAAGCCAGCAGGCCGAGGGGGAAGTGAGCCGCGGACAACCCAAGCGATCAGAAAAAGAGACGGTGCGCCTTTAAGATGAAGGTGGTGGGCAACCATCCATCTTCCCTAAACACAGACTTGCCTTGTTCTTCCATTTCTGGCTGAGTGATAAAAACGTTAAATGTCATTTCCTGTNCAGCAGAAATCTGAAATCAAAGAATTAGAAGGGAAAAGATTATGGGAAAAAAGATATTCCACCAAATCTCTCGTAGGTCTATTAACCTGGAACGTATTCCTCCTCGTGGTCCTGGGTAACAGCNTGTCTTAGGACAGTCTGTGTATTGATGCCCTAGGTGACTATCTTCTTCCCGTGTCCTCACATGGTAGAAGGGGTGAGGGAGCTCTCTAGGGTCTCTTTTATAAGAGCACTAACCCCGTTCACGGGTTTAGTCATGGGTGGATCATGGGCTCCACTTTCGTGGTCTAATCACCAAAACACCACATCACCAAATACCATCACATTGGCAATAAGGTTTCAACATATGAATTTTGAGGGACACAAACATTTAGTCTATAGCAATAAAAAACTGCTAGTTTTGGAAAACTATGAGAAAAATAGATACTACCAGGTTAATGCTTCCTATTAGGAATGACATGTTTAAAAATGTTAACATAGAAAACAAATATTTAAAAGAGGAAATAGGGGCACCTAGCTGGCTCAGTCTTAACCCAAGGCTTACATCTTGAGTTATAAATTTGAGCTCCATGTTGGGTGTAGAAATTACTTAGAAATAAAATTTTAAAAAAAAAAACATTTTATTTACTTATTTGTCAGAGAGGGAGAGAGAGAGCGTGAGCAGGGGGAGCGGCAGGCAGAGAGAGAAGTAGGCTCCTGCTGAGCAAGGAGCCCGATGTGGGACTCAACCCCAGGACCCTGGAATCACCACATGAGCCAAAGGCAGATGCTCAACTGACTGAGCCACCCAGACATTCCTGGAAATGAAATCTTAAAAATAATAATAAGAAGAAAAGAAATACACTGATCAGGGTATGCATGCCTCTGGTCAGTTAAATGTCTGCTTTCAACCTAGGTCATGATCTCAGGGTTCTGGGAGCAAGCCCTGCTGGGGCCCCCTGCTCAGTGGGGAGTCTGCTTCTCCCTCTGCCCCTCTCTGCCCCTCTCTGCACCCCTCTGCCCTCTCTGGCCCTCCCTCTGCTCCTGGGTGCGCGCTCTCTCAAATTCAATCTTTAGAATGCATATAGGCAACTTTACTTCTGTTGGGACACTCTACCTTTGTAAATGGCAATGCACATGAAAAGCTTACAGCCTTCTTTTACATCTGTCTATTTTGATGACTTTTTTTACAACAAAAATTTCTGAATAGACTATTGAATCTGTTATGTGTTCATTTTAATGATTCTTCTTTTTGAAAGGTATCTTAACTCTAAATTTTATGTACACGTCTCTGTGATTCCTGTAATCAACATGACTACAGAAATTTTGAAGAATTTGATTTATTATACAAAGTGAATTAATCTGATGAATCATTCATTCATTGTATATTCTTTTTATTCCATCTCACCCTTAAGTCATCATGGACGATAAACATTATGGACGATAAGCATTATGGTTTTAGCAACTGTTGTATCGGCAAACTTAACTGTGGCTTTGTTACTGCAAATGCCAAATACGTCTGAATGTGACAGAAACCTTTGCCAGTGAAAAGTGGAATTAATTTTTCAGTCTCTCCGAACAACTGAGCAAATCACTGTGTTCAGTAATGTTCTAAAGGATGTCTACTCTTCCAAAATCAAAGGGTTTGGATCAACAGTGAAAATCAAACTTTCAAGCACTGAGAAGCACATATATTCCTTGTGACCAGAACATGTATTTGCATTTCCAAACTAAATGGCATTTGCTTTATGTGGACTGTCCTCCCCCACTGCCTTAATTTATTAAGATCCTACTCATATTTCAAGGCTCAGCTAGCAGCCATCACCACCATCAGTATTTTCCAACCATTTTCACCCAAAGAGAGCTTTACTATTTGAATTATTTGCTCATAAAATCATAGGAATTTTGAAGCTAAAAGAGAACTGAAAGCCCATGGAGATATAACTTTATATGGGAAGAACCCAGGTCCCAGAAGAATGAAGTGGCCTCTCCATCACAACAATATGCTTAGCACACACACCCAAAATTAAAGTGCCTGACTGTAATTTATTATTAAAATAGTAGTTTTTTCTTAGGAGCCCATGGAAATCAATCAGTTGCCACCACAGAGGTCAATGGTGTTTTTGAATGACCAGGGCTTAGCATGATACTTCAACCTGATTTCAACCAGTAGAGAAATCATTTTAATTTGTATTATATACATGGCTTTCAGTTAGAAGAAATTTGTTAAAAAATAAATAAACTACTACATTAAAACCTTGTTCTTTTCCATATATTTTTACATTGTTTTGCTATCGATCATCTCTATATCATCCATCCATCACCTGTTTGAGTAGATAAGAAAGAACATATGATCCTTGTTAACACAACTGTGATTCTACTGTGCTTGAAGGGCATGATAATACCTTACCTCATCCCCACCCTCCCAGTTTATTCACAACTGCCTAAACTATGTATTCAGTATGATTTCCGATATTAATGATAATGAGAGTAATAAAGTCAGTTGAAGTGGAAATAGTATGTAATTTTATATGTATCAACAGTTTGACATAACTGACATCAACATTAATTAATGAAATTAATGATTCATTAAACAAAATCAAATATCAAAGAAACATGTTTTTATCCAGCAGGGTACAATGAACATATGCTCAACCATATTAAAGCAGTTTAGGATCACTTCAGTAAATAACTTTCTACCAGTTTACCTATTCCACTTTAATTTATATCTCTAGAAATTAAATATAATGATAATGAAAATTCAACCGTATGGGTATTGAAATAAAGTGGAGGCAAATTTGCAAGATAATCTTTTAAAAATATATGTATGAAATGCTTGGCATCTGACAATGTGCTACAGCAAAGAAACTAAAAATTACAATAGCTTATATAAGATTTCTGTTTTAAATATCACATAATAATGAAAAAACAGGTTAGTTCAGGGATAATGGGTAGCTGTTTCATTCTCTTCACATGACTTCTATCTCTGGATCCATGGCTCATCCAGGATCTGACATAATTTTTATATCCCAGCAATTGCAGAAGGGATAAAAGTACAAGAACTATTTAACCACATCCCTATAAGAACATGCAGGGTCAGATTCCAAAGCCTAGGCAGATTCCAAGGACCCCTCACTTAGAAGGGTCTCATGCTTGGTTTAATGTACCACTGTCACCATCTTGAAATTATTATTTTTTTTAACAGATCTAGTCTTTTGATTTTTTTTATTACTCAAAAAAGCTTCATTTTTTTATTTAGCTTTCTAACTCTGTGCTTGTGCCTTCAACACTTGCACAATGATTTTCTGCTCCTCAATAAGGAAAGCACCCTTGATCCTGTCACGAACACGCTTAGCACACATGGAACCACCATAGGCCTTGCTGACATGTTTTTTTGTTTTAGGCAACCGCATAAGGACTTTAGGTCTCACAGCGTGAACTCCTTGAAGTCGGCCTGGGCACACGCCACATGCAGATTTTGGTGCTTTCCCAGCCTTCTTGGTAAAGGTAAACGATTCTATTACCAGGGGTTCGGGACAGCCTAGTTTTGTTAGAGGCTGTATTGTAGGACAGCCTACAATGATAGGTCAAATGCTGAACCATTCTGAATGCCTATGGACGCCGTCCCCGGAAGCTCATTAAAAGATTTCTTAGGCACACCTGGGTGGCTCAGTTGGTTAAGCATCTGCCTTCGGCTCAGGTCATGATCCCCGAGTCCTGGGATCAAGTCCCACCTTGAGCTCCCTGCTCAACAGAGGGCATGTTTCTCCCTCTCCCTCTGCCTGCTGCTCCCCCTGCTTGCGCGCGCGCTCTCTCTCTCTCCCTCTGCCAAATAAATACATAAATAAAATCTTTAAAACATAAAAAATAAAATAAAAGATTTCCTATATGGGTCAAGGGGGTTCAGAAGGTTTCACTTAAAGGAGAAAATGGAGATGAGGTCACGGGTCACAGAAAATGAACGTTGGTTATTATTGTTGGTCAGTATGTGGGGTTGGTCTAGCTGGGGCATTGAGCATCTCGAACGTGGGGGGGGGCCAGGAGGGGTGAGGGAGACATGTCACACCGGAATTCGAACAGGCTGGCAAACTATGAAAAATTCAACAAATGCCCTAATCTTTTCACTGAGATACATACCCTCCCCTGATGCTTCCAGGAGCCCGGAGCTGCCCAGGGGAGACCCAGTTCGGCCCCAGAGACCCCTAGCTGCCAGCAGAGGCCCACCTAGTCCTGGCTAGCTTCCAGGATTCTGTGTGAGCCCCAGCAGACTAATACTACTCATTTGCATGGAAAGCCCAGGGAAGCGCACCACCATCTACCCCACTGCCCTTGACAAAAACCTGGAAGTTATCCTTGACTTTTGTCTCACTTCACTGCCCACGTCGAAATGATCCTGTGTTGTCGTATCTCTCAAATCCACCCACCTCTTGCTATCCCCATAACCACTAACGTCGTCCAGGAAGCTCTCACTGAAGCACATTCTAACTTCCTTCCTACCTCCCCCCGGTCACCTTCCTCTCTGGTGTTCTCACAATCAGATTCTGGTATTCATACAACCACAACTTGTTCTCCCAGCTGGTTCTGTGCAAAATGGATCACAGTCCCTTCTCTGATTATAACTCTTCATTAGCTCCCTTTCTCCCTCAGGATAGAAGTCCAAAGTTCCTAATATTGCCTTCCATACCCTTCATGTGCTGGCCCTGGCCACCTCTCTGTTTTGGTTTGTTTTTTTTTTAAGATTTTATTTATTTATTTGACAGAGAGCACAAGCTGGGGGAGCAGCAGGCAGAGGGAGAGGGAGAAGCAGGCTCCCCGCAGAGCAGGGAGCCCAATGCAGGGCTCCATCCCAGGACCCTGGGATCATGACCTGAGCTGAAGGCTCACACTTAACCGACTGAGCCACCCAGGCGCCCCCACATCTCTGGCTTTATCAACGGGCTTCCCACCTGGCTTTTTCCAGCCACATTGAACTACCTGTAATCCCACCTGAGTGTCTTGTTCTTTTTCACTCCTGGACGGAGAAAACACAGAGCTTCTCACTCTCCCTGGAAATCTTCTTACCCTCCCCTCCCCTCCGCCTCAGCCCCTGGGTCCAGAATCACCTGCTTCATTCCTGCTCTTGAAATCTGAGCCTGTGAGGCTCCTAGTTCCCCAAATCTCCCCAACTCCCTCCATGCTCCCATAGCAACTTGTACTTGCCAAAATCAGGGCATGTAATCAGCCCCTTTGTAGTCTCGGTGTTTGTTTATTTAGCTGATCCACACTTCCATCTAGATCAGTGGCTGTCTACTCCGCACATCAGAATCCCCAAGGGACCTTATAAAAAACGCGAGTGCCCGTTAACAGAGAAGCTGTTCAGGTGGGTCCGCACACGGGTGTTCTGTAGGTCCTGCTTATGATTCTAGCGGATGCCCGAGGGGCGCACCACTGGGTAGACTAGCATTCCGTGAGCTCAGAGAACGTGCAGGGTTGGTGCCTGCGCGGGAAACCACGCTCGGTATTTGTTACGAGAACGCATCTCTGATGCCCTACAACAGCTTATTTCTCTGCACAGAGGAGCATACATTTGGAAGGACACGTTTCTCTTCAGAGCTCTTTGGGTTTCATTACCTCTTCGCCTCAAAGACCCAGATGGATAAACTGAGGCTCCCAGAGGCTGTGAGTGGTCCTCACCTCGAAGCCTTCCGGAAGAACGCCGGGCAGAAATGCAGGTGACTCGCGCGGAGCAGTTAGCTCCGCAGTGGATGGTACACACCGGGGCCAACTTTGCTGCCCCCTAGAGCAGAGCTCGCCCACTCTCCCACCCCGCCTCCTGGTGCTGGTAGAGATGCCTTTGCAGGAGGGCCGCAGAGAGCTGGAGGATTTTGCACTCAAGTCACTCTTTTTTTTTTATTTTTTAATAAATTCAGTTAGCCAAGGTCAGAAAAACAGGATCATGCTAGTTTCTAGCAAGAGAAGGGAGGGATCTGGGCGATTTTATCAGAGAATTTGGGCCCTAATTAATATGGGGATACAGCCGTCTTTGCCAACAATGCACTGACTGATTCCCTCCCACCCCAACTGGGGCGTCCAGGGTTAGACCCCTCCGGCTCCTGATTCTCTGCCCAGCGGGTGTGGCGGAGGCTGGGCCAGGAGGCGGGGCTTGGGGCCCCGCTTACTAGTAAATGGCTTTGGCAACGGAGACTGGGCTTCAAAGCCTGGCAGGCTACAGCCCTTAGCACCTGCAGGCCTTGAGCACGGAAAGATCATGAATCCAGTCCCACTCACCAGTGTAGGTGCTTACTATTGTCCTTGCTGCTGTCATTCATGCTCTTCCAAGGAATCCCTTTAGCAGCTGCACTGGAAACCCCTCATCCCAAAAGGGCAACAAGAAATGGAGAAGAACCCAGTGACCCAGGGAAACTGCAAGTGAAACCAAATGTCAATGTCATTTCTCTCACTGTGGTTTGCGGTGTTCAACACTCTTGCTTTGTTGATCGTCTCGGAGGGGGTTAATAACCCTCCGAGGACTGTCCTCCACTGAGCAACCACGGATAGGGGGCTCTGCTCGAAGTCTCACCTTGACCGGGTGGCCCCAGGCCCAGTCCCCACCCTCCCACCCCTGGGCTGATGCTGTGGTTCCAAGTGCCTGGGACCACGGGCACCCACACTCATTTCCTGCCTGCCGGTCCCCACATGCAACGGCTCCTGAAAAAGAGGAACCAATTGCTGCTCAGAATCCTTTTCACAGCTGACAACAGTTGGATCCCCATCCTCAGCAGCAAAGGTGTGACTGTTCTCCTGCCATTCCTGCTTCATTGTCAGCGAAGCCAGCAGGCCGAGGGGGAAGTGAGCCGCGGACAACCCAAGCGATCAGAAAAAGAGACGGTGCGCCTTTAAGATGAAGGTGGTGGGCAACCATCCATCTTCCCTAAACACAGACTTGCCTTGTTCTTCCATTTCTGGCTGAGTGATAAAAACGTTAAATGTCATTTCCTGTATCAGTGGTTAACCACTAGATGCTGGATCAGAGATTTACCAGAAGTGCTGAAGTTAAGGAAAAAAAAAAAACACAAAACCCTGCTGTTTTCAATAACCCTTTCTTGCACCCTGTGGGAACTATTTAACCTTTGTGGGGGGAGAGAGTGGGGTGCCAGGGGGCTGCTGAATTTCGGCTGAACAATAAGTTTAGGATTCAATTTGCCGACGACTTTCTTAAGCTTCATACAGGAAGCCAAGAGAGGCAGCATGTCACGATCCTGCCTCCCTCCCCAGGGAGTGCGTGTGTAAGTGCGGGCAAGGCAGGAGAAGGCAGACGTAAAAATCTGCCACATGCCTACTGTGCCCACCATTGTCTCCAGATATTGATGGTCATTTGGCTTTATTGACCCCACATTTCACAGAAGACCATGGCTCTGGCTATTCTGTTCCCCCAGCTTCCTACAGCAGTAAGTGGCCTCTCAGTGACAGGGAGCCGGGGCGGGGGTGGGGGGGTGCGGTTAGAGCTCCCTGGAAGCTTCTGCACCTGAGCAGCTGTGGTCTGAGGGATGCAAAGCCCAGCTGTACCCTTTGTTGCGTCTTCTTGGATTTCTCCATTCAAGTGCTCAGGAAAGTAAAGTGGTGGAGGCTTGGCTCAGCCCACCGCATAAGGGACTGGATCAACTTGCAGCCCTCCCACAGCTTTGCTCGAAGCCCCTCTAGTCTGCCCTGCATTGTTTTGCCCTGGGCTGACCTAGATGGCGAGGACAACACACAAAGCCACCCTGGCTCCTCCCTTCTGCATCCCCTGCTCTGTGGACCTCTCGCAGGGCAGATAAGACTGAAGAGCCACGCTGTGTTCCAGCAATTGCATTTCCTACCCCAGGCCGCCTAAGATGTCCTGTGCACACACCAAGCGCTCCTCGCACTTCAAGTATGTCTAAGATGACCTACCGTCCTGGTTCGCCTGGGACTAAAGGGACTCATAGTAGGTGGGATCTCTGTTATTGTAACTGGGAAAGTCCCCGGCACACCGGAATAAATGGGTAACCCTAATAGAAGTGTGTGACACGTAAATACTCCTTCCACTTTGCAACTGAGGCTAAAGTTTAGGAAGGATCCAGTCAGGTCAAGTTGAAGAGGGCATGTCGCCGTGTAAGCATCCCTGGGGGAGAAGGGAAATCTCCACTGCTCTCCCCCCTCTCCTGGCACCTATCAGAAGCCATCCACTCCTAAGTCAGCAGTTAGCAGCAGAAATCTGAAATCAAAGAATTAGAAGGGAAAAGATTATGGGAAAAAAGATATTCCACCAAATCTCTCATAGGTCTATTAACCTGGAACGTATTCCTCCTCGTGGTCCTGGGTAACAGTGCCCAAAGGCACCCCAGGTGCCCAAGATAGAAAAATCCAGAGTGCCGGACAACTTCTCACTCTTCCTCAGTCCTCCTCTCCGTTTTTTCAACAAGCCCTGACTTTTCTGCCCCTGTGATCTCTCCTCTGCGCTGCCACTGCTCCTGCCTGAGCTCAGCTTCCCCGCTGCCCTCCGCTAACACCTCCATCCCCTCTGACCTCGATTTCATCTGCTTCCCTGACCTATTAGATAATGTTTCCCCTTTTGAAAAATTAAATCCAAGAAACATGTGTTGAGTACCTAGATCCAGAGGCTGCCATCGATGTCACTTCTCTAGACCTCATCTAACTTTGGACAATATTTCTCATGGTTTCCTTTTTGAATGAGATCATCCCAAGATGTCTTCTTGATTGAGAAAATCCCCCTGATATTTCCAGGCAAAGCTGACCACTTCCTCTCTGCGTCCTGGTTCACGTTGCCCTTTGGCCCTCATCATACGGCTATGATTATTAGTTTGTGTTTCCGTCTTGCCTACTAGCTGTGAACCCCTGGTGTCTTATTTATCTTGTTTCCCCAAGGGTCGATCCCAGACCTTGATAGATAGCAGCCCTTCAGTAAGTACAGAGAATGAGATAGTATTGAGGTGAGAAGAGGAAATATTGGCCGGGTGCTCTGATATTCAGACAGGTCTATAGCCATTTGAACATAGAAAATTCAAAGGCTATTGATTATGGTTAGATCAACCCTGTAGTCTGTTAAAGAATCAAATGTCTCTGCCCCAGATTCCATCCTAATCAACATTTTTATATAAACATCCTGGATGAAGATGTAAAAGGCACATTAAACAGATTTGCAGAAAAACCAAAGCTAGAAGGTATCNGTGGCACAGCGGTTAAGCGTCTGCCTTTGGCTCAGGGCGTGATCCCGGCGTTATGGGATCGAGCCCCACATCAGGCTCCTCTCCTGGGAGCCTGCTTCTTCCTCTCCCACTCCCCCTGCTTGTGTTCCCTCTCTCGCTGGCTGTCTCTATCTATGTCAAATAAATAAATAAAATCTTTAAAAAAAAAAAAATAAAAAAATAAAAGGCACATTAAACAGATTTGCAGAAAAACCAAAGCTAGAAGGTATCACTAAGACGTAGGATGTTAGGATTCATGTTGCAAAATTACCTCGGCCTACCAGATCAATAGACCAAAACTAAGAAGATAAAAGTTCACGAATAGATGTAAATGCTATTTTACACAACTCACTAGACCAATGAGGGAGATCTGGTTTAGCAGCAGTTCAAATGAAAAAATTCTAGCAATTCTCACAGTCTTTGATCTAGCAGAGAACCCAGAGACTATCCAATATAGAGGATCTCAAGCTTTTGTTTAAATAATAGAATGTTTCTGTCAGTGAGAATTCCACACAGAGGCCAAGTGAAGACATTTTGGTACTGCTCTGTGTAGGAGTAGAAGGAAAAGGTCTGATGAGTCAGCACCCTTTCCCAGGAATTCACCTCACCTAGTAAAGACACGAAGGCACCTTCCCAAACCCATGGGGCTCTTCTGGGCACTGTTTGAAAAGATCTGATTCAATCTCTTTGCTTTACTGAGTCTATACAATTAGTTGGAGTCCCTCAGTCCCTTAGTCAGCTTCTTGTTTGTTTGATTTGGTTTGTTTTTATTTATTGTTCTTATGCCGCCCTGGCATCGCATTATCCATTTGGCCGTTTGTATACCACCTGCGCCCTCGCTGGGGTGCGGTTGTCCGTGTTGCGCACTACTATACCCCTGGTCCGTGGTACATAATGGAAACTCAGTAAACTTTTGCTGGGAAAATGAGTGAAAGAACTGGAAAAGAATGCAGCTGTCTTGACTCCCAACCCAGGACTTCTTTTCCAACAGCGAAGCCATCTCAAACAATACCAACAACGCAAGCCAAGGTCACGTTAGGCTGCATTAGAAGAAGATTGTTGTCCTAAATAGGGATGAAATGGCTCGACTGTACTGTACATTGTTCAAGCCATATCTGGAATATTGCATTCACTTCTGGAAGCTACATTAAAGAAAAACAGAAAGGAAAGCCAATGTGGCAGGGGTGGGATGTAAATCCTATTTGTGAGGGCTGTGTGCCAGACATATTACACGTTCATCTCATTTCATCAGCACAACTGTGCTATAAAGTCATATTTTCTTTTTCTATCTAGACACAGGGAATTTAAGTAATTTCTCCAAAGTCACACAACTCAATGCCCAGAATTCAAACCTCTGGCAAAGCTCGTGTTCCTTCTGTAACACCAAGATGCCCCTTGGGAGGGGTCCCCAAGAGGGCGAACAGAGTGTGGAGGCTCATGACAAATCAGATGTTCAGCTGGAGAAGTCTAGGCCTGTGTGACAGGCTGGGTCAGGGATGAGGAGAACATGACAGAAGTCATCAGAGAGAGACGAGTACTTTTTTCTGGTGGCGGGGTGGGGGTGGATGTACTGAGACTCAGTGTCATTTGTCAGATGAGGTGGTGGAGAGATTCCGGGATGGAACTCTGGTCCAAACCGCTCTGAACTCTGGGTGTTTGGGACTGGCTGCTGCTCCAGGGGTGGTGACAGTGCCCTGATCCCATCACACGCACACACACGCACACACACATGCACAATCCCTCCATCTTTGTGTCTTACATTGCAGTTGAGAAAAAGAAAATCCTAAGCTTTTTTTGTTGTGAATTTCCTCTGACAATGGGAACCGAGCAGCAGCGTAGTGAGAGCTGCCCACAAGTTGTAGTTGGAAGCATTTCCACAACGGCTTGGCTTCCCTGGTTAAAGAAACAGCCCAAGCGGAGAGGCTTGTCCTGTAGTTACCGGGCACAGAACACAGTCAATGAACGCAGGACAGAAGGCACCAAGAAGTAAGGCCAGGGTCCGAGGCTGGGAGAAGCTGGGCCACAGGACCCTTCTTACTGCAGGGGCAGAGCTTAATCCAGGGCTCTTCTCCAGGCTGCAGGACTAGAACGTCCCCAGACTTGTGTCTCCTGACTTGGTCTACCACGTGAAGGCCAAGAGAAGAGGGTACTCGGGAGAAAATGGCCTTTCCCCTCCTCAGAATTTGCTGTTAAAGCCCCTTCCCAAAGGCTAGTCCTTGTCTCTAGCCCCCCAGAAATTCTGCTGTGTGCCTGAGCTTTTAGAAATATGAGGGGAAATGCAACCCTATGCCAGCTCAACTTTCAACGGATCAAAATATAACCCTGATGACTAAACTAAGAAATGGTTTTCTGTTCCATGTCCAGTGTCACCTTCCTTTCTTCCCTGTCCCCCACCTTTTATGAAAGCCCAGGGTTTCAAACCACAGCCTCCTTGGATTCAGCTTCCTTTGGGCTGAATCCAACCCCAACAGCAAGTGGTAGGAACAGATGGAGAACTCACAAGGAGAACCAATGGCTGAAGTTGGGTGGGGGAGGGGGTGGCAAATGCAGATGTATTACCTTTATCTAGAATGTGAGAGCCGCAAGGACCTTCCAGAGTCATCTCGTCCAGGGACTGGCAAACTTTTTCTGTAAACAGACAGCGAGTAAATACTTTCAACTTTGCGGACTACGCGTGGTCTCCGTCACAAACTACTCGACTCTGCCGGGAAGCACAAAGGCAGCCACAGACAATGTGTAAAAGAATGGACACAGCTGTGTTCTAATAAAACTTTTATTTATGGACACCAAAATGTNGCGTGGTCTCTGTCACAAACTACTTGACTCCCGGGAAGCACAAAGGCAGCCACAGACAATGTGTAAAAGAATGGACACAGCTGTGTTCTAATAAAACTTTATTTATGGACACCAAAATGTGAATTTCATATCATTTTCATGTGTCATGAAAATGTTGCGTTTTTTCATTTGTTTTTCAATAATTTAAAAACACAAAAGCCATTTAAGTTCACCAGCTGTGCAGAAATAGGCAGTGGGCCGGATTGAGCCCTGGGGCCGTAGTTTGTCAATCCCTGGTCTAGTTCCAGCCCTTGCTGATACATGGCTGGCAGGGCTTCATCAGATGAGAATCCATCTACTTGATTCCCACGTTGTGCACTTTCCCCTGCAAAGCGATATTTCAGCTGCCCCACTCCCTTGAGTGCCAGCCTACCTCTACGGCAAGGGCAGCAGCCTGATCCAGACCTTGCCAACTGTCACGTCTGGTAGAACTTTTGGACACGGCATGCTCTGTCTCTGTCTCATTCCTCCACCCGCTCATGGAATGACTAGGTGCAGGTCAATTGCCCTTTCTGGTCCTTAACAGAAAGTAGGGGGGAGCTCAGTTTGGTCATCTCTGAGAACGTGTCCTCTGCCCGCTGTCCTCCCTCCCTGCATCCCAGCCTGGCTCTCAGCCTTTGCCATCCTGGGACATTTCAGAACTGGCATGCCCGGCTCCCGACCAGCTAGCACTTCCTGCTGCCCTCACCAGCAACCGTCCCTTGGAGCCACCAGTTCTGATGTCATCAAAGGATAATGACTTCTGGGCAGGAAAACTAGGAATGGAAGCAGACGAAGTGTCTATTTTCGTGCAGATGAAGTCGTGGGAGGATCCGTGATTCATGTGCTGGGTGCTTTCTGAATAGCGTGTTTCTATCATCTTCTGGAAGACAGAAAGTTAGTTTCTCCTGGAGTGGTTGGTGAGAATGATGTTTGGGGTTTCCTTTTCAAAAGGGGGTCTCATTTGGTTTTTGTTAATGTTGTTTGGTTGGTTTCTTAGTTTTGGGGGTTTGTTGTGATTTGTTTTAATGAAGAAGTAGGGATAAAGGATCAGGTGACAAAGGTTTAGTGGTAGGGGGCAGAGCAGATCCTATATGCAGTGTTTTCAGGGTCTGAACAAAAAAATAAGGTCAAGGTGATTCAAAGTCATAGAGTCAGATGCCTGGGAACCTGCCAAATACCAGATGCCTTGGTTAGGAAGTTCGTGACAGTTTGACACCTTGGTCTTGTGTGATTGCCATCCGAAGATAAGCAAGGGAAAGGTGGGGTGGGGGGAGTCCTGGCATGAAGTTCTGAGAAGGCTTGGAGCCCTGATCCTGCCATTCCATTAAAGACTGTGGCCACCAGCCCCCACAGTAGTTCTTTCTAGTCTCGCCAGAGTAATGGTGGCTGGAAGCCTGGAGCAGGAGCCTGGTCACTTCCAGCCCAAGACAGAGCTCAGCATCGGCTCCCTCTGCTACTCTCTCCCAGGGAATCCAGCACCTAGATGGGGTGGATATCTTGAATTAGGGTATTAGGACTATTGAATCTTTTCAGGAAGCTCGAGGGGCCAGTTAGACAGAAGGTGAACAGAAGCAACTCCAAAGGACTACATGGAGCCCTGCATTCCTCTTCGCTAACAGTGCACTGGGCACAGGTCAACAACCAGCTAGCCAGGAAAGAAGGCCCTGATTTGTAACATTTGCCAATTCCCGTGCTGTAAATGCTCCCACCTTGGCTTATTTCAAGTTGCTAGTGTGATGTCCGCTGACTCACAAAAGTCCGGAAAATTAACATTTGGCTCTTGCATGTTGGAATGAGCCAAATTCAGGACACCCCTGCCTTCAGCCCTTTGGAACTCAAGGAGGGAGCAAATCAGAACCGTCTGCCCAGGTATCAAAATAAGTCACAGGCTTTCTGAGCCTGAAGCACATCGCAGTGGATGGAAGGTAGGGGGAGGAGGAGGAGTGGGGGGCTGGCTAACTGGAGGCCCTAGAATGCCCACCCACACACAGTGCAGGAAGGACAGAGGGAGGGAATGTGGATAAACCCTGGAACAGAGACACCAAACGTTTGTGTGATCCACACAAAAAATACCAAACTATGGGGGCTTTACCCCTCCTCTTCCTATTCCTGAGCATGTCCCTGTCTCAGTCCATTACTTTTCAAGAAAGTCTTACTAAAGGATGTTAGGAGCAGTTAGCCCAGCTCCCTGAAAAGAGGTGCCCTGCCTTTAGAACATACTAGGGGAGACATGGTGGCTGACATCAAAGAATCTGTCCCCTTAACTCAGAGGGCTGCTCTGTCCACCTGGCCAGGCCCAGATGGCACCAAGGATGGAATCATGCTGCCTGCCTACTGTGGCCACTCCCCCTACCCTGCTCCCTCCCACCATCCCTCCCCCCTGCCATGTCCCACCCACTACACTTCTTCTGGCTTGACGGAGGGAAACTTCACCTCCTCCAACTCCTTAGGGTTCCCTACCGTCCACACAAACTCATTTGTTAAAAGAATATCTAAGGATTTGAGGATGAACGGAGGTCCCTTCCCTTGGGCAGTTTCGGCTGAGCAGGCATTCTGGGACTAGGGCCAAGCAGTAACTCACTTATGAAAGACTTCATTCTGTGTTCTGCTCTCCGATGCCTGACGCACACAAAAAACCCCTTACTGCCAACCTTTCTGTCCCTTGCTTTCAGAACCTACTCACCTGTTCACCTGTTCAAAGCCGCTCCCACAATCCTCTGAGCTCCCTCCACTCCCTTCCCCGGGAGACAGAAGCCCCTGGGTTCCATTCTTACCTCTGTCACTAATTGTTTTAACACTCACTTAGCCCACTTGGACTAAAGTTTCCTTATCTGTTGCATAAATATGGTACAAGTTTAAAATAATAAAGTTCCATTTTATGGAAATTTTATGGAAAAATAAGATTTGTGTGGAACTTTAAAAAATGACCAAGTACCTTTCACTTAATCATCACAGAAAACATTAGCAGTAACATTGACACAATATTGTAATAAGTGACATAAGTAGTAATATTAGATAATATTAGGAATAATAAGGAGGCCAGAGAGAGGTCAGGAGACATATACAAGGTTACGTGGGTAGAACACAATCAGACCAAGCCCATTCTTCTAATGCCCAACCCCATGCAGACCCCTGAGAGCAAAGGGCCACAGCTAGGGTCCCACATCAGAGCCCCACAGCTCTTCCTCTGGGTATGACACAGCTCCATGGTCAAGGGTCATGTCCTTCAGCTGACCAGTTTAACCTGTCAGTTTGTATTCAGACTGATTCCCATCCCAAGCTAGGTGACTAAGGGGAATACACACAACATCAGGGAGAAAACTAGGGTCCATCCTAAGCAAAGCTGGGGAGTGGGAGCAGTTTTCCTTCATGAGCCTTCCACCTTTCGTCCAGAATTCCATGTCTATTCTTTTAGAATCTAACTCTCTTCGTGGTCTTAATATTATCTTGGCCCCTCCAAAAGAAAATGTTCCAGTCAAAAAGCTGTATAGTATATTCCCTTCCCATCTTCTACCACAAAACAAGTGCTGCCACCCACCACTCCACAAAAGGGTAAAGAAGGAAGGACCCCTCTTGCTTGATGTGCAGATTTCCTTCACTTTTTTTTTAAAGATTTTATTTATTTATGTGACAGAGATAGACAGCCAGCGAGAGAGGGAACACAGCAGGGGAAGTGGGAGAGGAAGAAGCAGGCTCATAGCGGAGGAGCCTGATGTGGGACACGATCCCGGAACGCCGGGATCACGCCCTGAGCAGAAGGTAGACACTTAACGACTGCGCTACCCAGGCACCCCTCCTTCATTTCNTAACGACTGCGCTACCCAGGCACCCCTCCTTCATTTCTTTTCTCATAGTTCTCACCCTTCTGTCCTATGCTGCCCTCTCTACCTCAGGATAGACTTTTCCCTCTTTCCCTAAAGATGGCGTCCTTTATTTTTATAATCATTCTTTATCACTGTCTTTTGCGGGTTCTGGATGCCAGTCTTGCCCCCCAGCACCCACCAAGGAGGTTAAGGCAAAAGGAAGAACAAAAAGAAGCACAAATTACTACCATTTATCTAGCACTGTGTAATAGCAATGCCCTTCCAAAGCCCTCATCAAATTGGGAACAAGTCAGTGAAGCAGGTATTGTCATAGTCATTTTTTTACAGACAAGGACACTGAGGCTCAAAGACTTTATAGATTGTTCAGTTATTAAGTAGAAGAACCAGAATAGGAATCCATGTCATCAGACTCCAAGGACAGTGGAATGATCAGGGCCGTCCCCATGAAATTATCTGAAAAGAGTGTTCAGGAATATTTGCTTTTTAACATCAGTGTCTTAAAACCAGAGCCTAACAACCCAGCCAACAGTGCACTAAGGGACCATAACCAACATTTGTGGATGCGATCATAAAAGGGTACCAGTGGGTTTGAAATGTGGGAGTCTTTTACTACCCCAAATAGATAGTCACCCAGTCCTGCTGACTATAAAATCAACCATAAAGGCAGACAAAGAAGTCCCAATTCCATACGTCTGGAGACTGAAAAAAATGAAGCTCCCAAACTTAGAGAAGTTCTGAATCAGATACTGGGGCATAGTCTCAGCTTTCATCCAAATAACGCAGGGAACTGGACAGAGTAAGAGGTTCCCCCATACTGCCCAGACTCTGGGCATAACAACCATGCAATGGCTTCTAAAGTCCCCTGTGGTCTAAGATCTGTGGTAAAAGACCTGATTTTCAGTTTTCAACCCCAAGTATAGATTTGCAGACCTCCCTAGAAATAAACAGTAAAAAGTGGGAAGTAAGTTCAGACAGACCACCAGAGAAATCAGATTTATTTTAGAGACCTTTTCTGTAAAAAGGGGTCAAGATGCTATAGGAGCTTTCTAGTGATTCCAGGTCAGGTCAAATCTAAAGACCTTGGTCATAAATACATTATGATTCAACTAATGAGATTTGGTGAGGTATTAACCATCTTTGTAGAGCCAGTAACAGTTGACCATTATGGGATTTGAGACTGAGGAAATATGAGACTGAACTGTTGTCAGAAAAGCTTGAGATATTTTCCTGTGCTTTTTATATAGGATAAAGACCTACAGAAGAGGAAGCCCAAGAAATCATTTGAGTGTAACGTGAAGTCAAACATTCAGGTGTTGAGAATAAAACCATAGCCGGCTGGTGTGTAAATTTCGTTGGAGAGAAGATAGGCAGACTGCGCAGGAACAGGTCATAAAAACATGGGGGCTGGACCAACTGGGCTAGCTTCAAAGGTGCAAATGAAAGGTATGGTGGGAACATCTGTTCAAATGGATTTAAGGAAGCTACCTGGGACTTGGGGTTAGCAGAGCATCAGGGAGAAACGGGGGAAACGAAGATCGATTTCAGCTGGTGGTGGCAAAAAAGTAAAAGGGAATTGATGAAAGAAGCCAGGGCATGGTGATCAGTGTGCTGAGGAGATATCTAGGAAAAGGCAGCTTCTAGAGAGAAAAGGTACTACATGGATAAGCCTGACTCCAGGGGAAAAGTTCTGTGAAGTGCATGAAAGAGGAATCAGAAAAGGAGGAACAGGGGCGCCTGGGTGGCACAGCGGTTAAGCGTCTGCCTTCGGCTCAGGGCGTGATCCCGGCGTTGTGGGATCGAGCCCCACATCAGGCTCCTCCGCTATGAGCCTGCTTCTTCCTCTCCCACTCCCCCTGCTTGTGTTCCCTCTCTTGCTGGCTGTCTCTATCTCTGTCAAATAAATAAATAAATAAATAAATCTTTAAAAAAAAAAAAAAGAAAAGGAGGAACAGCTAATTGAAAGTGATAGACAGAGAGGTTTGGCCAACTCATTGCACATGATCCCAAGTTCTGGAGGAGTGGGCAGAAAAGAAAGGAAACAAAGGAAAAGACATTTTAAAAGAAGTTTTCAAAGACTAATTAAATTCACAAACACAGGATAAACAATAATTCAAAGTAGAAGCCTGAAATTGCCACTAAAAAGGAGGCAAGACTTACCACTTAAAGGACTCTAGGGAAAGATAAACTGGACATAAGTCTGTGCAAGACATAGTCTGGATATTACCTGTTTGGAGCAGATCATTCTCCAGAAACGTAGAGAAGACCTGGATCTGTGGGTGTCCTTACCAGACAATTTTAAAGGGGTAAGATTTTTATTTAGAGTTTATAATGGGAATTTTCTAAAGAGTTCTAGAATCTGGATATGATGATACAAAATGATGCTTATGAATTGAAGAAACAAAACTATCTACTTCATAGTTATGCCTATCCCCCCAATAAATCATTAATACCCCAAAAGAAATGTGAAAAGGAAAAGTCATATATAAAATAACCCTCTTCTGAAACACCACAATGGGTCAGGGGAGAAAAGGAAGATTTCCACTGATTCTTGAGAAAAAAAAAAAAAACGAATGATCTAAAGTAAGTGTCCCAACAAATAATCCAGGTTGTAAGGGCATAGGATCACAAAATGTTTGTTTAAACACACATGCCAACAGTTGGCTATGCAGTTACCAAAATGGAAATGAGCCAGGGGAGTTGACATTACTTATGTACAAAAAAAGAATGGAAGTTGTGACATGTCACATAAATGATGCTCCCATTTTTATTGATGCAGGTAATAGCCAAAATTCACTTCTCAAAAACTAGACATTTGGCAGAGGTATAAAGAAGGGGGTAAATTCCTGATGGGACAAGAAGAGACTACAAAGTAACAGAGGAGAGATCAAGGGGAGGGCAGGCCTCTGATACTCCCAGGATGGCAGTGGTGGACATGATAGAAAATGATACGAGGAAGTAAGTGTCGAGGAAAGTGACCCTGAAATCAAAGGTTTTAAAGAGAAAACCAGAATTCCTCAAGTAGAAGCAATCAACTGAAGGACCAGGATGAAGAAATCGGATAGAAATGATGGAATTTAAAGTACCACAGAAAGGCTTCTAGAAGAGCTTGTACAGAGAAGGAAATGAGGGTAAAGAGAAAGAGCAAGAATAAGGAAATTTCATACAAAATTCTAGAGTGTGCTAGAAATGTAAGGGAAAATGTGATGGTAAAATGGAGTGGATAGATTTTAGTGGCATGATCGAAATGGATAATAAATGGGACCTTTATGGAAATGTTTCCAGAAGAAGAAAGGTATAGAGAGAGAAAAAAAAAAAAAAAAAGCAGTGGCCTAATCCCAGTGTGCCAAGAACAATCAAGAAATGCATGAATCATCAGCCAATGACCCACATGCACAGAGAAGCACGTTCAGGCTGCATGTGGAGAGGCAGTCGGGTTCTAGGGCCTCCCTCTGACACTTAACAGACTTCTGCTTTCCCACCTGGGCCTCCTTGAGTATCTGTTTTCAATGGCACATAGGGGAAAAGGGTGGCAAGATGAATAAAATAAAACTAATTTCTTCTTCGGCTCAGTCAACATTTATGAAAAAGTGTCTATGTGAAAGTACAGTGCTTGGGACTGAGGAAATACAGAAATAAGTAAGAAACATGGCTAGATATTCTTATGTAAATAGAAGCAACAAGGGAGGGTGAATATTAAAAATGTGGAATTTGCCAGATAAGGTTCAAAGCCATAAAAATGAGAAACGATGTGAAAGATGATAGAACTGAAGATGTGAGCACAACAGATTGCTGTATCTTCTCTTGGAAGGGGAACAAGATGGAAAAAGGAAACAAAAAGAGGAAGTGAGTTCGAGAACCCTGCTCTAGAACATGGGCATGGGCCCCAATCTGAGCACCACCCTTTACTCAGCTGATTCTGGTATGATCTGGAGCAAGGCACTTATAGACTCTGAGCCTGAGGTCCCTCCACTATCAAATAGGCTAGTAATGTCTGCCTAACTACAGAGTAACTTGTGGCATCCTCATGACAGAGTAAGGGATATCGGACTTACCCACCCACCATAAACAACAATAAAACTCAACAAAATATATGAGACAACTGTTTTCAGTTACTAAACTACAGATGGTGCAGGGATGGGAACTTTGTGAGAAGAAAAACAAAAGAGGTGAAATCCACGTTCGCTCTGGCCTTCTGCCTGGGGGCTTTCCAAACCAGAGCACAGGGAGGTAGAACCCAAGCCAAGGCGGGAGAAAAAAAGACCAAACATGTGGGTTGCCCAAGGGGCTGGAGTCAGCAGGGCAGAGTACTAGAGAGGAGAAAGAAGCACAAAGAAACCCAGAAACCCATGCGGGGACTACCTGAGTCTTAGGCTGCAAAAAGAGCTGCACACATGCAGAGTGAAACACCAAGACCCAGGGAAAAACAAGTGCTGGGGAGCCATGTCCTAACAGAGATCCCAGAGGTCACACAGTAGGGGAGACACTGATATTCTCAGCAGCCATAGTGGTGAGAACATGATGACTGCTCTAGACATTCAACTGACATTCAGGAGAGGCCGCACCTCAGTTGCTGGGCCACCTGGCCCTGGAGAGGGGCTGCACTGGACCCACCTTAACGAAGTCAAAGGCCAGCATTCAGCAGCATCAAACTGACCCACCAGTAGCCAGCTGCCTGCCAAGACAAACCCAGCACTCTTGAAAGGAAGACAATAAAGTCTCTACGTCTGGGCATGTAATAAAGAAGGATGACATGTCACAAGAAGGAAGCAAAGCAATCGAAAAAAAGAATCCCAGAGGCGATACAGATGGAATTAGCAGACAAGGACTTTAAAATGACAAAAATGAATATCTTCAAGAATTTAAAGAGGAAGAACAGACATTAAGGAATGAGTAGATGGAAAATCTTATCAGAGAAACTACAAAATAGAACAAAATGGGAACTGTAGAATGTAATAATGTACAGTAAATGTAATAACACACAATAGGCTTAACAACAGAGTGGACACAGCACAAGAAAAGATCAGTAAACTTGAAGACAGAATGTTAGTAACCAAATTGAAGCATACAGAGAAAAAGAACTGAAAAAAAAAACAAAAAAAACAGAACAGAACAGAGCTTCAGTTACACTTGGGATGATATTAACCCATCTAACATATGCATACCTGAGATCTCTGACAGAAAGCAAAGAGAAATTGGGGAAGAAGAAATATTTCAAAAAAGTAATGACTTCTGAATATGACGAAAAATACCAACCCACCGATCCAAGAATCTCAATGTATCGTAAACAAGACAAACACAATTGGAAGACAAAATAAAGGTATAGTTAGATAAACAAAAGCTGAAAGAATTTATCACCAGTAGAACTGCACAATAAAAAATGTTAAAGGGAGGGGTGCCTGGGTGGGTCAGTCAGTTAAGCATCCAACTCTCAATTTTGGCTCAGGTCATGATCTCAGGGTCGTGAGATCAAGCTCTGCACTAAGCATGGAACCTGCTTAGGATTCTCTCTCTCCCTCTTCCTCTGCCCTCCCTGCTTACGCTTGCTCTCTCATTCTCTCTCTAAAAATAAAAAAAAATAGAAAAATAAAAATAATTTTAAAAAAATAATGCTCAAAAAAATAAAAAAGCCAATAGAAGAGATAAAAAGAATACTAACAAACACTTCATTATTCCAGTAGGAGACAGGAGAGGAGGGAAGGAAAGACTAGATGGCTGAAATCAAGAGCAAATGGCAAGATGGTAGAATTAGACCCAACCTAACTTACAGATCTGTTGCATACATAAAATAATAAAAGTGGAACTGTCATAAAGCGGTCCTCATTAAGAGGTTTCAGGATGGGGGGAGGGGATGGAAACAATACGGGAAGTGGGCAGGTGGGGGATAGGAGACCTTGAACAGAACAGTTCACAGTGGTCATGCTGTGGCTCACACTGATTTGTCTGGGTGCACACGGCCATGGGTAAAACATGGCGGTAAAACATGGCGCCCAGCCCATGGGTACCATTTCCATGGCTTCATGGAGCCAACCCCATGAACTGGGCTTGGGATCTACCCCTGTGGGAGGGAAGCAGAGCCGGTGAACGGTGCTGTCGTTCGAGACGCACGGAAGGCACGAGACAAGCTTCCGACCCATCTGCCACGTGAACACCGGGCGGGAGGAGGGGCCTGCGGAAAAAGACAAAGGGAGACTACGTCCACCGCACAGACGCGGCAGAATGACGCAAGAGACCAAAGATGGCAGATCCAGAACGGGAAGGTATCATCAAACAGATGACCTAGGAAGCAGGTAACTGTAAAATTAGACTTTGACACGGTTTTTAGCAGGCCGAAGATGGGTGGCAACCGGGCTCTCACACAATGTGTGAGCCAGCTGCTGTTTGGTGACCGCGGTGAAGCCCCCTGAGTGGCAACAGCGGTGTGTCACCGCCAGCACTGTGTGTAGGTGGATGACACAGAGATGTGGCAGAGGGTCACACGGTTCGGCTCGGCCCTCATCCATGGAGCACCTGCTGACGCCAGGCCCGGGGTCAAGCGCTGGGGGACCAAAAATTACTCAGACCACGTCCGTGCCTGCAAGAAACACCCAGATCCAGCGGAGAAAGAGGTGTAGAACCCCATCAAAAAACACCGTGGCCTTGGTCCTTGCATTCCTCTGCCACTTACCTGCTGTGTGGCTGTGGACGGCACTTAGCCTCAGTTCTCTCATCCATACAATGGGGACAATAATAGCTAGCCGGCAAGACTGTCGTGGAGATGGTCGCGTCCAAGATTTTAAAAGCACCTAGCACTGGCTTACCGTAATTCAGCGACTCTCAACTTGAGAGCAGAGCACAAATGAGAATCTGATGTCAGACTTCAGGAGCAATCCCTCAAGGGCAAGGTCACGGCTCACTCGGCTTACTCCAGGTTGCCTCCCAGGCACCCACCAGAATTTCACCCTCAGTAGGCACTCAGTTTGCTGAGCAGGATCGAAATTAATAAACTTCCTTATCCAGACCTTTTGCATCTCAAACCTTATTTCCAACCAAGGGATTCATTCCGGGATCACGCCCTGAGCCGAAGGCAGACGCTTAACCGCTGTGCCACCCAGGTGCCCCTCAATCGAGGTTTTTATTAAGCCCCCTAAGGGGTACACCATTGAGTAAGGAGTAAAGATATGAAAGCAAATAATTACAACACAGTGAAATAAAAGTGGAAACTCCAGTGTGTGCCAAGTGCTTTGGGAGATAGGAAAAGAAGCAATTAATTGTCAGGGGAAGCCAAGAAAGTCTCCACCGTGAAAGACATATTTGAACCGAGTTTTGAAGGAAACATAGGAGTTCAAAAGTCAGAGCCGTGCAAGAGTATTCCAGCCTGAAGGTGGGCTGAGGTAGGGAGGTGTGAGAGAGAGCTGGAAGTTTCCAGGACCGATTACTGGTACTTCCACTCACTGGGGATTAGATATAAAAATATAACAAGAGGAGATCCTCGAACAGGGGATTTTCAACCCGGGCTGTACATCAGAAACAGCTAGGGAGCTTTCAAATGGTCCAATGCCCAAAGCCCCCTCCAAACCAATTAAAGCAGGATCTCTGGGACTGGAGGCCAGTTGTCAGAAATTTTTTTTAAAGCTCCCAAAATGAACCCAATGTGCTGCCGAGTTTCAGAACCACTAGCCTAGAAAGAAAAGGGAAAGATTTACAGCATCCCAAGAGGTCAGGCCCTCTTGGTGCCTCCGCAGTTCCCTCACGCATGTCCCCCCCACCACCCCGCCCTGCTAGGGGTGGGAAAAGACCAGCCAAACAGCCACCTTGGGCTTCTTACTGCTGCTCCCTTCCCCCCACCAGCTCTGGGCTCTGAAAAAGCAGCTCTAGAAGTTTGGTCCCCAGTACAGTAGCATCTGTATCCAAGGGGAACTCCGTAAAATACGAATGTTCTTTTTTTTTTTAAAGATTTTATNAAGATTTTATTTATTTATTTGACAGAGATAGAGACAGCCAGCGAGAGAGGGAACACAAGCAGGAGGAGTGGGAGAGGAAGAAGCAGGCTCATAGCGGAGGAGCCTGATGTGGGGCTCGATCCCATAATGCCGGGATCACGCCCTGAGCCGAAGGCAGATGCTTAACCGCTGTGCCACCCAGGTGCCCCAATACGAATGATCTGACTGCACCCCAGACCTACTAAAGCAGAAAGTGGAACCCTGCAATCTGTCTTAACAAGCCCCAGGTGATTCTGATGCACGCTAAGGTCTGAGAACCACGGTTCTGGAACACGGATTGCTCCAAAACAGCAGCCAGGCACAGTCTGGGTGTGACTCCGCCGGTGGGGATGGGGGTGCTGCTGCAGGTGTGGAACCTGGTGGAGTCCTTGCTAAATCAGCCGACATGCCGGCAGCTGGCCTGGGTGCCGTACTATCGGTCTGGAGTCAAAGGCGCCAGCGGCAGAGAGCCCAGGTTGTTTGCTGTGTCCCAGGAAAAGCTTTAGGGTAGGAGGCTCAGGGTTTCATTTCCTCCTTGAACACAAAGCAGTCCTTTGAAAGCAAACTTTCAAGATACTTTAAATCAGGACTGGCAGGAAAATCCATGATGTCAATGGGCATGGATACACTATTTCCGTTTTTCCTTTGGAGGAAAGAGGTAGATGAGAGTGCTGGAGGGTCTTACGTCGGGGAGGGGTGGGAAGGAAGAAAGGGCACTGTGGGTTGACTGCTCCATCCATCTCCTCCTCCCAGGCCCCAACCGGTTGAGAGAAGTCACAATTCTTGGGAGGAAAATAAAATAAAGGAAGCGACAAAAGGAAATGAGTTCCCTGTATAGAAGTGGAGATTGCCTTTCCCCTAAGGTCAGAGGGCCAGGCGTAAAACGGTACGCCTGAATGACAGCCGAGACTGGAGCCCTAATCCTGGAGGGATTTGCTCTCCTGGCTTTCTTGCTGCTGGAGCCAGTTGCTTCCCGAGTCCCCACTCACTGGAAGAGGCAGCCAGCTCTTTATTGACTCAGTGAACCCGAAGAACACAAGTGGATTCTCTGCCACACGATTAAAGAGGGCAAGTGCTTTGGGGCTGTTAACCGCCTCCCTTCAGCCCCACTCTTTCAAGCTGAAAGCTACTGGACCTACCTGTATTTTTTGTTGTTTTTTTTTCTGCTTCAGTCAGTTGGGGAAAATTCCCCAGATCTGGAAAAACTGCTGGATTTGACAAGCGTGTTTGTAGCGCCACCTTGTGGTCCTAGCTCATCCAAGCAGTTTTCTTTCTGCTTCTCTTGTTCATTGAAGGCTCCAGCTCCCAGGCAGGTATCCGTCCTCCTGCCTGCTCTACATTCTCCTGGGCCTTCCAGCCACTTTGATTTGCCTTGGCTGAAAACCCCCTGTTTTTTCACAGGCACAAAAACAATATAGACAAGCCACAGAACTTTCTCTTAAGTAGCCAAGCATTTAAAATCTTCTAAGGTACCAATTTCTCTAATTGACCAAAGGTAACAGGAGAACAATTTCTGGCTGTGCCTATAAATCATGACAAAGTGTCAGGAATACTTTCTTCCTTCCCATGATTTTGGGGTCCAAGCGCATAGGAGAATTGAACATCCTCGGTTCCAAGTTTTCAAAGCAGTTTTTTTTTTTTTGAGGTATAATTTACATATAACATATCAGTTTCAGGAGTACAACATAATGAGTCAATATTCATATACATTGCAAAATGATCACCACAGTAAGTCTGGTTAACATCTGTCACCGTACATAGGGTGGTGGGAAGATAAGACGGTCTGGAGAGATTCTGTTAGTAGTGAAACATGCTGTCAGCTAGGCATCAGGAGAGATCAGTTCTAGGCTTGGCAGTGCTGCTAACCCACTGCGTCAACTTTAGCAAGTCACTTCATCTTTGTGGACCTTCCTGCCCGAGAATTGTTACCCTCTTCACTATTTTCCCCATAAATTCCATGAATTTTAAAGACATTGCCTTCCAAATGGCATCTCTAAAAATTTAACTAATCGTTCTTCTATCTTTACTAGTCAGATGTATAAATGCCCTCTAGCACGTCTGATCATCATGAAGCAGCTGGAGTAACCACGAGGAGGTTACATCCCAGACAAAAGCAAAGACACTTGATAGCTCCTTTTCCTAATACCCGGGACATGTATGATTTCTGGGATGCTTTTAGAATATTGCAGGCGACTCACAGACCCTCGTTACAACTTTCCCAAGGCTGGAGAATCCCAGTTAGGGAACCAACAGATTGGATAATCCTCGTAATCTGAGTAACTCCAGTTCTTACGAACTAAGACGAGGGAACAATGGAAGTCTGTGGTGTGTGTATCCAGGTAGAATCTCAATTTAAGAAACATCATTAAAGGGAATTAAGATTTAAGAAATGCCAGCTCTGGGTGCCTGGGTGGCTCTGTCAGTTAAGCGTCTGTCTTCGGCTCAGGTCATGATCCTAGGGTCCTGGGACTGAGCCCCACATCAGGCTCCCTGCTTAGCTAGGGGTCTGCTTCTCCCTCTGCCCCTCCCCCTGCTGATGCCCTGTCTCCCTCCCTCTCTATCTCTCTCTACGTATCTCTCTTAAAATAATAAATAAAATTTTTTAAAAAGAGAGAAAGAAGAAAGAAATGCCAGCTCTATGCCAGGAGTTCTAAATATGGAATTCCCCTTAGTCCTCACAATAATCTCTAAGGTAGCCATGCTGATGAGGAAGCAGGCACAGAGAAGTTAAGGGAATTGCCTACTCCATGCACCTGGGATCAGAAGCAGTTCTGTAAAATTTCAAAGTGCATAGTCTTTCAACATAACCAAACTTTAAAACAAAATATGGTGATTTCCAGGTGTGAACCAACAGCCCAAGTTTAAACCACTTTGTTAAACGGATACCCAAGATACTACTATGTTTCCACAAGTTCCCATCTTTTTAAAATATAACATTTTTGGTTGAATGCTTATCAACAAACCTTTTGAATATCTATGCAATGTTAGTTCTTTTTGCTATATGTTCTTTGATTGTAGTAAAGCCAATCTCCTGACCTCTGCTCTATTTATCTGAAAGCAAACTGCGAAGTACTTCCATTCTACATCCTGGTGATTTTTAGTGACTTGGACTAATGTGTTTTTCGAGATATGAAAGCTTAGTTCTGGGATATTTTCTTCTTTTGTTCCATTGATAATTTTTTTCCTCTCATTATCTCTGTTTTCTCTTTCCAAAACTCCTAACATTTGAATATTAGACCATTGGAACAGATACTCTAGTTTTTTTGTTTTGTTTTGTCTTGTTTTTAGAGAGGGGAAGGGATAGGACAGACGGAGAGGAAGAGAGAGAATCTTAAGCAGGCTCCACGCCCAGCACGAAGTCTGACACAGGGCACCATCTCACAACCCTGAGATCATGACCTGAGCCAAAACCAAGAGTCAGACACCTAACTGACTGAGAAACCCAGGCCTACAGATATTCTAGTTTTTTAACTTTTCTCTCTGTATTAGGGAATCCGATTCAGCTAAGAGTAAAAGAATATCAAATTAAAAATCCTTAACACATTAAGGATTTTTTTTCCCCACATGGGGAGTCAAGGGGTGATTAGACTGGTATTATTTCAGAGGCTTATGAATGTCAGGGCAAAGATCTCCGGGACTCTCTGGCCTTTCACCCATGGCCACAAGATAGCTGCTGCAGCTCCAGCCATCACATCTACATTCAAGGCAGGAATGAAGAGGAAAGGGAAGGAAGCAGAAAGTGTGGCATTTGTATCAGGAAAACAAAGCCTTTCTAGAAATCTCCTGTGGACTTCAACTGCAAACTCATTGGTCAGAAATGTGTCAAAATGCAAATCTAACTACAAGAAAGTCTAGGATGGAAGAGAGACAAGAGAAAAGTGGGTTGTAAAAGAGGAATAAGCTAACCCAGTGTCCTATTTTCCAGGTTTTTTTACTACTTTATGTAAGAATTCTTCAATTTCATCTTCTAAACTCTGTTGAATTTTTTATTGCTACTCTAATTATTTTATTTCCTTTTTTTAAGATTTTATTTTTAAGTAGTCTCTACTCCCAATGTGGGGCTCGAACTCACAACCGCAAGATCAGGAGTAACACACTCAAGCAACTGAGCCAGCCAGTCACCCCTGATCATTTTATTTTCTTTCTCTTTCTTGTTTTCTGATATTTCCCTGTTTTTGTCTGTTTTAATGGCATTCATTCTTATTTCATGGCTGCAATATCATTTCATCTCTCTAAAGATACTTAAAATTTTTCTTTAAATTTTTCACCCCTTCCTTACAACATTTCCTTTTTCTTCTAATTGATAGTCTTCCCATATACACTTTATTCTCTGTCTTTTATTTTGATGGTATCACTGAAAAGTCTGATGATCCTTGGTTTAAAAATGAGACACCAAGAAGTTGTTTGGAAAGGCTGGGTGGTTGGATCAGATTTGTCACCTGGTGGCTGGAAAAGTGATCAGATGTTGAATCACTCTGTCATTAGGAGATACACACCTCCCTCCCAATTGTCATTATGTGCGAGTATTTCCTCTGGAGCCATCAGATTTTCCATGGACTTTCACTCCAATCTTCTCCAACATGTTGGCGTTGGCGAACTGGGTCTGTGTAATAAGCCTGGCACCATAGTGGGAGCAGGGGGGATAATGGGGACTCACCAGCTAGCATGGCCCAGAGCCACTGACTCTGGTCAGTTTCTTCAGAGAAGGAACTCCCTGTTCTGCAGGGATTAGAGAGAGGTTGTCCCACAATGATGTAGGTCAAAGGCATAATACATCGTTAGGAAAACTTTCAAACCATCTCCCTCTTCTCGGCTCCAGGACTCACCCTTGCTCCTTCCACTTGGCTAGTATCTCCAATTCCAGAACCCTTTAAGGAGCTCTAGGGAACAAATCTCTTGCTGCTCATCGATCTTCCTTTCCACAGGCTCTTGGGTTTCAGCCACTTCTATCTGCTAAGTCGGTTACCATCCTTCAAAACACTTTTCATCTCCCAGGTGTGAACACATCTTTTCTCTGCTCCTGTCTTCCCATCAATTTATGGGTTTAAGCCATTTTCTTTTTTTCACTGTAATTTTGGATGGAGAGAGAAGGATGGGGATGGGGCTCAGATATAAGTATGTGTTTTAAGTCCACATATATATTTTTCAATTTCTCCAATTTCTTAATACATCCCCCCAAAAAAACCTCATAACTATTTTATTATGAATGCAGCACCTGCCTCCAGAATATGCCTTAGCAAGTCTATAAATATGTGCTAAATTTTAAATGTTTGATATAAGCATTATCCTGAAAATCCATATTTGGTTGGTAGTCCCTATGGATTCTCCAGAGTAAATATAAAGAGGAAGCAGGTAAAATAAATCTGGATTGTGTTTGTGCTCTCTAAGTCACAAGATTTTTAGAAGTAAATTCAGATCTTCCAATATGATAGGATCTGGAGGGTCAGGATAAAGTGAGCTAGGCTTGTACATTAAAGTAGTAGCTGAACACCTACCAAAAAACCTCTGATCGCTACAGGAAATCAAATTGTGAAAATGTATCAACAACTTCAAGATAATTACACAAAAGAAAATGCATTTTCAAAAGCCAAGTGACATCAAGGAGTAAAAGATCTAGCCTAACCGTAGGGAAAAAAATTAATGCATCTAGGGCTTATCTCCTAAGAATGGCTTTTGATCTAACAAATCTAATTCTAGGGATGTGTTCTACAGATACAGTTGCCATAGTGTTCAATTATATACCCTCAAGGATGGTTTTTGGAGCATTTTTAATAACACTAAAAAATGGAAACATCCTATACATTCTTCGGTAAGGCCCACCAGACCCAGGGATCCAGTGGCCATAGGAGTGATACCCAAGCTGTAAGTGTGAACAAAAGACACCAGCAGGGTCATTGGTGCAGCCATGAGGCAGAGCCGGGACTCAGTGGCCTGTGTAGGATCCGTTTAACAGTGATGTCTCAAGCTGCTTGTGCTCTCAGTCTCTCCAGATCTCTGGCTGGCATTGGGAAACAAGGCTGACCTCTTAGACTGAACAAATCCTTGGTGCAGACCATAGGAGGAGCCTGGGCTTCCTTCTCCACCCGGTTGTAAAGAAGAACCTTTCCTTTCCCTGCTGAGGTGGTATCAGAGGAGGCCTAGTGGAGGGTCTGGATTTTCACCATCACCAAAGTTTATAAAACCACCTCCAACATGGTATGAGGGGAGAGTACATAGGACCTCCAGAGCCCATGGACAATAACCAGAACCCATGGACAATAACCAGAACCCATGGACAATAGCCAGAACCCATGGACAATAGCCAGAACCCATGGACAATAGCCAGAACCCATGGACAATAACCGAAACCCATGGACAATAACAAATATCTGATATCCATGTCATCAGAGTGCCAAAAGGAGAAAAGAAAGAAGGCAGAGATAAAACAAAGATTTATTACAGAAATAATGGTTGAAAACTTCCCAAATTTGCTGAGAGACATAAACCTACAGTTTCAAAAAGCACAAACCACAAACAAGACAAACACAAAGAAATGTGCATCAAAACACATCATAGCCAAATTTCTGAAAACTGAAAACAAGGAAAAAGTTTTGAAATCAGCCAGAGAAAAACAGAGGCAAAACAAATAGAATGGCAGATTTCTCATCAGAAACCATAGATGCCAAAAGGAAGCGGTGAAATATTTTTTAAGTGGTGAAAGAATAGAACTGTCAATCCAAAACTCTATACCCTGCAGAAAATATTCTTCCAGAATTAAGGAGAAACCAAGATATTCTCACATGAAGGAAAACTTAAAAAAAATTGTTACTGGTAGAACTGTTTTAAAAGAATGTTGGAAGAAAGTTCTCTAAACAGAAAGGGTATAAGAGAAGGAAACTTGAAACACCATGAAGCAAGGAAGAGAGTACACAGTAAGCAAAAATATGGACAAATACAATAGGAAAAAGAAGATGTGGTCTGTATATACAATGGAATATTACTCAGCCATCAGAAAGAATGATTACCCAACATTTGCATCAACATGGAAGGGACTGGTGGAGATTATGCTAAGTGAAATAAGCAGAGAAAGACAATTATCATATGGTTTCACTCATTTGTGGAACATAAGAAGTAGGAAGATCGGTAGAAGAAAGGGATAAAGAAAGGGGGGGTGTAAACAGAAGGGGAAATGAACCACGAGAGACTATGGACTCTGGGAAACAAACTGAGGGTTTTAGAGGGGAGGGGGTTAGGGGGATGGGCTAGCCTGGTGAAGGGTATTAAGGAGGGCACATATGCATGGAGCACTGGGTGTTATACGCAAACAATGAATCATGGAACTTTACATCAAAAACTAATGATGTACTGTATGGTGACTAACGTGTCATAATAAAAAAATATATAGTAGGCTTTCCTTCTTCTTTGAGTTTTCAAAATTACGTTTGATGGTTGAAGCAAAATTTAAAACACTGATATAGTTCTTAATGTGTATAGAAGAAATATATAAGACAATTATTAAAAAAAAAAAAAGGAAAGGAAAGAGATGTAAAGAGAGGGAAGGTTTCAATACTTCACTCAAACTGGTAAAATGATACCAGTTGACCCTGATAAGTTATGCATATATAGTATAATACCTAGAACAACCACAAAAAAAGCTTTACAAAGAGATACATTCAAAAATATTAGAGCTAAATCAAACTGGAAAAATGGTCAACTAACCCAAAAGAAGACAGAAAGAAGTAAACAGAGAAGCAAAAATCGGACAACAAATGGAAAACAAAAACAAAATACCTTAAGTCATAACATATCAATAATTACATTAAATACAACTGGTTAAAATACATCAACTAAAAGACAGAGGTTGTAGATTGGATTTTAAAATATGACCTGCCCAACTGTATTCGCTGTCTACAGCCATTTCATTTCAAATAATGACATAGGTAGATAAAAGTAAAAGGATGGGGAAACATTAATAATTAATATCAATTAATATTTATTAATATGAATATTAATAAATATTAATGCAAGCATTAATAAAAGGAAAGCAGGAGGGGTTATATTAATATCAGATAAAGTAGACTTGAGAGCAAAGAAAGTTACCAGAGACAAAAAAGGGACTTTATAAAATGTTAAAAGAATCAATCCATTAAGAAGTCATAGCAATTCTGTGTATGCACAAAAACACAGAGTTGCAAAATATGTGAGGAAGAAACTGATAGAAGAAATAGACAAATTCACAATTGTAGTTGGAAACTCCAATATCTCTAAACAATTGATATAACAACTAAAGCAAATATCAGCAAGAGTATAGAAGAACTCACAACATCATTAGCCAATAGCTCCTAATTGATATTTATAGAACACCTGAACCAACAGCAGAATGTACATTCTAATACACGTTCTTTTCAAGTGCCCATTGAACATATGCCAAGATAGATTATATATTGGACAATAAAACAAAACTCAACAAATTTAAAGGAACTGAAAAAAATAAAGCTAAAAATCAATAACAGAAAGATATTAGGAAAATATCTAAATACTTGGAAACTAAACAACACACTTCCAAATAATTCATGGATCAACAAAGTCTTAGTCCCACATCCAGCTCCTTGCTCATCAGGGAGCCTGCTTCTCCCTCTTCCTCTGCCTGCCATTCGCCCTGCCTGTGTGCTTTCTATTCCTCTCTGTCAAATAAATAAATAAAATCTCAAAAAAAAAAAATAGAAAAGAAAAAGAAGTCTCAAGAGAAATCAAAAAGTACATTTAACTGGATGAAAATTAAAATGTAATATATTAAAATTTGTGAGACACAGTAAAGCAGTGCTAAGAGAAAAATATATAGCACTAAATGTATGCATTAGAAAAGAGGAAAAGCCTCAAATCAGTAATCTAAGCTCCCACCTCAAGGACTTAGAAAAAAAAGAGGCAAAGTATACTCAAAGCAAGCAGAAGGAAAGAAATATAAGGATAAGGGCAAAAATCAGTGAAATTGATGGGGCGCCTGGGTGGCACAGCGGTTAAGCGTCTGCCTTCGGCTCAGGGCGTGATCCTGGCGTTATGGGATCGAGCCCCACATCAGGCTCCTCCGCTATGAGCCTGCTTCTTCCTCTCCCACTCCCCCTGCTTGTGTTCCCTCTCTCGCTGGCTGTCTCTATCTCTGTCAAATAAATAAATAAAATCTTTAAAAAAAAAAAAAATCAGTGAAATTGAAAACAATGGAGAAAATCAAGAGTTGGTTCTTTGAAAAGATCAATAAAATTAACTAACTTCTAACAAGACTAACAAAGAAAAAGAGAAGACACAAATTATTAATATTGGGAATGAAATAGGAGATATCACTATAGCCCCTACAGACATCAAAAGGATAGTGAGGGAATTCTACAAACAATTCTACATACATAAAATTTGACAACTTTGGTAAAATAGACCAATTCCTAAACACGCACACACACCACCTCAACTCACCCAAAATGAAGTAGGTCATGTGAATAGCCACATAGCTATAGGGAAATTGAATCCATATTTTTAAAATTAAAAAAAAAAAAACTCCAGGCCCAAATGGTTTCACTAGACAATTCTACTAAATGTTTAAAGAACTCATGCTGCGCACCTGGGTGACTCAGTCCATTAAGTGTCTGCCTTCTGCCCAGGTCATGATCTCAAGGTCCTAGGATTGAGCCCCACATCAGGCTTCCTGATCAGCAGGAAGTCTGCTAGTCCCTCTTCCTCTGTCCCTCCCCTTGCTTGTGCTCTCTCTGTCTCTCTCTCAATTAAATAAATAAAATATTTTTTTAAAAAAGAATTAATGCCAATTCTATACAATCTCTTCAGAATATAGAAGAGGAAGGAACACTTCCCAATTTGTCTGATTTATGTCAAAAACAGAGAGAGGCAGAAAACCACAGATGAATATTCCTCTTGAGTATAGTTACAAAATCCTTAACAAAATATTATCAAATAGAATTCAGCAATACGTAAAAGGAATTTTACACCATAAACAAATGAGGATTATTCTGGGGATGGAAGGCTTTTTCAATATTCAAAAATTAATCAGTATAATTAACCATATTAACAAGCTACAGAAGAAAAATTACATGATCATATCAATTGATGCAGAAAAGACATTTGATAAATTTCAACATCTACTCATGATAAAAATTTTCAGAAAGATATGAAAAGAAGGGAAACTTCTCAGTTTGGTAAGAGCATCTACAAAAAGCCCACAGCAACATTATACTTAATGGTGAAAGACTGAATGCTTTCCCCTCCCAAGATAGGAATAAGACAAGGATATTCACTCTCATCACTCTTATTCAACATGGTGCTGGAAGTTCTAGCCTGTGCAATAAGGCAAAACAAAACAAAGCAAAAAAGCAAAGAGTACTCAGTACTGAGTTCAGCGAAGTTGCAAGATAAAAGTTAAGCATACAAAAATCAATTTTATTTCTGTATACTAGCAATGGACATTTGGACACCAAAACTAAAAATATAGTACCATTTACAATCACCCAAAAAATAGTGAAACACTTAGATGTAAATCTAATAAAACATACACGGGACTTTTATGCTGAAAACTATAAATACACTCTGATGAGAGAAATTTTTAAAAATCTAAATAAAAGGAGAGATATGGTGTGTTCATCAACTGGAAGATTCAATATACGTGAAATATCGATATGTTGATAAAGATAGATGAACATAAGCATAGAGATAAGATAGAACTATATAGATAAAGACAGATAAGCAAATGGAATATAGAATATAGATAAAGATGCAACATAGGTGTCAATCTTCCCCAAATTGATGTACAGATATTACGCAGTTCCTATCAAAATCCCAGCTAGATTTTCTTGTAGATAAGGCAGTTATTCTAAAATTTAAATTGAAAGGAAGGAACTAGAATAGATAGAAATAATTTTGAAAAAGAAGGGAAAAAATGGAAGGAATTACTCCATATTAATCAAGATTGTATGGTATTGGTGGAGGGATAGACACAGAGATCAATGGAATACAATGAACAACCCAAAAATAGAAACATAGAAATAAGCCTAACTGATTTTTGACCAGGTGCAAAAGCAATTCGATGGAGAAAAGACAACCTTTTCAGTAAATGGAACTGGAGCAATTGTACATCCATGACCAGAAAATGAACCTTAACCTAAATCTCACATCTTACATAAAAATGAACTCAAGGGATGCCTGTGTGGCTCCGTTGGTTAAGGGGCTGCCTTGACTAGGGCATGATCCTGGGGTGCTGGGATTGAGTTCCACAGCCGGCTCTCTGCTCAGCAGGGAGCTTTCTTCTCCTTCTGCCTGCCGCTCCCACAGCTTGTGTGTTCTCTCTCTCTCTCTGACAAATAAATAAATACAAATCTTTTAAAAAAATGAATTCAAAATGGATCACAGACTTAAATGTAAAATGAAAAACTGTAAAACATTTAGAAAAAAATAGGAGAAAATATTCAGGATATAGAGCTAGGCAGAGTTCTTAGTTTGACATCAAAAGCATGATCCATAAAAGGTGAAACTAACAAATTGGACTTCGTCAAAATTTAAAAAGCTTGTTCTGTAGAGACCCTGTTAAGATAAAAAGACAAGGTACAGGGACGCCAGGGCGGCTCAGTCGGTGAAGTGTCCGACTCTTGATCTCAGCTCAGGTCTTGATCTCAGGGTCATGAATTCAAGCCCCACATTAGGTTGGAGACTACTTTAAAAAAAAAAGAAGAAAAAGGAAAGACAAGGTACAGAGTAGGAGAAAAATACATGAAAACCGTATGCCTGACGAAGGATAAGTATCTAGAATATAATGAACTCTCAAAATTCAACAGTAAAAAAAGCAAAAACAAACAATCCAGTTAGAACACAGACAAAACACATGAAGAGACATTTCATCAAAGAAGTTATAGAAATGCCTTATGCATTAAATAGCATTAAGACCACTATGAGAAATCATCACATACCTACCAGAACGGTTAAGATAAAAAGTAGCAACAATACCAAATTCTGACAAATATGCAGACAAAATGGACCACTAACATATTGCTGGTGGTAATGGAAAATGGTAGGATTTGGCGGGTGTTGTTTTTTTTTTTAATTAAACATGCCATTATAAAGCCAGCAACTGAGCACCTGGGCATTTATCTCAGAGATATGAAGACATATTTACACACACATCTGTACACCAATGTTTGTTGCAGCTTTATTCATAATCTTTCCACACTAGAAATAATCCAGACGTCCTTCAGTGGATGAATGATTAAACAAATTTACTACATCCAGACCTTGGAACACTACAGTGTATAGCAGTAAAAGGTAATAAACTATTGACAGATGTGAGGGCATAGGTAAATCTCCAGTGAATTACACTGAGTGAACAAAAAAAAGCCAGTTCCAAAAGGTTACATATTGGATAATTCATTCATGTAACATTCTTGAAATGCCAAAATAATAGAAACAGAGGATAGCTCAGTGGTTGCCAGGGGTGATGGAGGGGGTGGAAGCGAGAGAGAAGGGGATGTGGCTATAAATGGCTACATGAGGGACCCTTAGAATGATCACAGTGTTTTGTATCTTGACTCTATCAATGTTAACATTCTGGTTATGATACTGTACTATAGTTTTGCATGATGTTACCATTGAGGAAGCCTGGATAAAGGGTGCTTGGAATCTTTATTATTTCTTTTTTTTTTAAAGATTTTATTTTATTTATTTTTTATTTTCTATTTTTTTAAGTGATCTCTACACCCAACATGGGGCTTGAACTCACGACCCCAACTCCACGAACTGAGCCAGCCAGGCTCCCTGGGATCTTTATTATTTCTTATAAGTGCATGTAAGTCTACATTTATCTCAAAATTAAAAGTTAAATTTTTTAAAACCAAGAAAACACTTTATTTTTCATAAGTCTTCAAGGTTCAGCTAATACAGACCGGGTGGCTCTGTTGATCTTGGCTGGCCTCATTCATGTGTGTAGGGGTTTAGCAGATTGAGGCTGGGCTCCTCTGTGTCAGCTGGGGAGCTTGACTCCGTTCCATGTGTCTCTCATCCTCAGCAGGCAGGCCTGGACATGTTCTCATGGCTGTTGCACAGTGCCCGAGAAAGCAAGCTCTAATGGACAAACCTGTCTTCAAGCATGGGCTTCGGTCTTGGCTTTGACATTGTAAAGGCTGAAGCCAGTTACCACAACTTAGCGCAGAATCGAAGGGCAAGGCAGATCATTCTAGTCATGATGGGTGGGCACCACAAAGTCATAGGCATGGGCACAGGGAGAGAGGACCAGCTGGGGCCATGAAGGACTCTGCCGCACCATCTGGGACCACCTCCAGGACTGAAACCACCTATCGCCACTCCCTTCTCCTAGGCAGGCTGTGGCTATTCCGTGTTGTTTCCAGGACCTTACAACAGGATCTGAGTGTTTCTTTGCCAGAGAGAGGTCACCGGGGAAGAGAACACACAATGTCTAAAACCTTCCTGTACTGAGACAGTCGGCCTCTACGCGTCCCACTGCCAGCAGTACCTATGTGGCTCGTCAGTGTTGGTGCGAGGATGAATCAATGCAATTCACATAATGAGTTTACCCTGCCTGGTGCGTAGTAATCCCTCAATAAATTGCAGGGGCTTTACTTTCTTTTAAGATGGGAGCAAGGGGCATGCTTAAGTCTAACTGCAGGCCATTAAAGGAATCCCAGTATTCCAGGCAAGAACTCTGAAAATATTTCCCCATGGAAACACTGTTCTACACCGTGATTGTATTCTGTATGACTATTATTACTCCTAAAGATTCTATGGTTCTGGGGTTTCAGCTTAATCCTGCACCTTAAATGGGCTCTCCTGGACTGGCCTGGCAAAACTAACCGCCATGAGGAACATTATTGCGAGGGGAGAATGTGAGTTCTGAACAAGTCCCTTACAAATGAACTTTTGAAACAGAACCCACTCCTAAGTGTGATATCGTCTAGAAGGGAATGTTGCGAAGGCAGATACTTTGGCCTTTGTAGACGTATCAGGCTGGTGAATGGTAGATATTCTACTGACCTGGACTCTCTGAGCAAGAACCTCCTGAATGAGGCCAGATGGCAGAGCAGTCAGAGCCAAGGGTAGGAAGCAAAACTGTGTTGTAAAGGAAGCTAGTAGACCTTAGGGGAGGGGGAGGTCAATGGGAGATCACAATCAATACCTGGGTATGCAGCAGTTAGGGAAACGTCTTGGAAAGGAGGGGTACCTACTTGATGCCAGAGGGGTACCTACTTGATGCTGAGAAGCCTATGAAAACAGAAAGGTTGTAGCCAGAAGCTTATAGAGGTCTATCTGGAACCCAGGCAGGAAAGGAATAGCTAGACCCACAATTAGAAAATGAAATGGAATGGCCAGAAGGAAAAGAAAGACTATAGCTTCAAGGCTAAGAGCCTAGAAGTAATGGATTTGGGGCCTGCAGGTGGAAGTGCTTGGTAAGGTTTGAATAACGCTATAACCTGAAGCTAAGCTGCAAGATTTCAGGATACAACTGAGAGACACTCGGGACTTTTCACTGTAGTAAAGTTCAGCATGCACTTGACCTTCCAGGTGCACAGGACAGCAATGAGCAGGACAGGAGAAGGCGAGACAAGCAATAGTGCAAGAAACACAGCGAGCGGGGAAAGGAGCTGGCTTTTGTGGGGGTACAGTCTCTCTTGCACACGGGTCTAGTGAGAGCCAAGAAGGCACCTGAGTGAGACCCAGCCGTCCCTGGAGCCAGGTCAGCTGGGCTCGGTCTCAAACCAGTCAGTGCACCAGGCACCCCTCCCATCTGCTGTGTCTGGGAATCCACGTGGACCCCAACACGGCACCAAGATCTTTAGTGATGTTGAAACAACTAGCTAACAAGGAGTCTCAGGGATGTATCGTATATCCCTGCCTACCGCGTCCCTGACAGCGGGCATGACGCCTCTGCTTGAATAACTTCACTGATGGAATCTCACTTCTCATGAGGCACCCATCTCCTTATTAAAGGACTGTCCTGTGAAGAATTCTCCAATCAGCCAGAGCAAATCTGCCCCCTGGTGACTCCCAGCCCCCAGTCCTCGTTCTGCTCTCTGGAGCTAAGTAGCTAAATCTAATCCTTCTTCCTCAGGAGACCCAGTTCCATTCCCCTTAAATCCTCTCTCCTCTAGGATAAATGGTCCACATTGCACAACCTTAATAACCAAGTCAATGAGCATTTCCTGATGGTATTGATGTGAGCGAGCACAGTGTGCATGCTAAGTGAATGCATTGTCTCTGTGCTCTCCAGGTAAACAGGGTGAAGACAGAAGCATGGATGTTGAACTCTAATACAAGAAGACTGGTAAGTACTATAAAAATGTTCAGAACTTGCTATGGTGTAGCTCTGGGGAAAGCGTAGACCATTTCCCTTTGGGGGATCTGAAAAGGCTTTTAAGAAGTGGGATTTGAGCTGGGACTTTAAAGACTTTGACAAGCAAAGGCAGGGAAGAGGGAGGAGGGTGATGAGTGAAACGAGCAGGGGCCATGGGCTGGAGGACCCCGGTTCTTAATTTCCTACTTGATCTTGAGCATATTTAAAATGAGGGCCCTAAACTAAATGATCTCTAACGTGCAGTGATAGAGACCCCAAAGGGTATGAGTTGGAGCATTCCAACTTAGGCAAGAGTCCAAACCTGACCATATCAAGGGGGTGGTGTGCGTGTTTGGGACAGGGGGTGGGCGGATAAGAAGAAGATCATTCCTTCACTCTTCTGCCTGTCACACTGCTACAGCACCCTTCACCACTCTGACCGTGCCGTCTTGGGACACTGACAATGTCCTTCTTAGAATGGTGTCCTTCTTAAAATAGCGGTTACAGTGAGCCAGACACCTTCGGAAGCATTTCATATTTACACTTACATCCCCCGAATCCTCACAACAACCTATGAGATACATACAAGTTTAATTCTTCCCATTTCACAGATGAGAACACAGAGGCACCGAGAGATTAAATATCTTGCCCAGAGTTCCTTGAGCTAGTCTTGCAGCAGAGCTGGGATTTGAACTCAGATAGTCTGGCTTCCTGCTCTTAAACCAGGTCAGTCCCATTCTGCTCACACGCAGTTGATTAGTTAATGCCAAATGCTGGGTTTTTCTTTAAGCCCCATTACGGGCTAGGTTTTGGCTCCTAGTTTCACCCTATAATAATTTTGAAACACGATATGTTAGCCACTGTTCTCTCTCCCAGCTCAGCAATCATATAACACGAACAGCTAATGGTCATTGGAGCATTTCTTAACTGAATGTTTTTCATATATCTTCTATGGCAGTTTAGTCTTTACATGAAATGAAGTCTTTTATGATTGTCGTTGTTGTTACTGTTATTCCCACTTAAGGGGACAGAAAATCAAGGCTAGCGAAGTCAAGAACCTTGCTCGACGTCCACTTAGGAAGTGACAGACCCAAGGTTCATATCCAGTTTTGTCTGATTCTAGGGCCAGAACTCATCCATATGCTTTCTCACCTCTTTGCATCATCCATAAACTTGCCATTATCTAAGTCGATCACAAAGAAATATCAAAGAGAATGGAGGACAGAACTCAGAGGTAAATCACATCCCTCCAGGCATATATGAACCAATTACTCACGTAGTCGTACAGAGATGAACTTTTTTTTTTTTTTTAACATCATATTGGAAGGCCAGAGAAGTGCAGCAGTTTGCCCGAGCTCACACACCGAGGAAGAAAGGAGATGGGAAAGAAAACAATCCAGAGAGCTCAGGCCCTTCATTCCATCAGCACACACTTGGAGTAGAAATGAGTAGAAATAGGGGCACCTGGGTGGCACAGCGGTTGNAGCAGTTTGCCCGAGCTCACACACCGAGGAAGAAAGGAGATGGGAAAGAAAACAATCCAGAGAGCTCAGGCCTTTCATTCCATCAGCACACACTTGGAGTAGAAATGAGTAGAAATAGGGGCACCTGGGTGGCACAGCGGTTGAGCGTCTGCCTTCAGCTCAGGGCATGATCCCGGTGTTGTGGGATCGAGCCCCACATCAGGCTCTTCTGCTATGAGCCTGCTTCTTCCTCTCCCACTCCCCCTGCTTGTGTTCCCTCTCTCGCTGGCTGTCTCTCTGTCAAATAAATAAATAAAATCTTTAAAAAAAAAAAGAAATGAGTAGAAATAAGCCCAAAAAGTTTTGCAATTCCAGCATCTTCGAGACAGCAAGCCTCCAACGTGTTTGCGTGCATCTCACGAGGATCTTTATCAGAACCCTTGCTGGAGGGAACGTGTACTTTATCAGACACACCCCCTTGGCCCATGGGAGCGGGGATGTGTTTGCCCTGACCCTCAGTGAACACTCGGAGCCCCCATTCTAAAGGCTCTTAAATCATCCCTTTAATAACGCGGTGTAGGATTTTGCAAGGAGTTGCCATAGGTGAGCTTTTTGAGGGGTGCCGACTCCCTGAAAACTGCAAGTCATGTCCAGTCATCAGGGCCCACGTACTACAGTGGTCCTGGGCTCCCCGCACCGGGCCTGTCTTTCCTTAGAGCTGATAACACACCACCATCTCCTCTTGATTGAAGGCTTCAACTTGTCTCCATCATTTCCCACTGAGACTGTTTTCCTTGGTAAAGAAGAGACAAGTCACGTTGAACCAGAGTGGTTCTGTTTTCTTTCTTCCTTCTGTTGTTGTAAATGAATCTGAAAAATAATCCCTTCTATTGTTATTAATATTTTCTTTACTTTTTTAAAAAGATTTTACTTATTTATTTGAGAGAGAGAGAGAGAGCACAGCATGGGGAGGGGCAGAGAAAGAGGGAGAAGCCGACTCCCCGCTGAGCAGGGAGCTGGACATGGGGCTCCATGCCAGGACCCTGGGATCATGACCTGAGCTGAAGGCAGACACTTAACTGACTGAGCCACTCAGGCACCCCATCTTTTGTCGTTAATATTTTCAAGAACCTCAGCTGGGACTGACACTCCAGGCCTATTCCACTCTTCTGTATTTGATTTTTGTGCTTGACACTGACAAAGACTCTCTTCTTGACTGAACTGTAGCCAGGATCCTTTGAGCCCAGAGAGGCCCATCCTTGGGCATGTTCTCCAAGAGCCCAGTTTTCGCAAGATTCCTGCCAAGTTGGTTTAGCCAGAGTCTCCCAGATAACAGATCACCCTTGATATCTGGCCAGATACTTCATTCCCAACCATCCCCCAGGGAATGTCTGGCCACCCTGGCCTGCCTCCAGCAAGAATCCTATCAGGTTGGTTGAGCCAGATTCCCCCCCTTATCCCTGATTCTTCTTCTTAGCAATTTTCCATCCACTGACCCCTCCACCCTGCCCCTTAGCTAGGAAGTCCCACTTTTCCCAGTTGGATTCAAAGCTAAGCCCAGTCTCCCTCCCCTACTGCAAAACTTGACTGCAGTGGTCCCTATACCTGCCTGAATAACATCTACTTTACCATTTTAACAAGTGACAGAATAACTTTTTAACAACTCCTTTGGGCACCATTTGCATGTGTTCTTTTAAAGTGAGAGCTCATGCGAGAACTTCCTTTTGGCCTCAAAATCAAATGTCTTCCCTTGGCTTCCTTCTCCAGATCGCTCCCTTCTACTTCCTACCTAGTAAGAGGCTCCAACCTGTTCACCTATACAGCCTGAGCCCTTGTGATACTGTATTATTTGTAAATGGGTCCATAAGCTGTTAAGAAAAGCAAATGCCAGACTTGAGATCTCTATCCAAATGCCTCTCAATCAATTAGACAATCAAAGAGGACCCTGAAGGGAACATGAGGTGCGGAGAATTAAGTGATTTAACCAATGTTAGGAGGTAATGTTTTCAAAGGTAGAATAAACAAGCTGGGGCAAGTGGTAAGGACAGATTTTAAACAGTAAAGTACTATTGCAATGGGGAAAAAGAGTCCAGTGTGAAATGAATGAAACTTGTATTCGTTCAGGGAGGAATGGGCGAATGGGGTTAAAGGGAGAATGAGAGCCAGTGAGCAGAAAGGGAGTAGAGAGCCAGTGAGCAGCAGAGAGTGAAAAATTTCAAAACAGAAGGGCTGGGGCGGGGGGTTGGTCCACTCAAAACCATCTAGGTTGTTTAGGCTCCTACCCTCCCACAGGGACTGGCAGACAGGGACCCTGTGTTCAGGTGTTGGCTCAAACAGTAAGTTCTTTTGTGATCCTTGAGTTAGCTCAGCAGGCACTTTAAGGGAGCCTAGCTCAGGCCACCATAGGGATATGGCCATGTGCTCTTGGAAATTATGTTAGTGTTCCACTCAAGTCTTTCTGGGCCAAGATTGAGGCCCAGTCAATAAAGGGCTCAGAATGAGCCTGGTTAGAACGTGGGCAAAGAGAATCTTTGTCAATTCCCACTTAATACAAAAGAACATGTGTCAGATATTGTATTTACTTCATTGATGGATGGTGGAACTGATATTATATTACAATCAGCTCAAAGGAGAAAAACTACCACACGTTTACAGTCAGCTAAGGAATACTGGAATCAACTGACAAACAGAGGCAAGCTGGAAAAACGGGTCAATACCCTCCGGACAATCAACAACCCCATTCCACGGGAAAGCATCTGCATTTTAATGGAAGGAACACTTTGTGTTACTATCAGTCTCCTGTAAGGCAGCTTCTGTCTCTACAGAGTTGTAAAAGATCCCAATCAATGGAAAGCAAGCAAAGGTACATGCAGGTATAAAATCAAATAATCTCCAAAGGTTCCAGCATTCCACTGAAAAGATATCCAAAAATATCTTTTCGTCCATTTCAACATCTTCTTGTTTTTCCTTACACCAAGCTCAACAGCAATAAAAGTGAATTAAGAAAATCAAAAAGAGGGGTGCCTGGTTGGCTCAGTCTGTTAAGTGACTGCCTTCAGCTCAGGTCATGTTCCCAGGGTCCTGGGATCAAGCCCCGCGTTGGGCTCCCTCCCTGCTCGGAGGGGAGTCTGCTTCTCTGTCTCCCTCTGCCCTGCTCCCCTACTCCCCTGCTCGTGCTCTCTCTCTCTCTCCCTCTCAAATAAATAAATAAAATCTTTAAAAAAAGAAAATCAAAGAGTTGATTGAAAAGCATCAATGATCAGGGATAGATCTATACAGTAAGTATTAGGAAGACAGTTTCAGTGGTTAGGTTCCTGAGCTCTGAAGCCTGGCTGTCTAGGTTCCCTCAAACCCCAACTTTGCCACTTGTGATGCTATTATGTTGGNCCTGAGCTCTGAAGCCTGGCTGTCTAGGTTCCCTCAAACCCCAACTTTGCCACTTGTGATGGTATTATGTTGGGTAATTTTACTCGGTTTCCCTGTGCCTCAAATTCCCCTTCTATAAGATGGGCATAACAAGTACCTATTACATAGCTGACTTAATCATTGATAAAGGCTCCGTAAATTACAGATGCCACCGTGATGCCTGTTGGAGCCTGTGGCCATGAAAACATGCCTGTCTTTAGTCTACAATGCAATGCTTGGCTAGACCAGAATTCTATCTTCATGATTGCTAAATTCTACACTAAGTCAACATTAATTCTTTCTCGTAAGCTTCCCATTGCTTCTAGTAGCCTAACTAGTTGCTCTCTGTCAAGTGTAAGATTCGAGTGTAGGCAAAATTTATCAACATTGCTTCCTTTGACTTTAGAGGTGACATTAGCATCAAGTATGGGGTTCTCTTTATTTATTGGGAGTGTTTAGCTCTCCCAAAAAGTCAAGTTAGTTTAAAAATGCTGTCACAATCAAACTCTGCTTCTGTGCCCATGTGGTCTCCATAACCATCATCCATATTCCTTCTGGTTATAGCAACCCCCCAACACTAATGCTTCAATTCCTTTATTTTGTCTTCACTCGAACATTCTAACCACAACTTACAGGATTTCCTTACAGGTGTAGAGGAGGGAGAAAACCTTTTTCCCTGGCCTCTTAGGTACTTCACCTGGGACCCTGCAAATTAGACAAAGGTAGATTAACAACAGAAAAACAAATATAAGTTTATTAACACATGAAGCTTACATACACATGGGAGAAACTCAGTGATGAGTAACTCAAAGGGGTGGCTAGAACTTGGGGCTTACATAGCATCTTAACAGAAGAATAATACGTCTACACAACTATAGCAGACAAAGAAGCAGTTATTAACAGACATGCATGCACTGGCTGTAGCCATCCCCCAGGGCTCAGAGCAGAAGGAACAGGCAAAAATCCTCATCTTTGAGTTTAACCCAGCAAAGTGTTTGACTTTACAAGCTGCTGCCGGAGGGTCTTACTTCTAATTAGCACACATCTAAGTGCTAACTGCAATCCTTCCTGGAGCCTGAAAGAACTGGTGGGCACTTCCCCTGCCTCCTCCCTCCTCCTGGCTCCACTAATAAAACCAAATTGTTGGTATCTCCTTGGAAGGATCAAGATGTGTCAACACATCTAGTGCCCCAACTTTTAAGGCTGCCACCTGAGAAATGGGCTGCCAAATCACCCAGTTCTGATAGCCACCATGGCTTCCCTACGCCTTCTCCCTCTAGCTCACTCCAAATCACCAGTGTCTCCATGGAAGGAACTTTTACACATGTCTGGCACCCCAGCTTTTGCAGATGCCAGCCAAAGGACAGACCCCCAGATCACCTGGTCCTAAAAGCCAACAGGGCTTGCATTCACGGATCCCACAAGACTATAGGAAACAATGAAGCAGTTCTCAATGGGGGGGGCAAGAGCACCCACCTTCACAGCGAGACACAGGTCCAGTGCAAAGGGAGCAGACAAAAAAGCCCATCTCCCAGTTTCTGCTGGAAGGGCCCTAATTACATACTTTCCCAGCTGCTGCCTAAGGGTTTGGCTTCCAAACCTGCATATAGGTGCAAATTATGAGTCTCCCCTTTGGGACACTGACAGGCTTTGGCACACCCTCAACTCCTGGGCGCCACTAAGAACAAAGCATGGATTAGCACAAAGGTTTGAGAGACAACCAAGAGCCACTAGTAAAGAGATTGAATCAGTACTCAAAAGTCTCCCTGCATAGACGATGAAGATGGCTTCACTGGTAAATCATACTAAACATTTGAAGAATTAATACCAATACTTCTCAGTCTCCCAAAAAGTAGAAGACAAGGGAACACTTCCAAACTCATTTTATAATATCAACATTAAGCCCTGATACCAAAACCAGGCAAGAACACTACAAGAAAAGAAAACTAAAGGTCAATATCCCCAGTGAACATAGATTCAAAACCCTCAAAAAATATTAGCAAACCAAATTCAACAAGACATTAAAAGAATCAATACACAGTAATCAAGTGGGATTTATTCCAGGGATGCAAGGATGGTTCAACATTCACAAATCAATATGATACACCATATAACAAAATGGAAGATAAAAATCATATGATCATCTCAATAGATGCAAAGAAAACATTTGACAAAATTCAATTCATCTCATGACAAAAACTCAACAAACTGGGTATATAAGGAACATACTTCAACATAATAAAGGCCAAATGTGACAAACCCACAGCTAGCATTATACTGAGCGATAAAAACTGAAAGCTTTTCCTCTAAGATCAGGAATAAGACAAGGATGCCCATTTTAGCCACTTCTATTTCACATAATACTAGAAGCCCTGGCCAAAGCAATTAGGCAAGAGAAAGAAATAAAAGTTATCCAAACAAGAAAGGAAGAAGTAAAATCATCTCTATTTGTAGATGACATATTCTAACCCTAAAGATTCCACCGAAAAAACCTTTTAGACCTAATAAATGAATTCAATAGATTTCAGATGCAGAACTCAAATACAAAAATCAGTTACATTTATATAGACTGACAATGAACTCATGGAAAAAGAAAAGGAAGAAAATAATTCCATTTATAATAGCATCAAAAATAATAAAATACTTAGGCATGAATTTAACCAAGGAGACAAAAGATCTATACCCTGAAAACTATAAAACATTGGTGAAAGAAATTTTAAAAGACACAAATAAATGAATAGATATTCACGTTCATGGATGGGAAGAATTAATATTGTTAAAATGTCCATACTACCCAAAGTCATATACAGTTTCAGTGCAATCCCTATCAAAATCCCAATGGTATTTTTCACAGAAATAGAAAAACAATCCTAAAATCTGTAAGGATCCACAAAAGATTCCAAATAGACAAAGCAATCTTGAGCAAGAAGAACAAAACTAGAGGCAACACACTTCCTGATTTCAAACTATATTACAAAGCTGTAGTAATCAAATCAGTATGGCATAAAAACAAATACATAGATCCATGGAACAGAAGAGAGAGCCCAAAAATAAACCCATGTGTATATGGCCAACTAATTTTCATCAAAGGAGCCAAGAATATGCAATAGGGAAAGGAAAGGATAGTCTCTCAAATAAATGGTGTTAGGAATACAGGCTATCTTCCTGCATGCAAATGAATGAAACGCACACACAAAAATCAACGAAATTGATTAAAGACTTCATTGTAAGACCTGAAACTGTAAAACTGTTAGAAAAAAACATATGAGTTAAACTCTTTGGCTTTGGTGCCGGTGATGATTTTTTGGATTTGACACCAAAAGCAAAGGGAACAAAAGCAAAAATAAGCAAATGAAACTACATCAAACTAAAAAGCTCTGCACAGCAAAGGAAACCATCAACAAAATGAAAAGTCAGCGTATGCTGTGGGAGAAAACATTTGCAAACAGTATGTCCCATAAGGGGTTAATATCCAAACTATAAGAGGAACTCCTAAAATTTAATAGCCAAAAAAAGCTACCATTTTTTTTAATGGGCAAAGAACCTCAAAAGACATTTTGCCAAGGAAGAGTTACAAACAGCCATCAGCACATGAAAAGGTGCTTGCAATCTCTAACCATCATGGAAATGCAGATCAAATCCAAGACGAATATCAACTCACACCTCTTAGGTTGTCTATTATCAAAAAGGTGAGAAATGTGAAATGCCTGTGAGGATGTGGACGCAAGGGAACTCTTGTGCGCTGCTGGTGGGAGCGTAAATCGGAACACACACTATGGAAAACAATGTGAAGGTTCCTCAAGAAATAAATTAAAATAGAGTATTTTCAGCTTAGGGGCACCTGGGTGGCTCAGTCGTTAAGCGTCTGCCTTTGGCTCAGGGCGTGATCCTGGCGTTCTGGAATCGAGCCCCACATCAGGCTCCTCTGCTATGAGCCTGCTTCTTCCTCTCCCACTCCCCCTGCTTGTGTTCCCTCTCTCGTTGGCTGTCTGTCTGTCAAATAAATAAATAAAATCTTAAAACAAAATATTTTCAGCTTAATAAAGAAGGAAATCTTGCCGTTTGTGCCAGCATGGGTGACCCTGGAGGGCATTATGCTAACTGAAATCAGCCAGACAGAGAAAAACAAATACTGCATGGTATCACTTATATGCCGAACCTTAAAAAAAACAAAACAACAAAACAGAACTCAAAGACACAGAGTATAGAGTGGTGCCAGGAGCTGGGAGGTGGGGAAATAGGAAGAGGTCAAAGTTTATGAAGTTTGTTATAAGATGCGTAAGGTCTGAGGACCTAGTGTATAACATGGTGACTATATAGTTGATAAGACTGTATTGCAAAATCAAAATTTAGGAGAGAACTTATGTATTCTGGCCAAAAAAATGTATGCCATGTGATGACTGTGCTAATTAACTCCATGATGAAAATCCTCTCGTAATGTATCAAATATGTTTCATATATTAAATCATGCCGTTATACATTTTAAATATATTACAATTTTATTTGTCAGTTACACCTCAATAAAGCAGAGAGGGGGTCAATAAATTTGTATAGAAGTGAGAAGACAAAGTAAAAGGGCATTAGGGCTTTGGGGGTGGCAGACTGTGGGAAGGTAAATATACGGGGGAAACTAACGGGAGATGAGAATTGTTTTAGTAAGTTTTCTCTGTTGATTCCTCCGGTGCCAGCTTGAGGCTGGGAAGAGTCTCGGGTTGTCTCCCGTGATTAAGAATCGTCTTTCTTAATCAGGCAGAAGGCAGAACTTTCCTTGTGTCTGCTTCTTCGTAATTGCTCTCAGCTCAAAATACTCCTCAGGGCCAAAGTGGCCTGTTTTGGAATAGCACACTCTGAAGCCTTCACAGGTAGACTTTGTAACAAATGGTGCTTCTTTTTTCAAATGTTTTATTTGAACCAGTTGCATTCCTTTGTTGCTTCATTTCCTCCGGTTTCATCACTGAGATTAAAATAAAGATGAGAGTCAAACCCCAGAATAATACGGTGTTCATCCTAATGCGCTCATCTGGACTTTCGAGTCTTATTTGGTGTTCACTTTATACTCACAAAGACGGGCAAAAACCCCAACGTTTTCCTGAGGGTGAGCTTTTTATTCATACATCCCAGCACTTAGGGATTTTTTCCCTTAGACATATTTCCCATAATAATTTAAATAAATTCCAGAATCTAAGATTAAGGCAAATTGAAAATAAATATAATGATTTCAAAAATAGCCATTGCCAATAATTCAACTCCTAGGAATCATTCCTCGGGAAACCATACAAAATATCGGCAAAGATGACAAAACCATACTATGCAACATTATTTATAAAAGCAAATGCAGGAAAACAAACAAAACATTTAAAAAATATCTGCCAGGTTGAATAATTTTAGTGCTTCCATTCGCCAGACTTACGCAGCCATTACAAATTCTATTTACAAAATATGTTTGTTGGTATAGAGATAACCTTATGATACAAGTTAAATGCAAAAAGCAAGTCACAAGGGGCACCTGGTGGCTCAGTCGGTGGAGCATGGACTCTGGATCTCAGGGTGGTGAGTTCAAGCCCCGTGTTGGGCGTGGAGCCTACTTTAAAAAAAAAAAAAAAAGCAAGTCACAAAGCTGTGATAACAACTATGTAAAACCATGTACACTGTTTTTGTTCAGGAATCCTTCTGGTTGAAAGAAACACTCTAATCAGCTGAACAAAAAAAAAAAAAAATGCATGGGTGAAAGGAGTCTCCCAGCTCCCACGTGGCAAGTGGAGAGCTCCCAGGAACCAGGGCAGTACTCTCTCCTGCTTCCTGGGACCCTGCTGCTCTCTAGTTCTCTCTGGATCAGTTCCTTCATCCCTTTCTCTGTCTGCCGTCTTTTACGCCTCTGCTTCATGGGATCCAAACATGACCTGCCAGATGAAACACCCAGCACAGGCCGGCTAGCATCCCAGCAACACAGTTCTAAATTTCTGGCACATGGAATTGAACTGGCCCCCGGCTTGGGTTTTACGCAATCTACTTCTTGTCCAGTTGGTTATGATGAGGGGGGCAAAGGGTCATTCTGTCCACTTAAGTAGGGGTGCCTCCCCATATGCGCATAATTGGAAGGGCAGGGGGCAGGCAGACACTCGAGAGGTAGCTAAAGGTTATTGTCATAGAAGGAAATACACCAGATTTTTAATAACATTTATCACTGACTGACTGGATCATGGTGACCTTTCCTTTATGCATGCTATTTTACAAGTTTTCTACAACACTGTGTGTTTTCAGAATCAGGAGAAAAGTGGGTTTGGTTTGGTTTCTAGTATATAACATGTATTGAACCCTGTCCCTATTATGCGCTAGCTTGTTGAGTATGGGAGTTGCCAACCTCAATGATTAATGGACGTTCTCTTGATGAGCCTGCCTCGAGCCAGTTCCCCCTTTCTTGTGTTTGTACTTAACCTTGCCAAGACCTCGTGGGATTGTAAATGGTTTCTGCAACCAGTGTCACTAAGTTATACAACTCTGCGCACCAATAACAACGCTAGCCCATACTGTGTGATTAGTTATTGATGACATGCATTTGTTGATTCTTGAACCATTTCAAATGAATAGATCTTGTTTATTTTTTTAAGACTAAGTTGTTTAAGATTTTATGTATTGAAAGAGAGAGAGTGCGTGTGTGCGCAGTCACGAGCAGGGGAGAGGGCAGAGGGAGAAGGAGAGAGAACCTCGAGCAGACCCCCCAGCAAGCCGAGCAAAGAACCCCATGCGGAAGCTTGAACTGAGCCAAAATCAAGAGTCAGATGCTTAGCCAACTGAGCCCCCAAACAGCTGAGTTTTTTTAAAAAGAAAAACCAGGGGCGCCTGGGTGGTGCAGCGGTTAAGCGTCTGCCTTCAGCTCAGGGCGTGATCCTGGAGTTCTGGGATCGAGCCCCACGTCAGGCTCTTCCGCTATGAGCCTGCTTCTTACTCTCCCACTCCCCCTGCTTGTGTTCCCTCTCTCGCTGGCTGCCTCTATCTCTGTCAAATAAATAAATAAAATCTTTTTAAAAAATAAAAAAGAAAAAAAAAGAAAAAGAAAAACCATTCTTAATATTTTGTTACCCCTTAAGTTGACTGACTTGCACAGGTCATGTGCCGTAAATACTAGTTTGCTGGTTAACACTCACTTTGAGTCCCCAAAGAACTGACTTTCCCATAACCACTGGGATCAGATCCTTCTGGATCTGTTTGCCTAACATTTAAACAGCCAGTTCTTCCTTCACTTTAATGAAATTAGCTTTAATTCCTCTTTCCCCATTCACACTTCCTTCGTCGTCATGTTTTACTGGCCAGCTCCCAAGGTTTCATGATCACACTTATGGCCGTAAATGTCTCTTTCAGTTAAGAATCTGGATGGAATGTAAATTCAGTTTTAACTCTCTTCTTTCACATACATAGGGAATTCTATCTTTAAAATTGTGGGGGAAAAAATGAGTCTCTGTGGCTTCCATGGCTGGGGTTAGAGTCTGTTTTCAAGACTTTTCCAGTGGTTCCATTTGAATATAATCTTTGAATCACAGAGGAGGGTAGCACGATATATAACGTGAAGCTAGGACAGCCAGGATTTGGCTCTTGGCTCCACTGACAGGGACCACTAGCAAAATATGCTGCCTCCCAGAGCCTGATTCCTCATCCGTAAAATGGGAATCCTGACACCTGCTTCTCGGTTCTAAGATTAAATACGTGGACAATGCCTGTCCTCTATTAGGTGGTCAGTAAACATTTGCTAAACTGATGCAATGTAAAGAATGTAAAGAACTATCAAGGAAACACCCATCTAACCCTCCTGAAGGGCAGTGAGAGACTCTGATAAAGGATGCAGAACTACTTTTAGAGTCAAATTACATGGGCAAAGGTCAGCCACTCCTTCAGTTAAAAAGCTGGGGGCAGGACTTAACGAGGAAGTGGCCGTCCTTCTCTGAGCCTCGCTTCAGCCTTGGTCCTCAGCCTGAAGACGCTGCATCCCGTGGAAGTCCTGGTGCCCTGAGCCTCCCTAAATGAGAAGCCAAGAAGACCTGGTGAAAGTTTCCTCTTAAGTTGTGTGGAGAGAGACTCAGGTCTAGAAATATCCTTGCCGCCACCAGACCTGAAGCAGGGGAACCTCGTACCAGCTCCATGCCCAGGTAACACCAGGTTCGCAGCCCTCCCAGGAAGACACGGCTGGGTCTTCAGTCCAGGTTTTGCTAAGGAGGCAGATCTAACCAGGGGAGAGCCCTACTGGGTTCATTATCATGTCAGTCTCGGGAGGCAAAATGACAGCTGCGAATCTGGGGTGATTTCCAGGAAAAGGAGAGAACTGATATATGAGGGGTTTCCAGGAAAAGGAGAGAAAGATAGATGAGGTTTCTCTTTCATTTCTCCTTTGCTACAGAAGGTTTGAGATAGTGCAGTTAAGTCTATATAACTGTCTGGTTCATTTTTTAACATTATGCAGTCCTCTCTCATTGAGTGTGTGACACAGCGTGTGTGATGACGTGACCGCAGGTGGGTGGCCAGGAGCCCACGGAGATGCTGACTCCCTCCCCTAGAACAGGGATGGGGCTGAGGACAGGAATCCCCGGGTTTGGGCCCCGTCCTGAGCACCTACCTGGTGGGAATGTGGTCTAGCCCTGGCTTGACACTCACTGGCTTCCCTGAGGACAAGGCCCGGGTAAAATGGGCAATCCCTCTCCCTCCGATCTAGAAAGCTGCCTCCTCCCTGAGTCCCCGCCCCCCTCTGAGCTCTGTGCTTTGGTTTCACTAATGTGCCCCAAGGCTCTCACAGTGTAGTTTCCCTGGTGGGAAAAATTAAGACATGTTACCTCATTTCGCCCTTAGGATTAAAAAACAGGTCATCCTCAGAAATGACAAACTGGGGAGAGGCATGGAGATACTAGAAAGTCTGAAGTTCAGGGAGGAAGGAAAAAGGGCAGACAGGCTCCGAAGGGCGCAGGGGGCATAGGGTGCTGACAGGGAAGGCTCAAGGCAGCCAGACCAAATTTAGCTGACAATCTGGCCTGGGAAGCCCCCTGGGGTTGAGTGTATTGAGGTGTGAGCGACACCCGGGCCTCACGTGTCTGTCCGGAGCAGTGGAAGTCAGCTCTTCAGCTGAGCCTGTGCAGGTGTCCCCCCCCCCACTCCCACCCCCACACACCCCCAGCAGGCCCCACACACAGTGAACTGAGCCAACTCCTGCCCAGCTTGCTCTGGCCACTCGCCGTGGCAGAGTCTGCTGGAACCACGAAACACGCGTGCTTCTCCATGACCTGCCACGGGAAGAGAAGTGAAATCTAATCTCAACAAGTGAATCCACTGCTGAAAATCCCCAAAGCGTGTCTGGTGACCACAGCAGAGGAGTTCCCAGCAGGTTCGGCCTTCCCAGCTCCACCAGTGCTCCCCAAGGCCAGGCTGAGGGGACCCTGGGGGACTTGGGCCATGTAGGAGGTTGGGGGGAAAGGAACAGTGACAGAGGGAAAAGAGACCAACCCAGGAAGCTCGGTAGCCTTGCTTTTGAAAGTAGGTTTGCCGTGGTGTGTTCCAGATAAGGATGTGAACAGAGGGGGGGAGGCGGAGGCTTGTGTCTCCGGAGTCAGGGAGTTAGCATAAGCCTCACAGGTGTTACTCTGCAGGGATCCCCGTCCTGGGTCTGATCCAGCCGGTGGAGGGGTGGAGGGCAGGGGAGGGGAGCCAGACTGCCTTTCCATATACATGCATAACATTTATGGTGTAAGTTTCCATAAACCCTCAAGTTGGGCTTTTACTTTGAACAGGAATGGCTGAGAGCCTTAGGAATCCAGCCCTAAAGGAACCCAATGCTGGTCTGAAATAAGACTTAGCCACAAGGTTAACGGTAGCTCTCCCTTCATGTTCAGTGAGGGTCAGCAGGGGGAAACCCCATGCATTCACCGTGTTAGAACCGATACTTTGTTGTGTCCACTATTTTGTTTTAGCCCAGTACTTTCCCCCTGGTACAGCACCATCCCCCCACACCCCGCACCCCCACACCCCACCTCCAGGCCATTCCAGACCAATGAGTACTGCAGTGTTTTCTGTTTCTCTCTGTTTTGGCCCCCAACAGTGGGGGGTGGGCCAAGTACTCCTTTCCTTTCCCTGCCCGTAACACAACAAAAATCTCCTCTTTCACAAAATGGAAAGACCGTGGGCTCCATCTTGACCCCATTGGTTTTCCCCTTTTCTGATGTTGCTCTTGCATCGGCATCAGCAAACTTGTTTCTTAAAGAAGTCAGACCCTTCCTCTCCCCCTCAGTGCCACACACGCGCACACACACACACAATTTTCCAGTCTTCCCACTACATTAGAAAGGTTTGGGGTTTTCTAACTTACATGCAGGTATCCTTGGAAGCATAGTATGGCTTGGAGAGAGGGCTCGCCCTCTCACCCAGGACATAGTTCCTGTGGGACCTGAGCGTGTTTCCTGCCTAGAGTCATCCTGAGCTGCCCAATTCTAAAGGGAGCTTCAAATTTAAAACCTTCTCACTTCTGTCCTGACACAGTCCAGCTCTGGGCTCTTGTCTGGCCTCAGTTCCTTCCACACCCCAGCTGCTGCCCCAGTTCTGACCGCCTGACCTGCGCTCGCCTCACCCTTTTTGGCTCCTCTTGCTTGTCTCTGGTGGCTCTCTCCCCCCCCACCTTGGTCCACTTTAGTTGCTTATGTGTGCCTCAGTTCTCAGTATTTCTTTCATTCATAGAGTTGCCCGATTTGCATAAAAATGCTAGACACCAGTTTAGTTTGCATCTCAGATAAACAACAAATATATTTTTTTATTATTGACATATAATGTATTATTTGTTTCAGGGATACAGGTCTCTGATTCATCAGTCTTATATAATACCCAGTGCTCATTACGACACATACCCTCCCCAGTGTCCATCACCCAGCCACCCCCTCCCTCCCACGCCCCTCCACTCCAGCAGCCCTGTTTGTTTCCTGAGATTTAGAGTCTCTTATAGTTTGTCTCCATTTCTGGTTTCTTCTTGTTTTAGTTTTTCCTCTCTTCCCCTATGATCCTCTGCCTTGTGTCTCAGATTCCACATATCAGTGAGATCATATGATAATTATCTTTCTCTGATTAACTTACTTCACTTAGCATAATACCCTCTAGTTCCATCCATTGCATTGCAAATGGCAAGTTTTCATTTTTTGATGGCTGCATAATATTCTATTGTGTATATGTACCACGTCTTCTTGATCCATTCATCTGTCAATGGACATCTGGGCTCTCTCCATAGTTTGGCTGTTGTAGACACTGCTCCTATGAACATTGGGGTGCAGGTGCCCCTTCAGATCATTACATTTGTATCTTTGGGGAAAATATCCAGTAGCACAATTGCTGGGTCATAGGCTAGCTCTATTTTTAACTTTTTGAGGAACCTCCATACTGTTTTCCAGAGTGGCCGCACCAGCTTGCATTCCCACCAACAGTCTAGGAGGGCTTCACTTTCTCCGCATCCTTGCCAACATCTGTTGTTTCCCGACTTGCTAATTTTAGCCATTCTGACTGTTGTGAGGTGGTATCTCATTGTGGTTTTGATTTCTGTTTCCCTGATGCTCAGTGATATTGAGCACTTTCTCACGTGTCTTGGCCATTTGGATGTCTTCTTTGCAGAAATGTCTGTTCATGTCTTCTGTCCATTTCTTGATTGGATTATTTGTTCTTTGGGTGTTGAGTTTGATAAGTTCTTTATAGATTTTGGATACTAGCCCTTTATCTGATAAGTCATTTGCAAATATCTTCTCTCATTCTGTTGGTCATCTTTTGGTTTTGTTGACTGTTTCCTTTGCTGTGCAAAATCTTTTTATCCTGATAAAGTCCCAGTAGTTCCTTTTTGCCCTTGCTTCTCCTTGCCTTCAGGAATGTGTCTAGGAACAAGTTATGTGGCTGAGGTCGATGAGTTTGCTGCCTATGTTCTCCTCGAGGATTTTGATGGATTCCTGTCTCACATTTAGGTCTTTCAACCATTTTGAGTCTATTTTTGTGTATGGTGTAAGGAAATGGTCCAGTTTCATTCTTCTGCATGTGGCTGTTCAGTTTTCCCAACATCATTTGTTGAAGAGACTGTCTCTTTTCCATTGGATATTCTTTCCTGCTCTGTGGAAGATTAGCTGACCGTAGAGTTGAGGGTTCATTTCTGGGTTCTCTATTCTGTTCCACTGATCTATGTGTTTGTTTTTGTGCCAGTTCCATACTGTCTTGATGATTACAGCTTTGTCATAGAACTTGAAGTCTGGAATTGTGATGCCAATTGTGATGTTTTGCTTTTCTTTTTTAACATTCCTCTGGCTATTCAGGGTCTTTTCAGGTTCCATACAAATTTTAGGATTATTTGTTCCAGCTCTGTGAAAAAAGTTGATGGTATTTTGATAGGGATTTCATTGAATGTGTAGATTGCTCTAGGTAGCATAGGTTTCATACAATATTGGGGATATATTTAAACTAAAGAAATATTTGTTTATCTGAAATTCAAATTTAATAGGATGTCCTGTATTTTATCTGGCAGCTCTATAATCAGTTTTCATTCATTCATGAAAAAATATTTATGAAGAACTTACCATGTGTCAGGCATTGTGCTAGGTGCTGGGAAAGTTGTCCAGGTCCCAGGCTTCATACCTTACAGAATATATACTTTATACACACACATACTGTGTACATATACATATATATATGAACCTAGAGGAAGAGTGTGGCTTTTGTGCTAAACCTAATATTTGTATGTCACTAGTTAGTTTTAACTACTGCATTTGATGAGCTTGCTTTTATAAACATTAATATTTACTTAACAAAAAAGTAACCTATCACAATGTAATTGTAATACATAACGGATGCCAATATTTCTTGAGCATTTATCGTCTGCCATGCACTATTTTAAGTGATTTATACCAATTCTTTTTTTTTTTTTTAAAGATTTTATTTATTTATTCGACAGAGAGCGAGACAGCCAGTGAGAGAGGGAACACAAGCAGGGGGAGTGGGAGAGGAAGAAGCAGGCTCATAGCAGAGGAGCCTGATGTGAGGCTCGATCCCATAACGCCGGGATCACGCCCTGAGTCGAAGGCAGACGCTTAACCGCTGTGCCACCCAGGCGCCCCTATACCAATTCTTTTTATCCACGTACAAAGTTGATGAAACAGGGTTTTTTTTCATTATTATTATGATATGTCAGTGACCATATAGTACATCATTAGTTTTTGATGTAGTGTTCCATGATTCATTGTTTGCGTATAACACCCAGTGCTCCATGCAATACATGCCCTCCTTAATACCCATCACCGGGCTAGCCCATCCCCCCACCCCCTCCCCTCTGAAACCCTCAGTTTGTTTCCCAGAGTCCATAGTCTCTCATGGTTCATTTCCCCCTCTGTTTACCCCCCCCTTCATTTTTTTCTTCCTTCTCCTACCGATCTCCCTGCTATTCCTTATGTTCCACAAATGAGTGAAACCATATGATAATTGTCTTTCTCTGCTTGACTTATTTCACTCAGCATTATCTCCTCCAGTCCCATCCATGTTGATTCAAATGTTGGGTAATCGTTCTTTCTGACGGCTGAGTAATATTCCATTGTATATATGGACCACATCTTCTTTATTCATTCGTCTGTTGAAGGGCATCTCGGCTCCTTCCACAGTT